>NC_045797.1:14545811-14903311 GCF_009873245.2 Balaenoptera musculus
TGGGCAGTAAAACCCTGGCCACACATCAATCCCAAAACCCAACCCTCCAACCCAGTTCTTTTCCTCTAAAGGAGACAGTCCTGGAGAGTCAGCCCTACAATCACTACACGCTCCTGATTTCCCTGCCAGAGCTGATATCGCTGTCTAAGAACTTGGCCCCTTTTGGGGAACTCTGTCCTCCTGACATGTGACACTTTAGCTCACAGTCCAAGGTCCCTGAGGTGCTCAGAGCAGGGAGTTGACTGCCTGTGCGTCAGCCCACCATCAATGGTAAACACGGAGGCAGCTCTGGATGCTCTCCAGAAAGGACTTTGCCCCCCAAGCTCAGGCCCTGGACAGAGGTTCACAGGAACTATGTCTGAAAGAGGCAATAACATGGCTATGACTCTGGATTCAAACACCTAGATCCCAAATAAGCTGCCTCTGAGGCCAACACTACCCTTCCTCAAGGCCCCCATGGGAGATCTATACAGAGAGGAAAAAAGCTCAGCAAGAACAGTTGATAACTTGCGGGGGCTTTGACCCGACCTCAGATGTGGAGCTCAGCAAGGCCTCCTTCCTCTTCAAGGCCAAAGGAAGGAAGCAGGGAGGCCAAAGTGTTCTTTGGAGCTGAGTCCCTCTGGGAATTCAAGGCGAGCTCTGAGGCTCCTCCCCGACCCTCCCCCACCCCATTCCCCAAGGTGCACACTCACTCAACAGTTTGCACATGATCACTGGGGTTTATAGGGCTGGTGCTGCCCATCTAAGGACTTCAGTTTGATGACCCCGGACCCGTAATGAAACTGGATGACCACTTCCTTGCCCCTTTCCCTCAGGCCTCACAGGGGAAGAATAAGAGAATGGGAAGAGGGCCCTCCCCGGGATCCCACCCTTGACTCAGACCATCTTATCAATATATCATTTGAAAATAAATAATCATTAAAAATGACCAGGATAGGCATTCACCTTTGACTCATCAGAACATCTTTCACACTCTAATGCTCTTGATGGGCCCAATGAATGCAATTTAATTCGACATAGCACAATGAAGGGGCTATTTGAGTCAGAAAGAGAAATCCAGCAAGATCATTCATAGAAGCAGTCATAGTGTCGTCAGGAAAACACATACACAACTAGTCACCATTCAGGCCAGTGTTAAGTTAGAGTTTTGGGAGAACAGGGGAGGCAATGATCCTTTCTGGATAGAGGAGAAAAGTTAGGCAGCAAGCATATATAGAGGAAGACGTGTTTGGGTCAGGCCTTTGGGCCTCCCCCTGGGAAGGCCTCCCGATCAAAGCAGAGAGGTGAAGTGCAGGTGTGTCTGAGAAAAGGCAAGTACTCTGGGAGGGCAGATGCAGGACACACGTGAGTGTTGGGTTAGGGGAAGGAAGGAATGAGCCAGCTGTGATCCAGGTAAATCTGGGGTCCAGCAACAAATGGAGCAGGACAGGGAAGGGAGTGTAAGAGAGAGATTACTAAGGGGACTTGCAATACAGTAAGTCCCCTACATACGGACGAGTTCCATTCCAAGAGCACATTCATTAAGTCCAATTTGTTCGTAAGTCCAACAAAGTTAGCCTAGGTACCCAACTAACACAATCGGCTATATAGTACTGTACTGTAATAGGTTTATAATACTTTTCACACAAATAATACATAAAAAACAAACAAAAAATAAAGAAAACATTTTTAATCTTACAGTACCTTGAGAAGTACAGTAGTACAGTACAACAGCTGGCATACAGGGCTGGCATCGAGTGAACAGGCAAGAAGTGTTACTGACTGGAGGAGGGAGAGGAGGAGGGAGATGGTAGAGCTGAAGGATCGTCAGCAATAAGAGACGGAGGGCAAGCTGCAATTTCACTCACGCCTCGCGTTGATGGCACAGGTTCTGGTTCCTTGCTGGAACCAGATGCACATTCGCATCTTTGAAAGTTCGCAACTTGGAGGTTCATATGTAGGGGACTTATTGTATTGAACACTCGGGCACTGTTATCAGAACTGACCAGTTTCTCCCCTGAGAAGTAACATTTACGGTGAGAAGTGCATTGAGTCGGGGAGACCATTCCTAGCTCTGGCGCTCACAGCTGGGGGACCTTGGAAGAGTGAGTTCCCTCCTGGGTATCAGCTAGCACCTGTACAGGTGGAAGGAAGGGATGCCTACCATTGGTGATGTTTGACATCGCATTCCTCCTAGCAGGAAGCAGATGGCCCCATGAAAGGGAGAAGTTGAGGAGGGCTCAGGGAAGGGATTGTTGACAAAGGGATGGGCACAATTAAGGCTGCCAACAGGAGATGGTAAAATGCCGGGGACTTGCAACATCTGGAAGCCATGACCACTCCTCGACCTGAAGGGATGTGTTGAGAAGCTAGAAGCTGGTGTATTGAATTAAGAATATGCCGATTATGGGGCTTCCCTGGTGGTGCAGTGGTTAAGAATCCGCCTGCCAATGCAGGGGACACAGGTTCAAGCCCTGGTCCGGGAAGATGTCACAAGCCGAGGAGCAACTAAGCCCGTGTGCCAACTACTGAGCCTGCACTCTAGAGCCCACGAGCCACAACTACTGAGCCCATGTGCCACAACTACTGAAGCCCCCGCACTCTAGAGCCCGTGCTCCGCAACAAGAGAAGCCACCACAGTGAGAAGCCCACGCACCGCAACGAAGAGTAACCCCAGCTCGCCGCAACTAGAGAAAAGCCCGCACGCAGCAATGAAGACCCAATGCAGCCAAAAATAATAAATAAATAAAAAATAAAAAAAAAAAAGAATATGCCATTATGACCTGCTGAATAAGGAGACAGAGCCACTCCTCGAGGGGCATGGCCCGGAACTCCCTCAGCAACCGAGCTCCCACTTCAAGGAAGTGAAACCCGTGGGGTCAACTTGACTGAAGACACAGTTCTAATACACCCACACAAAGGAAATAGAGTCATAAGATTTATTATTCACAAGATTCTAGAAGCTGGGGGAAAGGCAATCCTACAACCCAGGTCACGAGCGAGCAGGACAGAGAGAGCAGGGTAGCAAGCTGGGGTGGAGGTCACTAGGTGTTCAGGGGCTTAACTCTAAACGGTTATTTTAAAGCTGCCTCTGGGAATTCCCTGGAGGTACAGTGATTAGGACTTCGTACCTCTACACTGTGGGTCTGGGTTCGATCCCTGGTCGGGGAACTAAGATCCCACAAGCAATGCTGCATGGACAAAAAACAAAAACAAACAAAAAAACTGCCTTGCAAAGCGGGAACTTAGGGCGGGCAACCTAAACTCAAGCCCATAACTAAAATGTCCAGACTCTGGGTGTGAGCAGGGTGATCATACTGTAAAATGCCTAGGCAGTAACTCAGAAAAAACAAAAGTTGTTTTTCTCATCACAAGGGGCAAGAAGATGAAACTATTAGCTGTGAGAGAGGGTCTGCCTGACCAGATAGATCTGCAGCCTTTGATAGAGAATGTGGCCACTGCCAACTGGGGAAGGGCAGGGCAGAGGCCAGGGGCATGAATACCCTGACCTCTAGCTACCCTCCAACGCCTCGCAGCTGAACACACGCAAAAGCCAGAAGGCAAGGGAGCTGCTAGAGGCGGTCTGCAGGGGTCAGCTTCCCAGACAGAGCAAGGCAGGGATGGACCAAAAGGAGACACGGAGAATATATCACACAGGAAGCAGCAGGCTGACAAATTTATTTAAATAGTTATGTGTTTATTTTTTTAAAATATCTGTCTCATGTTCGAAGAGGAGGTTATTTGAAACTGTAGTCTTTCTTTTTAAGCTTTTTTTAAAAATATATTTTTATTTATTTTTTGGCTGCGCCGGGTCTTAGTTGCGGCATGCAGGATCTTTCATTGAGGCGCGTGGGCTCTTTGTTGCAGGGTGCGGGCTTCTCTCTCTCTAGTTGTGACATGCGAGCTTAGTTGCCCTGTGGCATGTGGGATCTTAGTTCCCCTACCAGGGATCGAACCGGCGTCCCCTGCATTGCAAGACAAATTCTTAACCACTGGACCACCAGGAAAGTCCCTATGTGTTTATTTTAATGTGTAATAGAACATAGCTAGCACATCAAAGCTATCTGTTCACAGCTGTCATTGCTTAAGGTAAGGCTGAAGCAGATCTTTAAATGATAAAAAGTTAGACAGTGGAAAGAAAAATATTAAGTGATGGTAAGGTGGTACAAGAATATGGCAAAAATCACCGCAATGGCATTTGTACAGTTGAAGTTTGGGAAATTCTGGGCTGGATGATATATAAGATTTCTTCCATCTCTGACTCTCATTGAGTTTCTAAGTGTCTCCACGTAGCTACACTGAGTACAAGAACTATCTCAGATCATCTAGGTTCGGTAAAATGTTATGATCACGAGTGACAGGGTGGGATGACAGCGGGACTCCTAGTGACTTCACTACTCTCTTAAGATTGTTCTTCCTCTTCTCGAAGGTTAAAAAAAGGCACAAGGCCACCAAAACACATGAATAAGACCATTTACAGCATCACTATTTGTTATAGTCTCAAATTTGAAACAACCCAAATGTCAATCAAAGGGATAAAAAAATTGTCATATATATCCACACTAGGCAGCAATGAAAATGAACAAATTTAAGCTGCATTCGGCAACACAGATGAAACTCACCAACCCAACATTGAATGAAAGGAACCAGACACAGGGTCCATACAGTGGGATTTCTTTTGTATAAAGTTCAAAAACAGGCTAAACAAATCTATGAGGTAGAGATCAGAAGAGTGGCTACCACTGCAGAGGGGAGGGTGAAGGTGGTGGCCAGAAGGAGCCGTGAGGCAGGCTTTGGGAATGTAGGCTACGTTCTCTTTCTTGACATGGTATCTTCACTGAGTCAGAACTCACTGAGCTGTACAGTTGTGATTTTTTTTAAAAATTAATTTATTTTATTTATGGCTGTGTTGGGTCTTCGTTTCTGTGCGAGGGCTTTCTCCAGTTGTGGCAAGCACGGACCACTCTTCATCAAGGTGCGTGGGCCTCTCACTGTCGCGGCCTCTCTTGTTGCGGAGCCCAGGCTCCAGACGCGCAGGCTCAGTAATTGTGGCTCACGGGCCTAGTTGCTCCGCGGCATGTGGGATCTTCCCAGACCAGGGCTCGAACCCCTGTCCCCTGCATTGGCAGGCAGATTCTCAACCACTGCGCCACCAGGGAAGCCCCAGTTGTGATTTTTGAACTTCTTGGTTGGTCTCTTATACTTCAGTAAAAATTTTAATTTTAAGTGTATAGAAAACAGAAAAGCTGTGATTATTCCCTTGTTGATCCTAGTAAAATGGCCACAAAGGATGAATTGCCCCTCTGGGATAAGCAGAGGTGACATGTCCCTGATGGTCGAAGGAAATTTATGGGAATTGTCTTAGGCTTGGGTCTAAAAAGCATGTCTCTAGAGGTGATTTGCTTCTTATAGGAATCTGAGAGAACCAACCTAGGACCACTTTAAAAGGTTTTTGGTCCGAAGGTGATATGAACTCCAGCCCCAAACCTGTATGAGTGCAGGCTTTTGGTTGAGAATTCTCAGGGGAAGATTTCCTCTTTATTTTGGTTCCACTCTGAACTAAAATTAAGTATCTTAAGGCAAGTAATTACCTATAGTGAGTATTCCACTGTTTCCCTTGGGGAGCAAAATCTGACTACACCCATTGAAACTTCTACCCTTTGAGGGTTCTGGGGTACCCATAAGGATCGCCATTCTAATCTCACATTCTGCTTCAGCCTAGGTTTTGTCTCCCATCTCCAATCTACTTGACAAGAATTAACAGATGACTCCAAGGCAAACTCTGTTTCCTGCTCACCTCTCTGTAGTCACATTTTTCCATTGTTTCTGCCTCAGAGGGGCAGCTCAGCCTTCCTGTAAAAACATACCTTTGATAGTTTCCTCAGCATCTTAAGGATTTTTTAAAATAAATTTATTTATTTAATTAATTTATTTTTGGCTGCATTGGGTCTTCATTGCTGCACATGGGCTTTCTCTAGTTGCAGTGAATGAGGGCTACTCTCCGTTGCAGTGCGTGGGCTTCTCATTGCGGTGGCTTCTCTTGTTGCAGATCACGGGCTCTAGGTGAGCAGGCTTCAGTAGTTGTGGCACTTGGGCTCAGTAGTTGTGGCTCACGGGCTCTAGAGCGCAAGCTCAGTAGTTGTGGCTCACGGGCTTAGTTGCTCCGTGGCATATGGGATCTTCTTGGACCAGCGCTTGAACCTGTGTCCCTGCACTGGCAGGCGGATTCTTAACCACTGCGCCACCAGGGAAGCCCCCAGCATCTTAAGGATATTTGACTTGGCAGATTTCTCCAGAATTTAGCCTGCCGTGTTGCTGGAAACATGGCATTCACTTTTCTATTTTCATTCTCCAACGGTCTCTCGGAATCCTTTGCTAATCCTATTTCCTCTTCCTGGATTGATATTCCTCATCTTCTCCATTTGCTAAATCCTACTGTGGTAGGCAGAATTCTAAGATGGCTCTCCAAATCCCAAGCCTCTGGTGTACACACACTTTCTCCTGGTTATTCAATCAAACACTAAACTAGGTGTTGCTGTGAAGGGATTTTCCAAATGTAATTATTTCCCAAATCACTTAATCTTTTTTTTTTTTGAATTGAAATGTTATTATTATTTTTTTCACACACACTGTATTTTATTTTTACAAGAGAGAAATAAACTGACACCAAGCATTGTAAATGGATGACCACAACAAAAGCAACAATGATTGCAATTACCAAACATGAAACACACTCATACTATGTCATAATATTGACATTCAGTCCAGTAATTCTCCACTGTAACAGCTCCTTTACTTTGCCGTGAAAATTGATTTGTATATTTTTTGCCTCTGAGTCCTTGTGAGATTTTTCTTTTTTTTATTCAAACAGAAAGTCACAAAAATTATAATCATCCTCATCAGTTCACTCAGTCCCATGTAATTAATTTTTTTTTCATCTTGATCTTTTGTTAGCACTTTTATGAATTCATCAGTTTTCCATTAGAATAGTTAATCTTTTTTTTTAAAAAAAGATGTATTTATTTATTTGGCTATGCCGGGTCTTAGTTGCAACACGTGGGATCTTCATTGCCACATGTGGGATCTTCTTTGAGGCATGTGGGATCTAGTTCCCTGACCAGGGATCGAACCCGGGCACCCTGCATTGGGAGCACAGAGTCTTAACTGCTGGACCACCAGGGAAGTCCCCCAAATCAGCTAATCTTAAAATAAGGAGATTTTTCTGTGTGGGCCTGACTTAATTACATGAGATTTTTTTAAAGCAGAGAATTTATCTGACTGATAGCAGAAGAGATAGTCATGGAGCTGTGCTCTGGCTGGCCTGGAAGAAAGCAAACATCCGTGTTGTGAACTTCCTATGGGGCCACAAAGCAAGGAACTGTGGGCAGCCCCTAGGAGCTGAGGGTGGTCCTTGGTCCACAGCTAGCAAAAAACACGAGGACCGCAACCCCGGAACTGCAAGGAAATAAGTTCAGCCAAAAACCAGTGAACTTGACTGAGGACCCTGAGCCCACAAGAGGACTGCAGTCAAGGCCAACACCTTGATTTCAGTCACGTGAGATCCTGAGCAGAGAATCCAGTCACACTGTACCTGAACTTAAAGTGTGAGATAATAAATTGGTGTTGTTTTAATCCGCTAAATTTGCGGTGATTTATGCAGAAACAGAAAATGAATACAGCCCCAAACGAATGTACTTGCCAGTCTACCTACCCTACCTTTGGATGCCAAATTCAAGTTTCACCCCTCCAAGAGATGTCCTTGAGCTCTGAGGCAGATCCAGCCATGTCCCCTTGATGCTCCCTTGGTGCTTTGTTCATTGTCTTTCTCTTATATCTCGTGGCGTGACTGGTTTTGTTCGTTCATTTGTTTTTCAAGTGTCTTTCTCTTTAGTTAGACCATTTGGTCCTGAAGGTCCTGAAGGTCCTGAAGGGCAAGGACCATGTCTTAGGTGGACTCTGGAGTCTGATAGCCTGGGTTCAAATCCTGACTTTGCTACTTCTTAGCCATGTGACCTTGTGCAGGTTATTTCCTTTCCCTAAGTTTCCCCAGGCCTCAACTTCCTTAGGTAAGACATCCCTCACCTCAAAGGGGAGTTGTGAAGATGAAACGCAGCCCTGACCAACACCTTGATTAGCATAATACCATATACTACTAATAATTATGGCACCTAATAGGCACTTGGCAAATGTTTGTGCAATGAACATAGGGGTGGAGGATGGACGGAATGAGGGCCTGCTTGAATCTCTGTGTGTGAAGACATGTCCCACAGCTTCCAAAAGGATTCAGTCTGTTCAGAACTGTTTCCTCAATAAGCCGCCCTCTGCCAACAGACAGCCTCCCCTGATGTTTCTGTAATGTCTCTTTCCCTCCCTTGTGTTTTACTTCTGCTTCTCCCTTGATTGTTCACAGGAAACATTCCTAGTAAAACCTCAAGGGACCAACTTTCTTTGTGCTTTGGGGCAGCAGAGAGAGTCTGTGTTGTGTTGGCTGCAGCTGTGCTCCAGCCCCTTGGGGCCGAGGGAGGCACAGCACCTCCGGAGGACTCGGATGGGGGTTGAACAGAAGGTGAAGCACACCAGGGGGAAAAGACAAAGACAATGCCTGGGCCAGGACCCCCATGAGGTGGTGGTGGAGGGCGAGGGATTCCTGAACCCTCACCTCACCCGCATCCTCAGTCTTGGCTGCTACAACTTCCTTCCCTTCTTTCCTTCTGGCCGCTTACAAAATAGTCGCATCAGCATCACCACTAACAGTTTCAAGGATGCCAGGCCCTGGGGAAGGCACAGCTTCTGTCTCGGTGTCATATGAGAGCCATTTGGCAGGTGAAAAGAAACAGGCCATCTGGAGAGGCCTCTGAGACCTCGGTAATTTGAACCAATGACTCCCCGCATTTTTAGTTATTGTAAAAAAACAACATTTAGCAACATGGAAGGACATTCCTTAAAAAGGAAGAAAAGATTATTCATGATCTCACCACCCTAATGCTACAACTGGTTTCTTTTTCCAAGTTATCTTCCAGTTTTTGGCCACATGATAGAAATTTGCATACAATCTGTATCCTCTTTTTGTTGTTGTTGTTTTCAATTAAGTTCTGTCTTAAGCCGTTTCCAGTGTTGGAATAATCTTCACATTTGTCTCTCTCTCTCTCTCTCTCTCTCTGTTTTTTAACTGCAAATATTCCAGCCAATTTGATTGAGGCATAATTAATGATTCCTTAACCCTTTGGGATGTTGTTCATTCCCTTGAATCTTTGAAGTTGACTCCTGGCAAAGCTGGAAATGAAAGGAAGTTTGTTTCCTAGGCTCATCTGCATGCCTTACAGATCTTCTTACTTCCCTGCTAGCAATTTTAGCCCAAGAGTTCTCTCGCTGTGGGAGCAATCTGCTCTCCAATCCCAACCTGCAAAGTCTTGCCCCCATTCGATGGGCTATTAAAAAAATAAGAATATAGTTCTATTTTTTTCTCTACATAAAAGTGATGCATGCTCATGTTATCCAATCTGAGAATACATAAAAGCAACAGAAAATAAAAATCTACTATAATCTTCCTATTCAAGATCAGATGCCACTGTTCCTTGTTCCTCTCAAAAATGTTGTTGGCACTTTTGATGCCACTTATCTGTGCTAGGTTCCTTTCCTCCCAGACCCTGCTCTGCCTTCCAAGTTCACCTTAGAAGCTAATTTGTGTTGCAGTGATGAGGCCTGAATGAGTAAACCCTAGAAAGTATATTATCCTGAGGCCTTAGGCACCTGTTGAGGAAAAAAAGAAATACACACAAACAGGTACATAATGCATCAATTGTGGCACCTGAGGTTGGCTAGTTTAACCACAGTGGAATTCATTGGCTCATAAAACTGGAATGTGTAGAAGTAGGATGGGCTGCAGGTCTGGTTTGATCAAGTGGCTCAAAATGTCAAAAAGGAAATGGTTTCTTTCTAACCTCTCTCTCTGCTTTCTCCACAACATTATTTTCTTCTTAAGGTAAGTTCTTCTTACTTGGCTGCCTTATCAGCAATTTCTAAGACTACGTATTGCCTGGCTCCTGTCTAGCAGGTTATGAGAGCATCTCTTTCTCCCTACTTGATAAATTCCTGGGATCTCCTCTGATTGCATCAGTCTTGTCCCTATGGCCACCCATAAACCAATCCTAGTGGCAAGGAGGATGAGACAACTATGGGTGGTTGAAACCAGTGGGTCTTAAACTATAGTCTCAGAACCCCTTTACACTCACAGAAATTAACGAGGAGACCAAAGAATCTTTTTAATGGAGATTTTATCTATTGATACTTGCCAAATTAGAAATTAAATTCATCGACACCTAAGAAATACAAAGGATCATAAGAGATTACAATGAACAATTTTATGCCAATAAAATGGACAACCTAGAAGGATAGACAAATTCCTAGAAATGTACAATCTCCCAAGGCCAAACCAGGAAGAAATAGAAAATATGAACAGACCAATTTCCAGCAATGAAATTGAATCAGTAATCAAAAAATTCCCAACAAACAAAAGTCTAGGACCAGACAGCTTCATGGGTAAATTCTACCAAACATTTAGAGAAGAGTTAACACCTATTCTTCTCAAACTATTCCAAAAAATTGCAGAGGAAGGAATACTTCCGAACTCTTTCTGTGAGGCCAGCATCACCCTGATACTAAAACCAGAGAAAGACACCACACAAAAAAGAAAATTACAGGCCAATATCACTGATGGGCATAGATGCAAAAATCCTCAACAAGATGCTAGCAAATTAAACTCAACAATACATTAAAAGTATCATACATTATGATCAGGTGGGATTTATCCCAAAGGTTCAAGGATAGTTCAATAACCACAAATATATCAGTGTGATTCACCACATTAACAAATTGAAGAATAAAAATCATATGATCACCTCAATAGAGGCAGAATAAACTTTTGATGAAATTCAACATCCATTTTTGATAAAAACTGTCAACAAAGTGGGTATAGAGAGACCATACCTGAACATAATAAAGACCATATATAACAAGCCTACAGCTAACATTATACTAAATGGTGAAAGCTGAAAACATTTCCTCTAAGATCAGGAACAAGACAAGGATGCCTAGTCTTGCCACTTTTATTGAACATAGTATGGGAAGTCCTAGCCACAGCAATCAGACAAGAAAAATAAATAAAGGGAATCCAAATTGGAAAGGAAGAAGTAAAACTGTCACTGTTTGCAGATGACATGATACTATACACAGAATATCCTAAAGATCCCACCAAAAAACTACCAGAATTCATCAACGAATTTGGTAAAATTTCAGGATACAAAATTAATACACAGAGATCTGTTGCATTTCTATACACTAACAGTGAACTATTGGAAAGAGAAATTAAGAAAATAATCTCATTTACAATCACATCAAAAAGAATAAAATACATAGGAATAAATCTAACTAAGGAGGTGAACGACCTCTACTTGGAAACCTATAAGATTCTGATGAAACTGAAGATGACCCAAACAAATGGAAAGATATACTCATAGATTGGAAGAACTAATATTGTTAAACTTACCAAGCTACCCAGCGCAATCTACAGATTCAACACAATCACTATCAAAATACCAATGGCATTTTTCACAGAACTAGAACAAATAATTTTTAAATTTGTTTGGAAACACAAAAGACCCCAAGTAACCAAAACAGTCTTGGAAAAGAAAAACAAAGCTGCAGGTATTATGCGCCCTGATTTCAAACTATATTACAAACCTTCAGTAAGCAAAACAGTATTGTACTAGCACAAAAACATACACATAGATCAATGGAACAGAATGGAAAGCCCAGAAATGAACTCACACTTATATGGGCAATTAATCTCTGACAAAGGAGGCAAGAATATATAATGGGAGAAAGAACGTCTTCAATAAATGATGTTGGGAAAACTGGACAGCTACACCCAAAAGGACCAAATTGGACTACTTTCTCACACCATGCACAAGAATAAATTCAAAATGGATTAAAGACTTAAATGTAAAACCTGAAAGGTCAAAGAGTATAGGCAGTATACTCTTTGACCTCAGTCTTAGTAATTTTGCGGGGGATATGTCTCCTCAGGCAAGGGAAACAAAAGCAAAGATAAACAAATGGGACTACATCAAACTAAAAAGCTTTTGCATAGCAAAGGAAACTACGAACAAAATGAATAGGTCACCTACTGAATGGGAGAAGATATTTGCAAGCGATATATCCAATAAGGAGTCAATACCCAAAATATACAAAGAATTCATACAACTCAACATCAAGAAAACAAACAGCAGATTAAAAAATGGACAGAGAATCTAAATAGACATTTTTCCAAAGAAGAAACACAAATGGCCAATAGGCACATGAAAAGATGCTTAGCATTACTAATCATCAGGGAAATGCAAATTAAAACCACAAAGAGATACCACCACACCTGCCAGAATGGCTATCATCAAAAAGACAACAAATAACAAATTTTGGCAGAGGTGTGGAGAAAAGGGAACCCTTGTGCACTGTTGCAGCCACTATGGAAAGCAGTATGGAGAATCCTCCAAAAATTAAAAATGGGACTACCATATGATCTAGCAATTCCACTCCTGGATATTTATCTGAAGAAAATGAAAATATTAACTCAAAAAGATACATGCACCCCTATGTTCACTGCAGCATTATTTACAATAGCCAAGATATGGAAGCAACTTAAGCGCCCATCAATAGATGAATGGGTAAAGAAGATGTGAGATACACACACACACACACACACACACACACACACACACACTGGAATATTACTCAGCCATAAAAAAAAGAATGAAATCTTGCCATTTGCGGTAACATATATGCACCTAAAGGGTATTATGCTAAATGAAATGTCAGACAGAAAAAGACATAGACTGTATGATTTTACCTATATGTGGTATCTAAAAAACAAATGAACAAACATAACAAAACAGAAATGGAGTTATAGATATGGAGAACAAACAGGTTTTTGCCAGAGGGAAGAGAGGTGAAGGGAGGAAAGAAATAGGTGAGGGTGATTAAGAGATACAAACTTCCAGTTGCAAAATAAATGAGTAACAAGTATGAAATGTACAGTGTGGGGAATATAGTCAATAATTATTTAATATCTTTATACGGTGACAGATTGTAACTGGACTTATCATGGTGATCATTTTGAAATGTACAGAAATATTGAACCACTATATTGTGTAATAGGAACTAACATAGTGTTGTAGGTTGATTATACTTTAAAAACAAGCAAACAATAAACAAGCAGACTCACAGAAAAAGAGATCAGGCTTGTGGTTACCAAACGCAGAGGATGGGGGGGGAGGTGAACTGGATGAGAGCAGTCAAAAAGTACAAACTTCCAGATATAAAATAAATAAGTACTAGGGATGTAATGTACAACATGATAAATATAATCAACACTGTTGTATGTTATATATGAACACTGTTAAGAGAATAAATCTTAAGAGTTCTCACCATGAGGGAATAATTTTTTTTTCTATTTCTTTAATTTTGTATCTATATGAGATGATGGGTGGTCACTAAGCTTATTATGATAATCATTTCATGATGTATGTAAGTCAAATCATTATGCTGTACATCTTAAATTTATACAGTGCTGTATGTCAAGTATATCTCAATAAAACTGGAAGAAAAAATTAAATTCTTTAAAAATAATAAAATAATTCATAAAAAATAATAAAATTACATGTTAATATGTTGGCAAAAAAGCCTACGTTTTCCAAAACAAAAAGATGGTGAGAAGAATGGTTTTTTAAAAAAACATATTTGCAAGTCTCTTTAAGTCTGGCTTAATAGAATTAAGCTGGATTTTCATATCTGCTTCTGCATTCAGTCTGTTGCAAATTGTTTTGGTTAAAGTACGTGAAGAAAACCTGCTTCACATTGACATGTAATTGGAAAAGCGAGGAGTATTTTAATAGCCTTTTAAGATAATTGTGGATAGTCTTCTTTGATAGTACACCAAAACTCTACAAGAGGTGATTTCTTAAAAGTTTGTTGCATTGTAGAATCTGAAACCTTATCTATGAACTTTTCATACTGTTAAATTAAAATCCACTGGGGAATTCCCTGGCGGTCTAGTGGTTAGGACTCCGTGCTTCCACTGCAGGCGGCAGGCGTTCAATCCCTGGTTGGGGAACTAAGATTCCCGTATGCCACGTGGCTCGGCCAATAAATAAATAAACAAGTAAAATCTGTTTTATATTAAAATATAAATAAAATAAAATAAAACACATTGTCTGCCTTGCGTTTAAAACGGATCTTTTACCCATACATGATTTTGTAACATCATGCATTAACCATTTGGAAAACATCGATTCACTGAGTAAATGCAGGTCTTCCAAATATTGGCACACAATACATTATCCAATATCCAAAAATCACCTTCATTTATATTACCATTGATCACATCAGAAAAGTCTTGAAATACTGACAAGCTGTCAAGCTGATGATGATACAAGTTTTCCAAAATTCCAAATCCCTTTTGAAATCTGGAATTTTTTCACCATTGGCAACAAGTAGTCAGTTGTTGTCCTTGAAGAGACAGGATTGCTTAGTTGATTTTCAAGAAAATGTCTACCAAATACCCAAGTTGAAATAACCATAATTGGTCAGCTGTTTTCTCAAGCAAGTATGCTGTTCCATGAAAAAAACAAAACAAAAACCAACCAGCTAGTTCAGCTTGCAACTCAAATGATTGCACGAGTGCTTCTCCTTACACAACCATCATACTTCAGTTTGCAGCAAAAGTGTTTTATGTGCAGTTTCCATTTTGCCATATAAAATATCTAAAAGGTGTGTGCTCAAGAGAGATTGAGATTTTTTTTTTAATTATTTAAATTTTAAATTATTTATTTAGCTGCATTGGGTCTTCGTTGGTGCGTGCGGCTTTTCTCTAGTTGTGGTGAGCAGGGGTTACTCTTTATTGTGGTGCGTGGGCTTATCATTGTGGCGGCTTCTCTTGTTGCAGAGCATGGGTTCTAGGCGTGTGGGCTCAGTAGTTGTGGCTCACGGGCTTAGTTGCTCCGTGGCATGTGGGGTCTTCCCGGACCAGGGTCGAACCCGTGTCCCCTGCATTGGCAGGCGGATTCTTAACCACTGTGCCACCAGGAAAGTCCCAGAGATTGAGATTTTAATGAGGTAATCACATTTTTGCTGCTCCATCAAGAACATTCTTAAATGAAATCGCGTTTTTTTTTTTACCATGAATGTGTGGTGGTGAAAATACTACTACAGTTGCACACCTTTTGCACACCTTTGCTTTTGCACCATCAGTGAGAAAGGTAAATAAAGTCTTAGATTATAATGAAATAATTTTGACTTCAGAGATACTCTGAAAGGTCCTCAGGGATCCGCTCCCCACCCCCGTCCCCCCGCCCCCCAGCCAAGGGTCTGCGGACCATACTTTGAGAACCACCGACTTAGACCAGTTGCAGCCCAGTCATAGAGCTAAAAGTGGGGCAGACTTACCTAAACCGTATGTTGCATCACAGAGGGGGAAGATGGGATGGATGTTGGGGGCAGTGCCTGCTAGGAGAATGACCAAAGTAATGAGCCTAAGGAACTAACGAATTACAAAATCATGGGTGCTGTCCCAGATTCACAAATAGCCCCACCATTTTGCTAGTCAGGATCCAAAGGCTTTTCGGAGACCAGTCACTGACTTGAAGAGATTCTAGTTGAGGCTTTGAAATCCAGTGGCTGATTCTCATCTACCGTTTGGGGATCTCTGTCTTAACCCTGAACAGTAACTAAGGGTGGCGGGGACTCCCCTGGCAGTCCAATGGTTAAGACTCCGCGCTTCCACTGCAGGGGGCGCAGGCTCGATGCCTGGCCGGGGAACTAAGATCCTGCATGCCCTGTGGCACGGCCAAAAGTAACTAAGGGTGACCCTGAAGGCAGTGGAAAGGATGTTTAGGGCACTGGCTTGTCTTGTTGCACAAGTGGGTCAGCTTCTCTCATTACCTTCCAAGCCAGAGTACTGTTGACCCCCATGCCAGCCATAAAGGGTGTCTGGGCCATGCCTGCCTCAGGGCTGGCTGAAATGCGGAGGTGGATGGATGAGGGTCCTGCCCAGGAGAGGACAGTGGTGGTGATCAGGCCTCATCATGGTTCTGCTAGTGGTGGATTGACTGGAAGGTCAGCTGTTCCTGCTCTAAATAAATACTTTCAAACAAGGCCTGGCTTTATGGACAAGGAGTATCTGGGAGAAAAGGGGGAAAGCCGCTGAGGCAAGTAGAGGTAAAGAGTATCTGATAATCAGGCAGGCCTCTGCTGGTCTCCAAGAGAGAGGGGGTGAGGTGCTCAGCATTTTCCTTGCAGCTGTGACTGACCCCAGAGACAACAGAGAGCTAGGCTGCTGCTCTGTTGGCCAGCTTTGGCCAACACACTGGATTTAGATCTCCTAGTGACAGCTTTTCCTCCAACATTTTCAAAATGCTCATGTGTCTTCAAATTAAAATAATCCAGAAACATTTTTACTGCAAAATCCCTTTGAAAGGTGTGAAGGCAGAGTCCTTCCACCCCTTCCTCTCCGAGATTTCCCTCCTGATTTTGTTACCCAGATACAACAATTTTTTTTTTCCCCAGCACCCCTGCCCCCACCAGGGGAAGAACACATACAAACCGTGTGCAAGCTGTTGCACAAAAAAGAGTGACAAGACTCTCGGTGTACGCAAATATATTTTGCTCCGTGTCTAGGATCTTCTTTTTCAAACGGGAACTGGAACCGGTATCACGGGCACACGACTGCGATACTCTGTGCTCACCAACCCGAAAGGAAACTATGAGAGCAGATCAACTTCACTGACTTTACTGAAGAGTCAACAAGTCCTGCGGCACAGAAATGTCCCAGGCGCATTATACACACCTGCCTGTGTTAAAGAAATAACATATCCGTGCTTTCAAGTCCTCTTAATTCCTGAATTTGGGGGTTCACTAATATTCACACTTTTAAAAATTGTATGACACTTCCGCTCCAGAATCGAGGGGGACTCCAGAGTTATGGAGATGGGCGCTCCAAGCACAGGTTCTGATCCTGGCTCTGCCACTAAATGCCCTAATGATTTAGGGTGACTCACTTCTGCTCTCTGGGTCTCAATTACCCATCTGTGAAACTAGTGCTCCCTCGATTTTTTCTGATACGTGGAACAACAGAAAGCTGTTCGGCAAATGCCCAGACACACTCAGGCTGCTCTCGTTGTGTCGAGGGCTCCAGGATCCAAACCAGTATTGCCTGCGGGTCCGTCCTAGAGAATAAAGCACGTGACTACATAAAGCCCCTTCATTCAGCGGCTCCGCATCTACGAGTCCTCTGTGCAGTAAAAGCCTATAACCAGCCTATAAACACCTTTTGTTCCTTCGCCATCTAACCGCACGCAGAGATCCAGAGGGCGGTGGGTGCCCAGGACCCTCGCCCGGGCCAGCACACAGCCAAGCGCGCTTCCAGCTACGGGCGTCTGGCTGGGGGTGCCCAGCTCCCCTAACCCCGCAGGGTGGAGGATTGAGCGTCTGTGGAGCAGGGCAGCCTCTGGGGCCCTCGCGCGCTCTGATTGGTTCTCGTGTCCTCGTGACTCCAGGCCCCGCCCCACGCCCCTCCTCCGCATCTGAGCTGGAGAGCGGACGGTCTGGGACTGAATGGGCGCTAGCGCGGCGCAGGGGGCGGGCCGGGGCGCCGGGCCCAGGACTGGTGGCAGGCTGGCGCCCGCTCCCTAATATGCGGACGAAGGCGGAGGGCGGCGTGGAGCGGCGTCCCCTGCAGCCGCGGACCAAGGCGGCGGTGGCGGCGGCGGCACCTGCCGGTCGAGGTACGTGGCGCAGCCCCCTCCTCTGCGTAGCGGGGCCCGCGGGCCGGGGGCTGCGGCGCAGATCCGTCCCTGCCCCCGCGTGGCTGGGCCCGGCGACTCCGCCCAAGCCCCCGCGGGCAGCGCCCAGGGCACGGTTCCCCCAAACGCGCCTGGCGGGGGCGCGGGTTGGGAGTCGTGGCCTCGCTCGGAGTGGACCGGCGGGAGGCGCCGCGGCCCGCTCAAGTGTGGACGCGGTGGAGGCGGAGGGGTGAACGGCCGGGACGTGGGGTCCAGGCACGGTGTCCCTTTCCCCTCAGTCTTTCACATCGACTTGGGGTTTAATTCATTGCTGGAAGCTTCCGAGCCCGGGAGAGCCGAGTTAACTCATTTCCC
Source organism: Balaenoptera musculus (assembly GCF_009873245.2). Classification (NCBI taxonomy): domain Eukaryota; kingdom Metazoa; phylum Chordata; class Mammalia; order Artiodactyla; family Balaenopteridae; genus Balaenoptera; species Balaenoptera musculus. The sequence continues at coordinate 14,563,994 of NC_045797.1, forward strand.
CGGGACAGAATTGGGGGACCCTATGACTAGCAGCTCCGGAAACTGACCTTTGCATCCATCGGGAAGGCGTGCGGTGTCTGCAGGTAGAAGTTCGCCAGTGATCTTCCCTGCTCCTTCTCTGCGGCCAGCCCACGCGTTTTGGTGACCTTTGGTTTCTCCTGAATTGTAAGCAATGGCTTGACGTGGGCGTGCATTCGTATGAGCCTTTAGTGTGTAAGTAATGCAAGATTTTCGGGGAGCATCTTCGAATAGGAAGAGGCGGGGGGTCCTGCCCAACCCCACATCAGGTGGGTGACCTTGGCGGACACTGATCCCCCTGTAGGACTCCATCTCCTGATCTGTACTGGGAGGCTTGACCTGCTGATGGCCAAGGCCCCTTTCAGGCCCCTGGTTCTGTGGTTCTGACTGCAAAATGTGTTCACCAATGAAGAGGGTCCTGCAGAATCATTAGCTGACTTGAAAGACAAATTTATGTCCTCATGTCTTAATTCATGTTTATGACGTTGCTTCATTAGGTATTGTTCATTTAAAAGGGAAAATGGTTTTACCTGCTACCTTTCATCTGGTACCCTCGGTTTGCCTGCTCATTAGGCCACGCACCGTGCTGGGTGTTGGGATTACAAAGAGAAAGGAGACGCATCTCCTGCCCTCTGGTGTTAAGCGGAGCCCTCCTCTTGGTAATCCTCTTCCACAGAAGAGTGCGCTATCCTGAACCTGGAAGAGGAATCTTGTGTGTTGAGTGAAGGGGCACAAACTCAAAACTGTCAGGATGGGTTGTGGTTTCACTCACATAATCCTGAGAACTTGATGGTTTAGAAGAATGTCTTAAATTTCTAGTCGTAGAGCCAGGGGATCACCTAAATTGCAGTCAGTGCTGGGACAAGGAGAGACTGAAGAGAACTGGCAGAGCCCTGTGACTGGAATGTCGTTAGCTTTTTCATGTGTCTGTCCGTTGTCTGAGTGCCGCTGTTTCTGTAAGATGAAATGAACCTTGGTTATGATTAGTAGCTGTATCTTCCTCTAGGCGAGAAAAGAAAAGGGTGAGGTGGGAAGGCATGAAGGTGTTTGTAGAAGACGGAGAGGGCCAACAGGCAGAAATTCTAAAAATGCACATTTATGACTACCTATTTTGAAAATGCTTATAATTTTGGCACAGACTGCCACATTGTTTCATATTACCACAATAGATTAGTATTGAATTTTTTTAATTTAATTTTTATTGGAGTATAGTTGATGTACAATGTTGTATTAATTTCTGCTGTACGGCAAAGTGTATCAGTTATACATGTACATATATCCACTCTTTTTTAGATTCTTTTCCCATATAGGTCATTACAGAGTACTGAGTAGAGTTCGCTGTGCTATACAGTAGGTCCCTATTAGTTATCTGTTGTATATACGGTAGCGTGTATATGTCAATCCCAGTCTCCCAGTTTATCCCTCTCCCATCCCCCTTAGTAACCATAAGTTTCTTTTCTACATCTGTGACTCTATTTCTGTTTTGTAAATAAGTTCATTTGTACCATTTTTTTAGATTCCACATATAAGTGATATTATATATTTGTCTTTCTCTGTCTGACTTACTTCACTTAGTATGACAATCTCTAGGTCTATCCACGTTGCTGCAAATGGCATTATTTCGTTCTTTTTTATGGCTGAGTAATAGTATTGAATTTTAAGACTATATTCAAGGCAGGATAAGAACAAACCCTTTGTTCTTTGATATGCCTCCTTCAGTCCTTCCCTGCTTTCCCTGCTGGTCTGTTTGGCAGGAGTTTATCTAGCAGGTTGGCTCTTAGGAGGTGAATGGGACAGTAAAAAAGGTTCTGGGTCCTCTGTGGGAGTCATCCAGGTGCTGAGGGCAGAAGGGGGAGTCTTGGAAGAGGGTCAAGCCTCACTTTCCACATCTTGCTAGCTCCTGAGAAGGGATTTAATCGATTGAATCTGAATTGCCTGTGGAGACACTCCCAGAGAGCATGCTCTGTGTTTTTGGTCTAGCTGGGAAGCCTTGGCAGAATTAAAGCAACTGGGAGTATACACACATTAATGATGGTACGAACTCCCTAACTGCTGAGGAAGGAGAAGAAAGGGCTGGATCAGTATGAAGGATATAAGTTAGCAAAGGCATCCAGAAGTGGGTGAATCACTGGCCTAGTGTGGGAGGGATCCATGACTGTGGTTGGTGACACGCAGGCTGTCCGGGGAGAGAGACCCAGCTTGAGCACATGTGCAGGGGGGGAGTGAGGAAGATGTATAGGGGAGCAGGAGAAAAACGAGGTTAGAGGGGTACAAGGACACTACCAGGCTTTTCTTACCTGGACAGCTTTTTCTTTGTTTTTCTAAGTATAGCATACATACTAGAAAAGTAGGCATAAGTATACTACTGTTCAACAGATTTTCCAAACTCAGCAAGACATTTTTGTTCCGCTTTAGAGTGTGGAAAAATATCCAGGATTAAGTTATTGGATGGTTCATCAACTCCTTATACCCATGAATTCTTCCCCTTTTCAAGTTTTAAATATCTGGAATTAATAGTTCAGAATCAGGTGGTATGATTTGATTAATTTAAACAGGGAGGGCTTCCCTGGTGGTGCAGTGGTTGAGAGTCTGCCTGCTAATGCAGGGGACACAGGTTCGAGCCCTGGTCTGGGAAGATCCCACATGCCGCGGAGCAACTGGGCCCGTGAGCCACAGCTACTGAGCCTGCGCGTCTGGAGCTTCTGCTCCGCAACAAGAGAGGCCGCGATAGTGAGAGGCCCGCACACCGCGATGAAGAGTGGCCCCCACTCGCCGCAACTAGAGAAAGCCCTCGCACAGAAACGAAGACCCAACACAGCCAAAAATAAAGAAAGAAAGAAAGAAAGAAAGAAGCTTTGATTAAAAAAAAAAAAAAAACAAACAGGGAAAAATTGATACAAATAACAAATTTGTTTTGATGGAATAGTAGGTTGTGTTTTGAACATGAAGTCTGCCTTTTTTTTTTAAATTAATTAATTAATTTATATTTATTTTTTGGCTGTGTTGGGTCTTCGTTTCTGTGCGAGGGCTTTTTCCAGTTGCGGCGCACGGGGGCCACTCTTCATTGCGATGCACGGGCCTCTCACTGTCGCGGGCTCTCCCGTTGCGGAGCACAGGCTCCAGACGCGCAGGCTCAGTAATTGTGGCTCACGGGCTCAGTTGCTCCACGGCATGTGGGGTCTTCCCAGACCAGGGCTCAAACCCGTGTCCCCTGCATTGGCAGGCAGATTCTTAACCACTGTGCCACCAGGGAAGCCCTCTGAAGTCTGCCTTTAAGACTAGGTGTCATTTTCATAATTAAAGGCTTATATGTATTGAGTTCATCAACTCCTTTCTGCTTTTCACAAACGTCTTGTTCTCATTTCCAATCTAGACTTCAGCAGCAAGAGAGGAGGACAGAGTTGTGGTACTTTTACAGGGCTACCAGTACTCTCCTCTCTTTGCTTGTCATTTTCTGCAGTCAAGTCCTTAGTCACCCAGGATTTGGTAGCTGGTTTTCTTGCTTATTCTTCCTCTGGACCAGCTCTGTCCAATGGATATATAACCCAAGCCATGTATATAATTAAAATTTTTCTAGTAGCTACATTTAAAAAATTAAAAGGAAACCGGTGGATCAAAGTTTCAGTTTCCCAGGAAGATAAAAAAACCTTCTAACTCTTATGCACCTAATAACACAGCTTCAAACTGTATAAAGTAAAAAGTGACAGAATGACAGAAAAAGTTGACAAACCTGCCGTAATAGTGAGAGATTTTAGCATATCTCTTTCAGTAATTGATAGAACAAGCTTACTAAAAACCAATAAGGGATTTTTTTTTCCAATAAGGGATTGATTCAACAAGCAACACAATTAACAAGCTTGATCAAACTGGTTAAATAGAAAACATAGTTCCAGCAAGTGAAGATTAATTATACTTTTACAAAAATCGAACATATACCAGGTCATAAAGTAAGTCCTAACATACTTAAAATAATCAGTATCATATTGACCAAGTTCTCTGAACACAGTGAAACTAAATTATGTATCAATTTAAGAATATAATTTTAAAAATTAAAAAATTTGAATTTGAAAGTGTTTAGATTTGAATGATAAAGAAGTAATAACAATGAAAATATATATATCAAAACTTGTAGAATGAATTGTACACGTAAGGCTTGTGGGATGCAACTAAATCAGTATTTAAAGGGAAATACACAGTCTTAATTACTCATATTAGCAAGAAAATAGTCAAAAACTAATGAGCTAGTCAGCTAAATTAGGAAGAAGTTAGGAACACAGCAATTAAAATAAATCCAAGGAATTAGAAGGAAGGAATTAAAAAAAAACCAAACAGGTGAATTAATTTTAATAATATATTTTAGTTAACCCAACATGTATAATATATTATGAAATCAATATAAAAATTGTTATTGAGCTATTTTACATTCTTCTGGTCAAACTAAGTCTTCAAAGCCTTGTGTGTATCTTATACTTTTATTAGAGCACATCTCAATTTGGTCTGGCCATGTTTGAATTACTCAGCAGCCACATGTGACTATGGTGTCTTTGCCTCCTGTAAATGTTGAGATTTGTGGTGATAAACAGGACAGTCAGAGCTAACAGTGGTGGGGTTCAGTTATCTGCCAAGTGAATCGAGGGTCATGGGAATCTAAGAGCGTTTTGTGGTTGGCAGAGGGTGGCTCTTCTTGAAAATCTTATACACCACCCCCTCCCAACAAACCCACGTGCTACAAAACATAGGACAGAAATAAAGATAAATGCTCTACTGACTCACTTTGTCCTTACCTGTTTTAGACATGTTACGTATATGTGTGTGTCTGTGTGTGTGTGTATATATATATTCTTTTAATTTTCACAGAAGCCATATGAGTTTGGTACCATTATTATCCCCATTTTACAGATGAGGATATTGAGGCTCAGGGAGGTTAAGAAACTAGGAAATTCTAGGGGACAGACCTGGGATCCAGACTCCGGCAGTCTGGCCTGGAGGGGGTAGACGAGGCAAATGCATCCCTGTCTTTGCAGCGCATAGGGCATTCCTACCCCACCCCTCAGAAGGTCTCCTGAGAGGATGATCTGAGGTGGCTGAGGCAGCTCTGTTCCCTGGTCCAGGTTCCTGCGTTTCCAGGCACAGCATTGTCACTCTGCTGGGTCTCCATGACAGCCTCCTCACTGGTCCTGCCTCACAAAAGGACTTCCCCATCTCCAGTCCTGCCTCAAGAGAGGTCTCTCCAAACTCCAGTTCCAGTTCAAATCCACACCCCAACCCCCAGTTGCTTCTTTTATCTTAGGATAAAATTCCAACACACCATGGCATGACCGGCTTCCTTTCCCAGCCTCTGGGTACGTTGTTCCCTCTGGGGCTAGACCTTCAGAAACTTCCCTCAGTGCCTACTGTCCTTGCTCAGGTGGCACCTGTCTCCCCACCCCCAGCAAGTCCTACCCATTCCTTCCTGGGGTGGGGGTGAGCCTTTTCTAAGCCCCCTCCCAAACATACACATACACACGTCCTCCAAATGTAAAATACCTCCTAACCCTGCCCTCATGTCAAATGCAGAGTGAGTTAAAAAGAAAAATGAGGAAAATAATTACATTGGTGTTAGATCTACTTGTCTGATTTTAAAAATGAGATGAGAGCTTTTAGAAGAAGAGGCTGTGTCTGTGTTGCTTCTTGCTCTACCCCCAGGCACATACTCCCTGCCTGATTAAAAACGGGGTTATGTGAATGACAGTACGCCTGTTGGGAGCCTGCCCAAGTGCTGGTTTCCCAAATTTTTGGGAGCAGAGAGTAAAAGGGACATGTGATTGGGGCGTAAAAGGCAACTGTATGTTTTAGCCGTGCCTGTTACAGACCTAAATACATGTTGTCAGTTTTAGGAACTCAGACATGCTTAACTTATTCTGGGCTTAAAGCGACCCACACAGAACTTTCCTTTGCCTCCTACGGTTGCTCCCTCTCCTTCAAGTCCCTCAACTGCCGGGGCCTGTCAGCCTCCAGGTTGTTCCCACTCGCTGTCCCTCCAGTTCCTTTTCTGGGGTCATTACCACTCTCTGCTAATGGATTTGGGGTTTTACATGACTAGTATGGTTCTTCTGTTCCTGTAGGACAAATAGTGTTATTGAATTCAGCCAGCCCTCCATATCAACCAACTGCGGATCAAAGATATTCAAAACGGAAACTTTCTTGAAAGTTCCGAAAAACAAAACTTGAGTTTGCCGCATGCTGGCAACTACATACATAGCATTTACATTGTGTTATTATAAGTAATCTAGAGATGATTTAAAGTATACGGGGGCTTCCCTGGTGGCGCAGTGGTTGAGAATCTGCCTGCCAATGCAGGGGACACGGGTTCGAGCCCTGGTCTGGGAAGATCCCACATGCCGCGGAGCAACTGGGCCCGTGAGCCACAAGTACTGAGCCTGCGCGTCTGGAGCCTGTGCTCCGCAACAAGAGAGGCCGAGATAGTGAGAGGCCCGCGCACCGCGATGAAGAGTGGCCCCCGCTTGCCGCAACTAGAGAAAGTCCTCGCACAGAAACGAAGACCCAACACAGCCATAAGTAAATAAATAAATAATTTAAAAAAACCAAAAAACTGCAAAGTTAAAAAAAAAAAAAGTATACAGGGGAATGTGCATAGGTTCTATGCAAATACTGCACCGTTTAATATAAGGGACTTGAGCATCCATGGATATGGTATCCAAGGGGGGGTCCTGGAACCAATTCCCTGCAGATACTGAGGGGCCACTGTACCAGATCAGTGCGTAAACTGCCTGTCAAATCCTCCACCTTCCCTTCCCCATTGACCAGCCAGCTGCTCCCTGAGGAATATTGCTAAGGTCCTGTTTGGTGATGTCTCTTCATAATCCCAAACCTTAAGAACCCATACCCTTCCCCTTTCTTTTTGGGGTGGGATCTTGGTTATTTTAGAATTTGCACACTCACTTTTCCATCATCTCATACCTGGTGTTTCCCTTTATAGTCCTGTTTGGGGGAAGGTCCCCATATTGGAGCTTGTTTACATTGGGTCCCAGAGTTGCTTTTGTTAACTGTTCATTCTGCTGACTTTCACTTTCTCCTATTAAGTATTATTTATTCAGCCTGACTACTTGTATTTCCTTTAGATTAAGAGGGAAATCTCCCATTAAAAAGTTAGCTTCTAGATTTTGCTTTATTTATGGCACTCATGAGGTTGCCACAGACGTGCTCTGCTGTAGCATATTCTGCATGTCTAATTTGCTGTCACGTGGAGGCCCACCGCCAGAGAGCTGTTACGTAAGGTGTTTTGTTAGAGCTTGGAGGGGCCCAAGGAGGACAGGCAGTTCTCTGGGCCGTTTCCTCAGTTTATCCCAGTGTCCTGTCTTATTCCCTCTGGCCTCCTCCTCTTTGATGGGTGCCCACACCTCGGCCATGAAATCATCTCAGTGGATGGTGGAATGGTGGCAGCTGGTGTAGCCTTCTTGCATACTTCGCTTTTTTTTTTCTTTTTTTTCTCCCATTAGCAGCCTGAATTCGTTATGCAGGCCGGATCTCGGCTGGCTGGGTGCGACAAGAACAGCCCCTGCCAGCTCAGTCACCAAGTTCTGTGGCCTCTTCTTCCTCCACAGCTCTTGTTGGCCCCCATCTCGCCGTCCCTGCTCTGGCTCAGCTGCCCCATCACCCCTGGCTGCGGTGGTCACAGCAGCCCCTTGACCACTCCGTCCCGTGGCCTCCTACATCCCAGTGTGAGCTCTCTGCCCCCCTGCTTAAGAACCACTTAAGGCCGCCTCCTCCTCTGGAGCCAGTTGGAAGGGCCTGGTTCCTTCTTTGTCACATCTTCTGCCACTTTCCCCCAGGTCCCCTGTGACCTGGCCTGAGCAGCCCTCTCTGGGTATCTTGACATGCCCTTCCTTCCATCCAGAATGCCTGCTCTGTCTTCTTTCTGTCTCTGAGGTCTTGCCTATCCCTCAAGGATCCATTTACACATCATCTCCTCAGGGAGGCCTCCTTGATTTTGTCTGATGGAGCTAGTGGTCCCTTGCCCGGGGCGCTCCAGGTTCCTCTGTTATTTGGCATTTTGAGTATTTAACTATTTTTTGCTTTCCCTGGCTGGGTTTTTCCTTTCAAGAGAAAGGCTGTGTCTTAGTTTTCTTTATATTCCCAGTGTTTGGTGTATGCTTATTAAATGTCTGTTTAAAGGATTATTAGGTGAACAAAACAAATTATACAACAGTACAGACCAGCCCTCCCCAGCTGGGGCTCTACAAGAGAATTAAGCCCTAATGCGCTAAGGTCACCATTGTATACTATGAATTAACTTCTCTCCTGTGCTTCTGGAGTGATTCTAGTTATGTACCGTCCTTGGGAGAATTAAGAAAATAGACACTCAGGGACTTCCCTGGCGGTCTAGTGGTTAAGACTTCACCTTCCAGGGCAATGGGTGCCGGTTTGATCCCTGGTCAGGGAGCTAAGATCCCACATGCCTCGCAGCTGAAAAACCAAAACATAAAACAGAAGTAATATTGTAACAAATTCAATGAAGACTTTAAAAATGGTCCATGTCAAAAAAAAAAAAATCTTAAAAGAAAATAGACACTCAGATCCTTTCCTGTAGGGCTTAATCTCCAGTGGACCCAGCCTGAAGAAGGCTAGTATAGGTAATATGATCCCAAACCTGATAACATATACATATGCAAAGAGGAAAGGCAGATGGAATATAGACCAGAATGTTAGCAGTGGATATCACTGCACTGTAGTGTAACAACCGGTGTGTGATTTCAAAATGTTCTTTCTGAAGTTTCTAACTTTGTGATAACAGAGTTGTTGTTTTTTTTTTTAATGTTTCTTGAATAATCCAAATAGGAGTTCCTAAACCTGACTGTGCTTTAATGTAAGGCAATGGAGAGTTGGAGTTTTGTTTTTAAATATAGCTCCCTGTGCCATGCCATAGCGGCCCAGAAGTCACCGAGCTGACCCCTCAGCATTGCCCCTGGAGAACCAGGCCTCCACGTGAGGATGGCTAGGTGTCAGCCCTCTGAACCTGGGTGTTGCCACTGAGCACTTGTAAATGAACGGCTGTGTACAGCAGGCATGACTCAACGTAAGAGAAAATAGCATAGTCATGGGCACTCATGGAATACTCTCAATAGCAAATCTAGAGGTGTTTTTTTCTTAATAGCGAAGAGTGAACATACCTTGTGGTTATTTGAATTAAGTCTGATAGAGGAATCTCAATGCTAATTCTTGCTCATCAGCTACTGCTTCAACCAGCCCTGGATGTTTTGCCTGAAGTTTGACCTTGCTTGACCTCACACAGAATTTTATCCTTCTCCTGGGTGCTGAAACCAGTAGATTGGATGAGGAACAGGGTAATTACTTAGCCTCTAAGTATCTCCCGTCAAGTTATTTATTAATTAACAAAGGAAAAAGGGTAACTTGACAGTAGTTAAACTTGCCTTACACAACTTTGACCAATTGATTTAACATCACGAGTAATGGGACAAAGCAACATCAGGTGCCTCCTGAGAAAATGCACCGAGACAGACCAGCACCACTTCTGTGATATTCCTGCCCAAAATGCGTAACTTGAATCATGAAGAAACGGACAAATCTCCACTGAGGGACATTCTACAAAACAATTAGCCTGTACTTTTCAAAAAATGCCAAGGTCATGAAAGATAAAGGAACTGTTTCAGATTAGGGGAGGCTAAAAAGATATGACAGCTGAATGCCACATGTGATCCTGTTTTTGCTCCGAGGCCATTATTGAGACTGCTAAAGAAATTTGTCTGAGGTCTTTAAATTAGAGAACAGTATGAAAGCCACAGTAATTTCCTGATTTTTATCATAATGCTGCAGTTGTGTCTGGGAATGTCCTTGTTTTTAGGAAATACTAAAATATTTAGGGATGAATGTCATTGTGTCCTCGACTTACTTTCAAGTGGTTAAAAAAGTAGTATGCACGTCATATAATAGAATCACCAAGCAAATGTGGTAGAATGGTAATAAGTGGGTAGTCTGGGTGAGGGGAATTCTTTGTAGTTTTCTTGTAATCTCTCTGTAAGTTTGAGATTATGTCCAGAAATAAAGTTTAAAAGCCCAGAAGCCTCCAGGTCATGGTGCTGCGGCCAGTGTAGCGTCAGAGGCCAGCGCTCTCAGTGGCTGCGCTTTGCAGGGTTGCTACTGAATCATTTCCAGCAACACCGAGCTCTCTTCAGATTGGTTTTGTGGAAAACAGGATAGAGACCACTCAGTGTGGTTTCACCTGACAGGAAGTTTCTTTCTCCAACTTCCTGTTGATGTCGCCACCACTGTTGTCCCAGAAGGCGTCACTCCTGCTGGTCATCCCCGGGTATCTGGTCAACCAGCTCCAATGCACACATTTGCCTGGTTGAGACTAGACCTCCAGCTGTCCTACGAAAGAGGCTTCCCAGGCAGAGTGTAACATCATTATCACCCAACCTGCTTCTTACATGTTAGCAGACATCCTCAGAGAGGTGACTTGGCCACCGTGAAACAGGCAACAGCCAAACAGTTACTTATGTTCTCCCTCTTTTCTTGAAAAACAAAACAAAACAGATCCAGTCGCTCTTTTATTTTAATTGGATTTTTCCTCAGCTTTATTGAGATATAATTGACAAATAACATTGTATGAATTTAAGTTGTACAGCATGTTGACTTGATACACGTGTATGTTGCAAAATGATTACCACCATAGCCTTGGCTAAAACATCCATTACTGCACATAATTATCTTTTTTTTTTTTTTTTGCGATGAGAACATTTAAGATCTATTCTCTGAGCAACTTTCAAGTATGCAATACAGTATTATTAACTATAATCACCATGCTGTGCATTAGATCCCCAGAACTTACTCTTATAACTGGGGACTGACACCTCCCCATTTCTCCCACCCCCCCCCCCCGGCCCCTGGTAACTACCACTCTACTCTTTGTTTCTATGAGTTAGGCTTTTATAGATTCCACATATAAGTGATGTTGCAGTTGCTCTTTTATTTCCTTGGTGGTGGGTGGGACAATCATTTATCTCCCTTCCTCACCCTTCCTCACCATACACACACAGTGATTCTTGTTTGAAAAAGGATTCCTGTCCCTGTTCTCTGTATGCCGGGTGTGCCCTGGACACTGTACAAACAACCAATGATCGTGATATCTGGACGCATGGAAGGATCTGGTCTTCACGTCTGCCTCCTGTTAGGATCTTGCTGAGTTTGGGTTAGCTTTTCTGTGGCGATTTGGGTGCAGGTTGCTGACCAGTGCATTCATTTATTCATTGGTTCATTCGTTCAAGTGTTTAAGTGCCTTTTACATGCTAGGCACTGTTTTAGGTTCTGAGGTTACAGCAGTGAACCACATTGACAGTCTAGGAATCTTACGTTTTAGTGGGGAGAGCAGACAGTAGGCAAATATGTACGAGTTGCAATGAGCGTATGAGGTACAGTAAAGCAGGAAAGTGAATCACAGGGCTTAGGGTGAGAATGCAGTGCTACAGAGGGTGATCAAGGAGGCGACTTTTGAATAGGAACCAGGATAAAGACGGTGCGAGAGGGAGCCTTCTGGAAGAGGGGCAGAGGGAACCACCAGTGAAGACCCCGAAGTGGAAGTGGGGATGGCCTCCCCACCCCTTGAGGAACAGCAGGAGGCCTGCTAGGCCGAAGCAGAGAGAAGAGGAGAGTGAGGAGAGTGCGGGGAGGGGGAGAGAGCTCCAGATTTGACACTGCAACAGTCGATGTCAATATCTTTTGTCACTTCAGTAAAACCTTGGAGAAATACCATCTGCAGTTGCCGGGCATGTTCTCATTTTGGAAAATGCTTACATACTGTGAGGGCTCAGTTAGTTGCCTTTAACAATTTTAAACATATAAAAAGCAGGCGATTGAATGATAGTCATCATGTATTCTCCGCATTGGAGCTATACCAGTTGATTAGAAGTAGATTAAAAAGCATCCCTCAGAATCATCTTGCAGTTGCTTGCATCTTGGTAGGTGGTCAAAATTGTAGAGTGTAGACTACACATTCGCAGAGCAACACTTTTATTTGCTTTCTCGGAAGACAGGTCCTCATAATTTTGTGCAGTTTGCAGGAGGATCTGAAAATCTTTAGGCTAGAATCTGTTGTAAATCACAGCTGTGAGAAGCTTGCTGGAGAGCAAGGTTTCCTAAAGGGCCATACCCACATAACTTGGGGGAACTTGCTTAAAATGCACATTTGGTGTCCTCACCTGGTCCTGCCAGGTGGGAAATTCTGGGGATGAGGTCTGGGAACCTGCATACATTACAGCAGCAAGTGGTTCTTGTGCATGGTCAGGTTGGAGAACCGCAGGCCGAGACGCATGGAGGCATTGATCAATTAAATTGAACAAATATTAGACGCTTTGGGGAGATGATTGAGCGTGATCTCAGCCATCAGTGCTCTCACCAGCACTTTTGTTGTGGTTTTGACATCATGGGTGAAATCTCACATTCCTAAAATAGAAATGAGACACTGCCTACCCAGCAGAAATAGGAAGGTCCCATATAGCAGAGGTTTGCACCCTTTGCTGGTGGGCGTGGACTGAGATGGTTAAGGTGATCTGCTTGAGTTGCATGGATCCAGGAGTGAAAGCTGTCCTTCCTCCCCCGTGCACACCTGTGAACCCACCGCAGCAGGCTGGTGTGTGAATTGCAGGGCTGTGCCTGCCAGTTGGTTCCTGTTCCATTGTACACATGAGAACACCACGTATCTTGCTGAATCGGTATTTCGTGAGCTTATGCAACCCAAACCAAATCTAGAAAAAGATTGGATACTGAAGGTCAAGTAACATCAATTTTTAGCCCACAGTCTTTGATTTTCAGTTTTTGCATTGTTTAATTACCTGCAATACTTTAAAAAATACAGCAGTATTGAGATTTTAATATATATAGTGACTTTATCCCAATGGGTAAAGTCGGGGGCGATTTTGCCCTCCAGGGGATGTTTGGCAAGGTCGGAAGACATTTTTGGTTGTCACAACTGGGAGAGAGGGCGAGGACCAGAGATGCTTGCAGCATCTAGTGGGCAGAGGCCAGGGATGCTGTGAAACATCCCACAATGCACAAGACAGCCTCTTTGCCTCCTACAACGAAGAATTACCCAGCCCCAAATGTCAGTAGTGCCGAGGCAGAGAAACCCTGCAAGAGATCAACTCCATGCCTCTTCTCTGTGTTATATGTTAGGATTCTAAGTGAGTGTTCCTGTTTAAAACACAAAAAGAGTTCCACGGCTGAAACTGGTTTGAAATTAGCCACCTAGATTATATGAGGATGCCGGTCAGCTTGGGTGGACCCGGAGCACAGGTCACCAAGACTCTGTGAGCCCCAGGTAAGGCCCTGGCTGCTGTGCTCTTGAACTTTTCCAACTAGACCATCTTCCCCCCGCCACTTCTCCTTCCTGTTGGCTGGGGGCAGAAGAAAGTTTAGTTTAGAACTTCACTCTGACCCAGGGCTTCCCAGCTTCTGGGCCCTAGCCCCCTGGCTTTTGTGATGGTACCTGTGGGTGGGCTTTGGGGAGGCCACACCGTGTCTGTGTCTGTGCTAGATGTCAGGCACCACACTTGTGAACAGCCTCCTTTCCTGCAGGCCTCCCCATGCCGTTGGAGTTACGTTCCTGTTGTCATTTCCCTGGACCTCGGGTTTCTAGAAAGCGGGGACTTAATCCATTTCATCTTGGCATTCCCACAGAGCATGTTGGAGGAACTGATGAAATTAGAAGTCACCCTTTTTTCTGTGTACAGTGGGGGCACACATATTACTTTTTTAGGTTAAAGCGATCCAAAATGCGTTTTGTTTAGGAACTATTGTGCTCCTTTCTTAAATAGTTGAATTTCCGGAGTGTTATGGAACCCAGGCTTGGAACTGTCACAGCAGAGTCACAGATTTTACTTAAGGTTTCCTTTTCTGATTTCCAGCAGTACCTTCTGTGCTTCTTCTTCACCTCTCCAACCCCTAGAAGGCTCTGCCTTTTGTTCTTCCCCTTGGAGATCTAATCTCTTTAGAACAGCCTTAATTGTTCCTTTACCTAAATAGCCCCAGGCCCTTATCTCGGCTGGGGCTGGCCCTACTGCTGATTTAGAGATTCCCTCTCTCCTCCTTCCTTAATGGCAGAATCCTAATTTTGTGTGGAAGCAGCCTGCCCAGTTTGTGAAAAGTTCCTGGCCAACTTTGCGGCTGGGAGTAGCCACGTGATGCAGTTCTGGCTAAAAAGATAGAATTGGAAGCCCGTCAGGGATTTCCGGGGAAGTTTTTCCTCTCCTGATGGAGGTGCCTCCCCTTCCTCTCTGGCTCATCCCTCTTCTCCTTCCTGCTTGGAGTTTGGAGCAGAGGCTGGTGGGAGCCAGGGGCACGGACAGCTTTGCAGAGCCACTTCGCCTGTTCTGTAAGAAAAACACACGCCCGGGGAATTCCCTGGCGGTCTAGTGGTTAGGACTTCAAGCATCCACTGCAAGGGGTACGGGTTTGATCCCTGGTTGGGGAACTAAGATCCCGCATGCCTCGTGGCATGGCCAATAAAAGAAGAAAAAAAAAAAGACACCCCCAGTTGGCTGAAAGCCTTGGCTGGCGCCCAGGTTTCTGTTACGTGCGACCAAGTGCACCCCTGACTGATACTCCAGCTCAGATCCCTCCCCAGGGCTCCAAGCTGGCATTTATCAGCCTGATGGCCCACTGGCATTGGGGACTCCGCAAGGGCACACGTCCTCCTTGTGACCTCCCTGACACGAGTTCTGCTCCTGCCTGCCTGCTTGCCACATCTGACCTGCCTCAAGCCCTGTCTTTTCTGCAGCTGGAAGCCCCTCCTGCCCACCTGGCCACAGCATGGGGACCGGGGCACAGGGTCTGCTGCTGAGACCAGCCCCGTCTCTGGCTCTACCCCTCCACCACGTCCCTGCTGCCTCCCCGGCGACTCTCCTCCACATCTCATGACCCCCCTGAATAAAATCTTCAAGGGCTTCTCGTGATCGTCCGTGACCTTCTGCCATCATCCATATGTTGACCCTGCTGACCTAATGACCTGTCTTAGGTCAGGTTCCCTAGAAGCAGAGCCTGGAACAGGAATTGTGGTCTCAGCTGCTCCCCCGGGGAGCTCTGGAGCTTGAATTGCTCTCCAGGGTAATCCCAGGCCTTTTGTCTCCCTGTCAGTCAGTCGTTGGCTGGGGACAGAGGGCAGATCCTCAGAGAAGGGGGCAGCGGTGTGCTGTCAGCAGTCAACACTCACAGCCGAGATGTGGCACCAGCCCTGGGGTGTCCAAGGAGACCACAGTATTGCCCTTAACTCCTGCCTGCGCCCACACCGCAGGCCATACTTTCACAGCTGTACCTGGTCACTCGCTCTCCAAACTCCCCAGGCCTCTGCTTTGCTCTTTCCGTTCCTTCTGCCCACAGGGTGGGTCTCCCCTCCTCACCCAGCCCCCTCTGCTCCTGCTGTAGCTGGGTGTGTTATCCTTGGCACTGGGAGGTGTTTAATCTCTGCGCGTGCCAAAGCCGTCTCCCCCTGAGGCAGGCTTTCTGTCTTGTCTCCTGTCCTCCTTTATCAAGTACAGTTCTTCATCTAAAACATAAAATCCAAGCATGATTTGAGTGACTGTCTTCTCCACTTTCCCGTGGATGGCGTGTGACTTGTACCAGTCGAGGTTCACAGGAGAGAGGTTAATCACTCTCGGACCTGCCGAGAAAGGCTGGCTGGAGGGATGGGCGTTCTGGGGAGTCCAGGCCGCATTTCCAGCTGCATCCTGGGCATCTTTGTCTAGTTATTTATCATCTCAAGTTCAGCACATCATCATCACTAAACTACAAAAATTGACTTCCAATCCTATTTCTTTCCGTAACCGGGACCCAGATTGATCTTTGCCTGCTGCTTTTTGGCGCTAGTCTTCATCATTGCTTGACCGATCTCTGTTCTCGTCCCATCCTCTTCCTCACCAGGATGGGCCGCAGGCTCCCTTTCCACCCGAGCGTCCAGTGTCCTGCCCCGCCTGCCCCGCTGTCCCCGGACAGCCTAGGGTGAGGCTTCCTTCTCTCTTGCTGTGAAGTCCTTCTCAAGACACCTTCCACCTTGAAGGGCATGCTCTTTCGGCTGCCGTGTTAATATCTAAGCTGTACCTTCTCATCTTCCCAGATTGTCCACTCCAGCTGTGTCGGTTTATTTACTGCTTTGTCAGTTTCAGGTTTTTGTTTCTAATAATCTGTGCTTTGGCGTGCCTTTAGTATTAAGAAAATTAAAAACCAAAAAAACCTTCACATACAGGCATACCCACCTAATTCCAATACCTACCCTTCCTAAGTACCCCCAGGCGGAAGGGCGTGGACTTGGACATGGATAGATGTTGGTTGGAAATTTCAGCTCCCTACTTGTCTATGTGTGACCTTCGGCAGGTTAAATGCAGATAGCAATTCAAAAAAGTAGGTGTTTGGTTTTTTTTAATATTGATTGATTGATTGATTGATTGATTGATTGATTGATGTGGCTGCATCAGGTCTTAGTTGCGGCACGTGGGATCTTTGTTGTGGCATGCGGGCTTCTCTATAGTTGTGGTGCGAGGGCTCCAGAGCGGGTGGGCTCAGTAGTTGCGGCGCGCAGGCTTAGTTGCCCCGTGGCATGTGGGATCTTAGTTCCCTGACCAGGGATCGAACCTGCATCCCCTGCATTGGAAGGTGGATTCTTAACCACTGGACCACCAGGGAAGTCCCCGAAGAAGGTGTTTTTGGGATTCAATGATATCGTGTGTAGGCTTATTCCTCCCAATAAATATTAATGTCCTACCCTCTCTTGCACCAGTAATTGGCTGTACAGTTAATCTGACAGTTTGTCATGTACTGCTTTGCAGCGTCTGTTGTATTCTTATCTTGGATGGTTAATCCTTAATTTGAAAATGTTAGTACCAGTTCTACAAGTGGACTGAAGGCCTGGACCTTACCTTAGTATTTCTTCATTAGGGCCTTAATAAGAATGATTTCTTCATCAGGTATACAAGCATTTGAGAAGCACCTGTTACAGTTTTACATGTGAGTAGAAATATATAATTTTGAAAACCAGGCCTTTTCTGCATAGAAAGGGTTAGTGGAGGCTCTTACTCTGGCAGTCTGAATGAAAGGAGGGACACATTTATGAGCCTTGGGACCCTAGCACTTAGAAGGAGGTGGTAGGGGACGAGCTGCCCGTGAAGGAAATGGAGAAGCAGAACCAGGAGGGTGCCACGGGACAGATGGTGATGGCTTGCCAACACACGTCCTTGGAGGAATGCCTGAAACCAGCATCACCTCTGAAATCTCATGAGAAACTTGAACATTTATTCAGTAAATATGTATTAGTTGCCTATTGTGTGCCCCTTACCAACCTAGGTACTGGGAACTCAGTAGTGGGCAAAACAAAGACCCCTGCTTTCATGGAATCTACATTCTGGTGGGGAAGACAAGAGACAAATGTATATTAAAAAGACAAAAATTATGTGTAACACGTCTCATGATGATAAATGTTTTAATTGAACTTTAAACTGCAACCCGTCCTCCACCAAACAGCACATTAAAGACAAAAGAAATGAATGGACACAGTGCAGATGGTGCAGAGGTGAGCATGACTAGAAACACGTAAACCCCGGGTTCTCCGAGGGAGCATCTTAAGGCCACCCAGCCGTATGTCAACTGCACGTGTGTGAAGATGACTCTGCTTGGCCCTCCTTTTGTCATGTTGAATCCAAATGGTCCCTTCTAAATTGGAAAAAGACATTCCAACCCAAGTAGGAGGATTCAGTGACTTCATGGGAAATCAAATTCTCCTACCTTGAGTAGGTGCACCCTAGAACATGATTATAGGTATATATACATACATTTTTACAAACCTGCTTTTTTCTTGCAGTATCTTTCTGTGCCAATAAATGTATGAACCGAATACTTTGAGTGCTTCTCAAACTTTAACGTTCCTGTGAATCCTGTGATTCAGCAGATGGAGGGGGCAGTGCTGAGACTTTGCATGTCTAACCTGCTCCCAGCTGATGCTGAGGCTGTGGTCACAGATTCCACTTCGTGTAGCAAAGGCTTTTTAACAACTGCAGAGTATTCTAAGTGGTTTGCACCATAATTTACCAACAAATTTCCCTGTTGCTGGACATGTTAGATGTTTCAGTAGAGTTTACACTTTACTCTTTGCTCTTAGAATTGCTGTTAACATTCAGTTTTAGTTTTTTTTTTTTTTAAATGCTTATTATGTAGCAAGTTATAAACATTTTACTAGTCTTTTTTTTTTTTTTATAAATTTATTTATTTATTTTGGCTGTGTTGGGTCTTCGTTTCTGTGCGAGGGCTTTCTCTAGTTGTGGCAAGTGGGGGCCACTCTTCATCGCGGTGCGCGGGCCTCTCACTATCACGGCCTCTCTTGTTGCGGAGCACAGGCTCCAGACGCGCAGGCTCAGTAGTTGTGGCTCACGGGCCCAGTTGCTCCGCGGCATGTGGGATCTTCCCAGACCAGGGCTCGAACCCGTGTACCCTGCATTGGCAGGCAGATTCTCAACCACTGCGCCACCAGGGAAGCCCTCAGTTTTAGTTTTAATCTTAAATATCATTGGGAAAGTACACTTGGGTGGGGAGGAAGTTTATCTTGTTTGATAACAGACCATAGGCGAGTCATGCACATTCCATTCAATGTGGGATGTTTCTTAGGGGCCTGCTGTGTGCCAAGCCCTATCCTAGGTGTTAGGGTTACAAAGATGAGCAAAGCCCCGGCCCTGCAGCTCAGTCCTCCAGGTGCTTGCAGAAAGGCAGAGGAGACCCAAAATGTACACAGAACGTTTCAGTTCATAATGGTAAACAGAGATGGGGAAGTGCCCAGGGACGGTTATGGTGTTGAAAATGATCTTCACAGAGAAGGAGAAGTGTTTAAGGGTGAAAGGAGACACGTCACCAGGCAGATCGTTGGGGGAGGATTCCCACCAGGATTCCAGATTGAGTGTGCATCTGTACAAAGGCACGGAGGCAGCAATGTGGCACATCCAGGCTTCTAACAGTACTTCTTTGTGGCTAGAGTGTAACAGACAAGTTTGTCACCTGAAGTCATAGCACCTGAGATGAGCTGGGAGCCACTAAGCAGATACATATTTTAGAAAGATGGCTTTGAAGGGACAAAATTGAGACACGGGAGTCTGGGTAAGTGACCTCCACTAAGAGAATGTCCGTGGGCCCAGGAAGTTCAAGAAGGTATGATTGAGAGGCCCTGGGGATTAATTGGGCCTGGGGACGCCAGGGAGAAGTCTGGAGCCGACCTGCAGGTTTTGGCTTGGATGACTGAGTGGATGGTACAGCTACCAAATGATGTGAGAATAGATTCTGCTTCGTGATTTTGTTTGAGGTGAAGATAGCAGGCAGGTCATTAGCTAGACAGGTCTGAGCTGGGTGAGAGGCCTGCATAGGGAGATAGATTTGGGGTCTGATCCCTTGAGGAGGTGAGTAATAGGCAAGTGGTGAACCTTGTCGTGAATATATGTGAGCGAGGAGGAAATGGTGCTGAGGGTGGGAACCGGGACCCTGGAGTCCTGCACCGTGTGTAAGGGAGTTTACCATTGCAGAGGTCGGGAGGGAAGCGTGGCTCTAAGGCGCGCGGCATGGTGCGCAGACTGAGTGAAGGAGCGGCTGGGCCGTCACGGTGGGGAGGAGAGGCCGGTGAAGGAAGCTGGGCGTTTAGAAAGGGGTTGGGGAGAGAGAGACTGAACGGGACCTGACAGGGTGAGCGCAGGAGGGGTTTCGGGAGGATACTGCCTCTCCAGAGATCCCCAGGAAGGGACATGGATAGGACTGAAGACAGGCCCCTGATGGGGCTGGAGTGGAAACCTGTGGCCAGAAATGAGAGTGCCTAAAGGATGCAGATGTCTTAAAGCCCTGTCAGATAGTTGTATAAAATGCCTGTCACTTCCCTCTCTGTGTAACCATAGCAACAGCCAGCACTGAGGTAGTGCTTCTTATGTGCAACCACCATTCCCACATGAATCCTGGGAGGTAGGTAATATTGGACCCATTTTCCAGATGAGGAAACTGAGCTACAAGAGTTAGAGTCAGTTGCCCCAGACTTCTCAGGTGGCAGGTAGAGGAGCTGAGCCTAGGGGTCTCTCCTGAGATCCTCTCCAGTGTGATAGGAAAAACAAAACAAAAACACAACTGTCTTTTTCTTTTCTTTTGTTTCTCTCTCTCTCTTTTTTTTTGAGCGTTTGAATGATGCATGAGTGTGTTGTGTGGCAGTAGTGGTGAGAAGAGGAAGGAGTCCAGGACTGTAGACCCTCCTCTCACTTCCAGAGCCTCTTCCTGTTTGGTTCCACTTTCCTAAAAGTAGCAGGAGAGAGTTATCTGATGTCCCAGTCCGTATCCAGCAGGAAACCAGAAACTATAGAGATATGAAAGGCTGCCCCCTCCCTTTGCCTGCCAGTTTTCCACCCAGACGGCACACAATCACAGTTCCTCAGGAAGCCGGGTGGCACAAGAGAGAGTCTGGGAATGCAGTTTGCAGGCTTGCAGCCTGAGTGGCAGAGCAGATGAGAAAGAGGGGGCAGAGTAGAGCCCAGAGCCCACAGCGCCGTCCAGCACGCCAGCCGTGGGCAAGGGTGGGATCCCGGTTCCAATACCACCGTCTGCTTTGTTCTCGGGAGGTCCACGTGGGTGTGAAGTGTCGTTCTGGTCATAAAAACATGGGCATCATAGAAACTTCCTTTTTATAGATGCCCTGGTCATAGGCAGCCCCCTAGGACCCACCACTTGGCTGACTGTGCATCTAAGTAACCACGAAGTTGTGGTGATTGAAAACCTTCCAGGGTCTCAGTTGATCTCGCTTCTCCTTTAAGAATTCAGTAGATTCTTCAGCAGAGGTTTACTAGTGAGGCCCTTGGCTCAGTTTTTTGAAACTACTCAAATGGAGTGATGCACGTCTACGAAAATTCTTGTACTCTAGCGTTACACAGTTAAAATTGCAGTTGAGGGAGAGTGTTTACAGTAGCAAGAAATCAAATACTTGGATGTCAATTTGATAAAAGATTTTTTTTTTCAAAGAAAATGGCACAGCACTAATGGGGGAAATGTAGTGAGTAACGAGATATAACTTCCTTCTGGCTTCAAGACTAAGTATAGTAAAGACATTATTTCTTGAATTAATATATAATAAATAATGTATATAATATACATTATTTCTTGAATTAATATGTAAATATCATAATGCAATAGGTGCCTATATTAGCTGGGATTTAATTAACAGTTGCTTCAACAACATGGAGGTTTATTTCTCTGTCATGTAGGCGTCCAGAGGCAGGCAGTCTAAGGTGGATTGGCAGCTCTGTCCTTGGGGTGGTCCAGGGACCCGGGCCCCTTCTGTCTTGTTGCTCCTCCATCCCTTGGGTGACATGCTGTGTGGTCCAAAGTGGCTCATCAAGTGTCAGTATTTCAGCCAGCAGGAAGGGGGATAAAGGAGAAAAGGGCGTATGCCAAGGAAAGCACCCTGAAAGTTCTCCGGGTCACTTTTGCTTGTATCCCATTGACTAGAACTTAGTCACAAGGCTGTACTTAGCTCCAAGGGTGGCTGGGAAATGTAGTCTTTATTCTGGGAGGCCATGTGCCCAGCTAAAAATCCAGAGGAGAGAGGAAGGGGGAAACTGATGTGAGGGGAGATGTTTTGATTTCTACTACAATACCCCTTGTAATATTGCTTAAAAATTGAAAATTTGAGAATAAAATTAATTCAAAAGAATAAGTAGGCAAGCACACCAGAGAACATATGTATTTTTTAAAGAAAACCTCTTTTAAAGTTGTCATTAAAAATTTTTTTAATTGCCATGTTTTCTTTTTCTTTTTTTCTTAGTGTAACCCTCTTCCTCTGTTTTTTAATGTACCACTTTCTTTTTAAACTTTTATTATAGAAAATTTCAAATAGTTTTGAGAATTGTATAGTGAGCCCCATGTACCCATTGCCCAGATTCGACAGCAGTTTAAAGCACATCTTGTGTCAGCTATTCCCACAAACACTTATCCCCTTCCTGGTTTTTTTTGAAGCAGATTTCATTTCTCCTGTTTCATCTGTAAATAGTTCCATAAGTATCTCTAATAGTTAAAGACTCAACAAAAATTAGACTTTTACTTTTGGGATAGTTGTAGAGTCACAAGCAGTTGTAAGAAATAACACAGATTACTCACTTTCCCCCCAATGGTAGCATCTTGCAAAACCGTAGAATAGCACAACTGGGATATTGACAGGGGTACAGTCAAGATACAGAATATTTCCATCACCAGAAGGACCCCTCCTGTTGCCCTTCCATAGCCACCGCACCACCCCCTGTCTAACCCCTGACAGCTAATCTGTTTACATTTCTGTAATTTTGTCATTTCAAGAATATTATATAGGGAGCTTCCCTGGTGGCGCAGTGGTTGAGAATCTGCCTGCCAATGCAGGGGACACGGGTTCCAGCCCTGGTCTGGGAAGATCCCACATGCCGCGGAGCAACTGGGCCCGTGAGCCACAACTACTGAGCCTGCGCGTCTGGAGCCTGTGCTCCGCAACAAGAGAGGCCGCAACAGTGAGAGGCCCGTGCACCGTGATGAAGAGTGGCCCCCACTTGCCGCAACTGGAGAAAGTCCTCGCACAGAAACTAAGACCCAACACAGCCATAAATAAATAAATAAAGTTAAAAAAAAAAAAGAAATTATATAAATGGAATCCTGCAACGTGTGACCTTTTAGTATTGGCTCAGCATAATTGCCTCGAGATTCATCCAGTTGCGTGTATCAATCGGTCACTCCTTTTTTTGGCTGAGTAGTATTTCATGGTATGGCTATACCACATCAAAGCTCTTTAGGAAATTCCCTGGCGGTCCAGTGGTTAGGACTTGGCGCTTTCACTGCCAAGGGTCCAGGTTCAGTCCCTGGTCGGGGAACTAAGATCCCGCAAGCTGCGCAGAGAGGCCAGGAAAAAAAACACAAAACTCTTTAAAAGCATAATCTGCTGAACTCACTTTCCTCTTTCCCTTCTCCTGCCCTCTCCTCTCTTCACAGCAATGCCAAGCGAGTACAACCGCGTGAAGCTGAAAAGCGATTGCTCGCGGCCCTCCCTGCAATGGTACACCCGTGCTCAGAACAAGATGAGAAGACCCAGCTTGTTGTTAAAAGACATCCTCAAGTAAGCACGAGCCCTCAGGCCGCAAGACACCTCTGATTTGGGTCAACTGGGTAGAACTGGGGGAAAAATTCAGTGAGAGCCCTGAAGATGGCTGTCATCCGCGGTCACACTTGGTCAGGGATCATTTAAAGGCACATCTGAGTCAAGGCTCAGAGCACAGGTGCCGTGGGCTCGTGCATCAGGCTGTGCTTGGTGGCAGCACAGCGCCAGCCAGGAGCCTGCAGTCCCCACAGCTTCCAGTGCACAGCCCTTCCAGCCGCTACCTAGTGCAAGAGGGCTATCCCCTTGGCCTTCGCTATTTCCAGTGAATCTAAAAACACAGTTAATGAAAGTCCCCGACAGGCATTTGAATAACATTGAATATCAAACACTAAAAAGGATGAGAGGTGTACCAGCCAGGTCACCCGTACATCCTAATAAGAGATAGAATTGTTTTTTTGTTTTTTTAATATTTTATTGTATTTATTTATTTAATTTTGGCCACTCGGCAAGGCTTGTGGGATCTCAGTTCCCCGACCGGGGGTTGAACCCAGGCCACTGCAGTGAAAGCGCCAAATCCTAACCACTAGACCACCAGGGAACTCCCGAGATAGAATTGTTAAAGGAGGAACTTGTCAGTTTTACTTGGTACCAGCCAAACTAGGTGGTAAACTATCCTTTCTTTCATGCCGACAGGTAGAAATCCAACCCTGAAATCTAGCCTCCCATCTCATGTTACTAATTCGGGAGGTGTAGAAGAAGAAAGGTGGGAAAGGAAATGTATGTTAATAAACACTCAGATCATTTTCCATCTCCTTTTGTCATCAACCAGTAATTATGGAGGCCCCCATATGCCTGGCACCAGGCTGGGTGCTGGCCACATGGGAGATAGACCTGGGCCCCGTGCTGCTTACAATGTGGCTGAGACGGACTTGCAACCAGGAATTACAGAACAACGGAATCAGTGCTGTAGATTCTGGGCCTGCTTTTAACTTTTTCTTCCTTCCTTTTTGTTTTTCTTTTCTGGCCATGCTGCACGGCTTGCGGGATCATAGTTCCCCGACCAGGGATTGAACCCGTGCTCCCTGCATTTAAAGCTCGGAGTCCTAACCACTGGACCGCCAGGGAATTCCCCCTTTTTTTTCTTTTATAATCAAAATAAGGGAATTTTTTTTTAATTTATTTTATTTACTTATATTTGGCTGTGTTGGGTCTTCGTTGTGGTACACGGGCCTCTCATCGCGGCGGCCTCTCTTGTTGTGGAGCAGGGGCTCCAGGCACGTAGGCTTCAGCAGTTGTGGCACGCAGGCTCAGTAGTTGTGGCTCGCGGGCTCCAGAGCACCGGCTCAGTAGTTGTGGTGCACGGGCCTAGCCGCTCCACGGCACGTGGGATCCTCCCGGACCAGGGCCCAAACCCGTGTCCCCTGCATTGGCAGGCGGACTCCCAACCCCTGGGCCACCAGGGAAGTCCCCAAAATAAGGGAATTATTAATGCACTGAGTATAATACCTTTTCTGGGGCTGGAGAAAAGAATAGGTCACACTGCATTCACAAGATTCAAAAGATATTAAAGGTACTCAGTAAAACATCTTCTCATCCCTGCTCCCCACATTTCCTCTTTCCACTTAAAGATGACCAACATTAGCAGTCTTGTGTATGTAAGAAGTACTGTGTGTGTGTATTCCCCTCCCCCGACCCTCTCTTTTTTATGCAAGTGGTTGCATCCCATTCACTTAGCATTGTATTTGATCCCAGGGAAGAATTAAGATGCTTGTCCAGGTTTTCATGGTAGAGTCTATTGAAATGAGAATCAAGAAGTCTTGAAAACACTTCCTAGCAATACTTTCTTGCAACATAATCCTCAAATATTAAGAACTATTTAGCATCTATTGTGTATGGTATACTATGCAAAATGCTATATATATATATTTTTAAATTTATTTATGGCTGCGTTGGGTCTTCGTTGCTGCGTGCAGGTTTTCTCTAGTTGCGGCGAGCGGGGGCTACTCTTTGTTAAGGTGCATGGGCTTCTCATTGCAGTGGCTTCCCTTATTGCAGAGCACGGGCTCTAGGCACGTGGGCTTCAGTAATTGTGGCACACAGGGTCAGTAGTTGTGGCTCAGGGGCTTAGTTGCTCTGCGGCATGTGGGATCTTCCCGGACCAGGGCTTGAACCCATGTCCCCTGCGTTGGCAGGTGGATTCTTAACCACTGTGCCACCAGGGAAGCCCTAGATGCTATAGTTTTTAAACTGCCCTTTTCTTTAGAGTATATTTTCCCCTTAAGGTTATTCCTTAACTTCGTTTTTTCAATAACGCAACTTATTTAAAGTACTGGTTCATAAACTTGATTTAAACTTTTTTTTAACCTTTATTTTGCCAGTATCACTTGGGGAGCTTATTAAAAATGAGATTTCTAGAAGCAGGACTAGACTCAGTTCTTTTCTCCTAGTGTGTGTGTGTGCGTGCACGCGTGTGTTTTAAACTGTAGAATAGTTTGAATTTATCAGATCTTTAAAAATAGTTTTCATAGGTGGTATTAAAGGTGACTGGTGGTACGGTCTTAGCCTCATTTCTGAGTAGAATTGTTTTGAAGAATAATAAGTAGATTGTTTATTTTGTTTTCCTTTTTTTTTTTTAAGAACTCACTGTATTTTCTCCTAATTATTTTTATTGTGGTAAAATAACGTAACATAGAATTTACCATCCTAACCATTTCTAAGTGTACAAGTTCAGTGGTATTAAGTACATTCACATTGTTGTGCAACCGTCACACCATCCACCTCCAGAACTCTTGTCACCTTGAAAAGCTTGATCCTTTATACCCATTAACACTAAGCCCAGCCCCCCTTCCTCTGGCCCCTGGCAACCACCATTCTACTTTCTGTCCCGATTTTGACTACTCTATGTACCTCAAATAAGTGGAATCTTACAGTATTTGAAGGACTATTTTATTTTATTATTTTTTAAAATATTTTATTTATTTATTTATTTATTTATTTGGTTGCACCGGGTCTTCATTGCGGCAGGCGGGCTCCTTAGTTGTGGCTCACGGGCTCCTCAGTTGTGGCACGTGGGCCCCTTAGTTGTAGAGTGAACTCTTAATGCGGCATACACGTGAGATCTAGTTCCCTGACCAGGTATCGAACCTGGGCCCCCTGCATTGGGAGCGCAGAATCTTAACCACTGCGCCACCAGGGAAGTCCCAGGACTGACTTTTTTTTTTTTTTTTTTTTAATTGAGGCAAGGAATACGACTTTATTCCGAAAGCCAGGCATCTGAGAAGATGGCAGACTAAAGTCTCAAAATAACCATTTTCAGGACTGACTATTTTAAAGTGGCAAAAAATTGAAGCTGAGATTCTATAGTTCAAAATTTATTACTTAGTTTTTTTTTTAAGTCCAGCAATCTATATTGTGATTCGGATTTTATTGTGGTACCTTTGCAGAAAAAAGTTTTTTTCTATATTTGGTTGTAACAAAGACAGTCATAAATGACTAATTTCTCTTGTTAGAAAAATAAGAAATGCTGCCTTAAGAGATCATCTTAAAGACTGTACTTTTATGCTGTGTGGCACGCAGACTATTTGGGTTAGGTTTTCAGTTATTTCACATGATCTCTCTTGATTATCACATGACGACATCATTATACGTAATTGTTTTTTTTTCTAGGTGTACATTGCTTGTGTTTGGAGTGTGGATCCTTTATATCCTCAAGTTAAATTATACTACTGAAGAATGTGACACGAAAAAAATGCATTATGTGGACCCCAACCGCATAAAGGTTAGATATTCCATCAGTGTCGTTTCAATTAGAATATTTCCAAGTGTACGCTTAAATAGTAATATTGTCTCTCAAGTGTTATAAACAAATGTTCATGAAAGTTATAAACAGAAGGGAAAACACTTAACCTTAGCACTTCAAAACACCCACCTAACACTCACTGTTCTTCCCCCATTTACTGAAGCCGTGGAGTGAGGTGAGTTCCATTTGACCCTGTAGAGCACCTGTCATGGAATTAATACACCATGACGCTGCCAGCGTACATGTTCTTAAAGCAGATCAGGAAGAAATTCTTTTAGTATCATTTGTCATTTCTGTGTTTTATTTTTCGTTTTAATGATTGCACATTGTATTTCAAGATTTTTCCTTCAATGTGTATTTATTTTTTTAATCAACTGACATATTAAATGCTGATTTCATTGTTTGAGTTATAAATTATCTGATACTGTTCAGCCTTGGACCAAAGACAGATGATTTTCAATAAAGTAGCATGGTAATAATGATACCCGACATGTATGGGTGCTTTACATGTATTATCTCATTTAGTGATCATCATGACTGAGAGATATCCCAGGGTTCTCTGCATCTTACAGATGATGGCCTGGGAGGTTAAGTTGCTGGCCCAAGTTCACACCTAGTTTAGTTAACTAGTTTAGTTAATCTAGTTTAGTATATACTGTGTAGCTGTTCTGAGAATGCTTTAGCAATAGAAACTCATTTAACCCTCATAACAGTCCTGGGGATACGGCTAGTGTTATTACCCCCACCTCATAGCTGAGGATAGGGAGGAACCTTAAGTAACCTGTCTGAGGTTACCTCAGCAAGTAAGTGGTAGTGTGAAGGCTTGGACCCAGCAGTGTGGTTTCAGAGTCCAGTCTCCTGGTGACTCTGCTTGCTGCTGGGGTAGGGAGCGTCCACAGAGAGGAAGCCAGAAGTTATAGGTAGCATGATGCAGAGGAGAGAGCTTAAACTTCTGACCCAGATTCAAATCTAAATGCCGCTTCGTAACAATGAGACCTGAGGCAAGTGACTGAATCGTTTGGAGTCCCAGTTTCCTCAGCTGTGAGGTGTAGATAACAACGTCTGTGCAATGGGGTGGTCATCAAAGTCCAGTAAGATAGTATGCACAAAGCTCCTTTTCTAGTCCTGATTTTTAATCACGTGTTTCTATTCTGTATATGCTTTGAAGTACCTCACATTTTTCTTAGTACAGACAGGTATAAACATGTAAATGAAAAGAGTGTATTGTAGTTAACAAATGCACAGCTTGGCCTGTGCAGAACCCTCGTGTCTCAGGGGTCTTGCTGATCACGGGGCCTTCCTCCCCTGCTGTTTCTGTCCCTCAGATGTTGGCCGACTCAGTTCATCTCGGCAGCATTAGCCCCTCTGCTCTGCTGGAGCAGGATGTGGTCCCGCCATCATCCGCTCGGACTTTCCCTCCTGAACGGCTGGCCTTGCAGACATTCCCAAATCCCTTTCAATTCCAAGGCCTTCCACAGCTCGCTTGGATAAACTTTGCAGACATCCTGTCTCTGTTTTTTGTCTCCTGGAAAAACCCTGAAATGCTGACACTTGATACTGTGATATACGATTACTGGTATCTGTGAACTCGTCCCTTTGCTACACTTCTCCACATTCTCTGTGCGTCCCCTCTGTCCTGTCCATTTCATTCATCAGGCCATTGACCTTCTGACCAACAACAGAGATCATTGCTCTCGAGTCTGGGTTAATTGAGGAGAGGTGTGAACTCTCTGTGCAAGAGTAGAGCACTGTGTGAACTTGTGAGATGGATGGAGAAGATGTGGTTTGGTAACACCTTGGGTGAAGTCAACTTAGTGGTTTTCGTGCCTGGCCAGCGCTGTCTGCGTCAGCTGTGCTGTGGCTGTTTTCTTTTTAGCTACATTAATAGGCCACTGGTGGTCTGCTCGAACCTGCCGTGTTCAGACAAGTGCTCTGGTCATTATGGCTCTTTAAGTTTCCCCTAAGGAATTCTAATGACTTTAAAAATTTTTTTTGGCCACACCTTGTGGCTTGCAGGATCTTAGTTCATCAACTAGGGATTGAACCCGGGCCCCAGCAGTGAAAGCGCCAAACCCTAACCACTGGATCGCCAGGGAATTCCCTAGTGATTTCTGAGAAGAACCAGAGAAGAGATTCCAGACCTTGTCCCTGAGGAACCTTTGAAGGGATGGGAACATTTGCATAGAGAAGCCCAGTGCAGGACACATGGCAGCTGCTGCCAACAAGCCAGAGGGAGAGTCCCTGGCCCAGGGGAGAGTCAGCCTGCCCGGGTGGCCTCACTGGAAGAACTTTGGATCAAGGGTGACAGCCAAGCTGAAAGGAGAAGGGTTTGATGGTCCACGACATCCAAAGATGGAGAAAATGAGCTGCCTTTGTGGTGAATCTCTGAAGGTCTTTGACCAAAGCCAGGATAACTATTTTGGGGTAGAACTCAGGCATCAGACAGTTGGTGGTGCAAGGGCCTTCTGAACCCTTCCAGCCCTGGAATTCCGTGGTTCACTGCAATCGTCTAGTACCTGGCTGGAAAGTGTAGGCTGGTTTCGTAACCTGGGTTTTTCCTGTTCCGAATGCAGGCATGTGACACCACTAGTTCCCACTCAGTGATGTTCAAACTGAACCTCAGTGGTCTTTGAAGCTCCTCCGAAACTTACCAGATTCCATCTGGTATTATGAATGTTTGTGTAAGCATTTCATTGTCCCATCTAAAGTATGTTATTTGAGAAGCGGGGCTGTGCTTATACAAATATATAGTTTCTAGGATTCTGGAAAAAGGAATAATGATGCAGGGTTGCCCTTGAAATCCTCTGTTCTCACCATTGCCCCAGTTCAGTGTCTCCTTACCCGCCTTTCTGCATTCAGGCATGCTAATTATGGCGGAAGTAGTATTTCTAATAACTGAATCTGACATGTTGCTTCCTTGCTTCAAACTCTTTGGTTTCTCTCCTTTACCTTCAGGAGATTATCTGCACTCTTTAGTCTGGCCTGTAGGGGTCTTCATGACTTGGTTCCTGCCAATCTCTTCAGGCCCCCTTTGTCACCGCTACCATCGCAGCCCTGCCTGTATCAGGCACACGAACCCCCTCACAGGTCCTTGGTGAGCTTCCTTCTTCCTCGTTATGGTTCTGATCTGATAACTAATGATGTTGACCATCTTTTCATGTACTCATTGGCCATTTGTAGGTCTTCTAAGGAGAAATGTCTGTTTAAATTCTTTGCCCAATTTTTAATTGGCTTGTCTTTTTATTATTGAGTTGTTTAAGTGTTCTCTGTATATTCTGGATACCAGTTCCTTATCAGATATATGATTTGCAACTATTTTTTTCCCATTCTGTGAGTGGTCTTTTTACTTTTTTTGATGGTATCATTTTTAGCACATAAGTTTCTAATTTTGATGAAGTGTCCAGTTCATCTACTTTTCATTTTGTTCCTTGTGTCATATCTAAGAAACCATTGCCTACTGTTTTCTTCTAAAAGTTTTCTAGTTGTAGGTCTTATACATAGGCCTTTGATCCATTTTTGAGCTACTTTTTATATATGGTGTGAAGTCAGGGTCCAGCTTCATTCTTTTGCTTGTGGCTTTCCAGTTGTCCCAGCATCTTTTTTTTTTTTTTTTTTTAAGAAATTGGAGTTTATTTATTTATTTATTTTTGGTTGTGTTGGGTCCTCGTTTCTGTGCGAGGGCCTTCTCCAGTTGTGGCAAGTGGGGGCCACTCTTCATCACGGTGCGCGGGACTCCCACCATCGCGGCCTCTCTTGTTGTGGAGCACAGGCTCCAGACACGCAGGCTCAGTAGTTGTGGCTCACGGGCCTAGTTGCTCCGCGGCATGTGGGATCTTCCCAGACCAGGGCTCGAACCCGTGTCTCCTGCATTGGCAGGCAGATTCTCAACCACTGCGCCACCAGGGAAACCCCTGTCCCAGCATCTTTGTTGAAGACTCGTCTCTGTGTTTGCTGCGTTTTTTTTTTTTTAATTTATTTTATTGAAGTAGAGTTGATTTACAATGTTGTGTTAATTTCTGCTGTATGGCAAAGTGATTCAGTTTTATATATTTTATATATACACACACACCCATATATTCTTTTTCATATTTTCCATTATGGTTTATCACAGGATATTGAATATAGTTCCCTGTGCTCTACAGTAGGACCTTGTTGTTTATCCATTCTCTCTGTAATAGTTTGTATTTGCTGCATTCTTTCTTCTCTGCCTGGATCCCTTCCTTTGCCTCTCTATTATTCATCTTTTACATCAAATCTCAGCTCAGGGGTTACTTTTTCTAAGATCCTTCTCCGATCATCCTTCTCTCTTGTCTTCTAGGAGCCCCCTCATACCTTAATCCTGACAGATACCACTGTGGTACTTTAACTGTTTTGTCTTCCCCACTTGTCCTCCAGACAAGCCCTTGGGAGATAGGAATTGTGGGATAACATTTTACATTAACGAATACGTACTTATATGTATTGAACTCCAGAGGGAGGAGAGATATTACTCAAACCTCAGCACGGTGTCTCATCTTTGAACTCCAGATTGTACAGAAAATCCACAGTTAAATTTTAACAGGCAATTCTTTGAGGACTCTCAGTTATGTACATTAAGTTTAATATCCTTTTGAGGACTAGGGCAGATACCTCCTATTCAGCTCTTCATATCCCCCAGTAAACAGACTCTCCCTTCTCTTTCCCCCTGAACCATGGCATGTGAGTCCCCACCCACCCACCCCGCTTTAGGCTGGTGGAACCAGTTTTAAACCTAAGTTCACTGCTGGGCCAGTAACAGCCTCTCATGGGTGCTAGTGCCCTGTCCCAACTGGCTCCAGTAAGGATTCCTGACTCATCCCTGATGGGGGGATGGAAGGACCTGATGAGTGGGATCAGCCTCCCAAGCCCCACTGCCTGCATGGAGAAGGGGTGATGGCTGCCTGAACGAAGGACGCTACGGTTCCCGAAGAGGAAGGAGCAGGAAATGGAGACCCAGGAGGTAGCCCACGGTGACTGCCACATCAACCCATTTCTGAAAGACTTCTAAAAGATCGTTATTTTTTCCAATTAGAAAGTCCCCCGTAATGGTGCGGAAAAAAGGAGGAATGGGGGCACGGTTAAGTCAAACAGGTTTGTGCAAGTCTCCGTTCAGAAATTAATAAAGTAGAAAGTGAAAGCCTGCTCTAACCGTGATGGAATGAGGGGTGTCTTTTATTCTATTACTTGAGACTTTTTTTAAAAAAGGTAGCTTTTTAGCACTATTGACTCTGTCAAATTGCCCTACTTTTCACAATGGTCGTGACAGCGCGTGCGGACAGCACATGTCTCAGCAGGCTTTGCAAAGTAGAGGAACAGCAAGAGTAGATACTGCTGAGGATTCGGGGTGGGGAGTAGCAGGATGTGAGACTGAAAATGAGACAGGACCAGAGCGTGAGAGGCCTTGAATGCCACACTGAGCGGTTCCTAACTTTGATATCTGGTCACGCATCCCTATACAAGAAGAGAAATCCTCTCTCAAGTCCCCAGAATAGAGGAAATAGCCGGGGAAGCCGGCTGGTATGAAGGGCTGGGAGATGGTGTTCAGTATGAGCTCTCTGCAAAGAAAACCCTGTCTCCAGGCTTTGGTGGAGACTGATCCTTACTACCAAGAGAGTTTGGATGAATCTGAATGATTGTGGCTGTGTATTAGCAGAGGAGGGTCTCAGAGTCGTGAGAGTGGGGCCCTGTGAGCTTTGTTGATGACGTTCAACAACTTGCAAGGTCAACAACCCTGTTGGACTCTGAACATCTGGTTGCATTCTGCCTGTATTTATACAGCGGAAGTGTGGCCATGTTTGCTGTGGGTTTTCTATTTTCTATTTAAAGATGTCCCTGAACGTGCCATTTGTGAAAAAAGACGAACAGTGGTCTCTGCAGGGATGCTTGGACAGTTTGAGTGTGGTGCAGATGTGAAACTGCACTTAAAAGATGTGTGAAGAGAGACAAGAGCACATTCACATCAATTTAGGTTCAGACCTCGTGGTAGCACCAGTTTGAACTTGGCCTTCCCTCAGGAACTAAAGACCACACATCACCCTGGGGACTGCCTCCTGGGCCGTGTGGTTCATCATGGCCAAGTTTACGTCTTCACTGTGACTCCATAGACCTACACTCATGTATCCAAAGTAAGCAGAGTAGGACTTCCCTGGCGGCCCAGTGGTTAAGACTCCGCGTTCCCAATGCAGGGGGCACGGGTTCGATCCTAGGTCGGGGAACTAAGATCCTGCAAGCAGGGCAGTGTGGCCAAAAAAAAAAAGTAAGCAGAGTAACCCTGGGCTGAGTTAAAATCAGTCCAGACACTCACACTTCCAGATCGATCCCTTTCTCTCCTGGGTGCCACTCTTGCTTTTCCCAGACCATCCTTTAGTGGTCTCATAGAGGTGAGGAAACTGAAGCCTTGAAAAGCCTTAAAGTTCATGCTTTAACCAAGTTTACACTACTGGTAAAGAGATCTGAAACTGCGTCTAGATCCAGATCACCTGATTGTTTTCTTCTTAACCGTGTATTGTGATAAAACATACATACCATAAGACTTTCACCTTTTAAGCATCCAGTTGGAGGAGTGTTAGTAAATTTATAGTGACACCACCATCACCACAATCCTGTTTAGAACATTTCATCACACAAGTTAATTCCCGCTCACCCCTTCTGTGGTCCATCGCCACCCTCAACTACCAGCCTGAGGCAACCATTGACCGGTTGAGATTTTACTGTGCTATTCTCTCTGTGACTTGTTTATTCAGATTTTTCCGCTTTTAACCACGTAAAAGTTATAGACAGCTAACTCATGGAAGTTAAACCAGAGTTTACAAACGTGGAAATGAAAGTGTCATTGCATAACTCATACCCTCGGTTCATGTGGTCTGTGGCGGAGTTGGGCTCCTACCCAGGTCCAGTCAGCTCCAGGCCCCAAACTCTCCTTCATCCCAAATGCTGTGCCCTGTCCTGGGTTTAAATCAATAAATAAAAGAAAACATTGCCTTTTACTAAGAATTATGCCACTTACCTATATTTCTGAGAAGGATTGTCCTAAAAATTATGGGGTAGAAATGAAAATGGAGATTTTTACTGAGGAAAATTCATTTTTTAATATCCTTCAGGGAATTCTCACATTGTGGTTTTCCATGGCACATCGCCACATCAGTGACAACTGAAACTGCCTGATGTCTGTTTATTCTCAATTGTGGGCAGCCAGCAAGCTCAGCCTTGAAGCCTTTCAAAAAATGAAGCTCTTGTGTCCATGCCTCGATTTGGGAGAAGACGGGGTTCCTGTATCTTTGAGGAAGTCACCAGTCCTCTGGTTCCCAGTGGTCCTCACCCGGGATGGATGCCATCCGGACCCCACTGCGTCCTTCCTCGCCAGCCTGCTCTGGCTCCCAGGTTTGACATTGTCTGCAGTGGAGAAGAGGAAGGTCGAGATGCTTGCGGTCTTGACTGCAGCTCCACGAGGCGAGCTTTCCCCCCGAGGCATTTTTCTTCTGAGCTTTGAAACCTGGAAGAGGAAGGAGGGAGGCTGAGACACTTCTGGGGCGTGTTACATGTTTAAACAAGTTGAAACAAGAGAAGAAAAGGAATTGCTGTGGCTTTGGCCATTTCCAGTGGCATTCAGAACATTGTCACTGGGATTGATTTATTGCACCTGCTGAGGGACGGGAGGGGTCACCATCAAAAGATGCTCTGCTCGCAGTCTAGAAAATTAAGTTTGAAGCCTGAGATGGAACTCTTTGCCAGAATGGAAATGGAATGAAATTTCACTCCTTCCAAGTGAAACTAGAAAATGTGGTGCCCAAGAGTCGTGCTCCAGTGTCCGGCTCCATCACCTCACCTCTCTTTCCAGTCCTGAGTCAGTCACTAAGTTTCCGTCTCTTGGCACTTCTCGGATATTCATTTCTATCCCAGGAGATTTGTAAAACAAGATGCTTGGGATGTCCTTCCATAGTGAAGAATTAGACCTTTTGTTCTCTAAAAACTTGTTCACAACCCTCAGGCCCGGGGTGTAGAGACAAGTATGGATAGTACATGTGGCTCCTCTGCTTGCCCTGCCCCCCAGTTGGGCATTAAGTGCCTGTAGGTGCAGAGTGTCACCAACCTGGAGGCCTGGTCAGGGCGAGCCCTCCACGCAGGGGCTGTTCTGGGTTACGACCGATTCCTTGCTTAGCTTTCCCTCCGATTCCTCGCGGAGATGCTAATTCGCGAGGTATCAGTGGTGTATCAGAATATGTATTGGTGGTGGTGTTTGTCACCTGCTCTCTGTGGGCAGAGGCTGGGATTGTAGGGGTTTGGGAGGTGATCAGGCGATGTGAGCCTGCCAGCTCAGCCCTCTTCCTGGGTGTGCCACCTGGAACCCTCAAAGCGAAGATACTCAGGACCATCTTGCGAGGTGTCCTAGGTGTCGTGCCGGTGACCTCAGACAAGTGACCTTACGTCGTGTCTGCGGCATCTTCTGAGGCTCAGAGAAAATCCATTCCCTTCTTCAGACATGGGGCCAGATTCTTAAGATGTAGACAGCGTGCTCTTCCCAGTACTAAGAACTTTTTGAAGCTGTAATCTAAAGAAAAGGGAGTGGGGTTCTCCTGCAGTAAGATGATTATTTCTACAAAAATTTTATTATGCAAAAATCAGACAAGACTTTGAGGAAAAACACAGTTGAGACAAACATTTAAAACTGTATATGGCAATAATAATCCTCATAATAATACTGACACAGTTCAAAAGACATATTCAATCCTGAAAATAAATATGCCAGCAAATAAAATAGAGGAACACACACACACACATACACACACACACACACACACACACACACGCAGCTTGGTGGGAGGAGGGATGAGGTCGGGCCAAAACTACTCCATGTGGCGATGAGGACAGAAGGCACAGTGATGTTGCCAGATGGTCCCGAGGCAGCATTTGGCCAGACTGAGCCCAGGGGCAGACTGTGGGGCAAGTGGGTGTCTGTTCCTTGTTTCTCCGTGTCTTGCTGTGTTCAGCCGGGCTGGTGTACTTGGCCTTCAACAGTCATTTCTTGTCGATGCAAAATATTAACGTGCAGGGAAGATGGTATACAAAACCAAGGCAACTTCTTTGTTGACCGGACACCGTTGCAGGTTACACCTGGTTCCCATTCCAGACTGTGTGAAGCTCATTACTCCATCTGATAAATAAGCCTGTTTCTCATCCAACTAGATAGGAACCTGAAATAGGAAATCTTTTTCTCTTTCGGCTGTGCTGCACAGCATGTGGGGTCTTAGTTCCCTGACCAGGGGTTAAACCCGTGCCCCCTGCCTTGGGAGCTCGGAGTCTTAACCACAGGACTGCCAGTAAAGTCCCTGGAAATCTTTTTTTTTAAATTGTGTTTAAAAAAAAAAACCCACATAAAATTTACCGTCTTCATTATTTTTAAATGCATACTTTGGCCCTGTTAAGTATATTCACATTGTTGTGAAACAGATTTCCAGAACATTTTCATCTTGCAGAACTGAAACTCTACCCATTAAACAGCAGTTCCCCATTTCCCCTCCCCCCCAGCCCCTGGTAACTACTGTTCTTCCTATTTCTATGAATTTGACTGTTAGATGCTGTCTATAAATGGAGTCCTACAGTATCTGCCTTTTGTGGCTGGCTTATTTCACTGAGTATAGTGTCCTCAAGGTTCATCCATGTTGTAGCACATGTAAGGATTTTTTTTTTTTGTGGCCGCACCACACGATTTGTGGGATCTTAGTTCCCCGACCAGAGATCGAACCCAGGCCTTCGGCATTGGAAGCACAAGAGTCCTAACCACTGGACCACCAGGGAATTCCCATGTCAGGATTTTATGAAACATGAAATCTTAAACACCTCAAATTTATTTGAACAGCTTAAAATAAACACCTCAAAATTTATTCAAAATTTATTTGAAAATTTGTTCAAAATTTATTTGAACACCGCAAATTTATTTGAACAGCTTAGGCTGGGAGGGTAGGAGGTGGGGGTCCTTTCTGTTTTACTTGTGCCATGAAATAAATATCCTTGTTGAGTTTGTCTCCTTGTCATGTGATTCTCCCAGGTTTCCCCCTCAAGTTTCTAGCATAAATTAACTCTTTAAACCAGATTTTTGTTGTTGTTGTTTTTTAAAATTTATTTTATTTATTTGCTTTTGGCTGCGTTGGGACTTTGTTGCTGCGCGTGGGCTAGAGGGGGGCTACTCTTCATTGCGGTGCGAGGGCTTCTCATTGCGGTGGCTTCTCTGGTTGCAGAGCACGGGCTATAGGCGCGCGGGCTTCAGTAGTTGTGGCGCATGGGCTCAGTAGTTGTGGCACGTGGGCTCAGTAGTTGTGGATCAAGGACTCTAGAGCACAGGATCAGTAGTTGTGGTGCACGGGCTTAGTTGCTCTGCGGCGTGTAGGATCTTCCCGGACCAGGGCTCGAATCCGTGTCCCCTGCGTCGACAGGTGGATTCTTAACCACTGCGCCACCAGGGAAGCCCCCTAAAGCAGGTGTTTTGTGTTACAAGACAGTCATCCACAAGGGAGGTACATCAAACATCGCAGGACAAAGTGTCACCTGTCAGAGTATATTTCTGATGCCTGAGACCCTTTGACACTCAGGTCTGTGTGCTTCATTCCAGAGAGCCCAGCAATATGCCCAGCAAGTCCTGCAGAAGGAATGCCGGCCCCAGTTTGCCAAGAGGTCGATGGGGCAGCTCTTCAGGCACAGGTACAGCTCGGACCTGCCACCTTTCGTGACGAAGGCCCCCGCAGGGAGCGAGGCCGAGTACAAGTACGACCCTCCTTTCGGATTCCGCAAGTTCTCCGAGAAAGTCCAGACCCTCTTGGAACTCTTGCCCGAGCATGACTTTCCTGCACACTTGAAAGCCAAGAGCTGCAGGCGTTGTGTGGTCATTGGAAGTGGTGGAATCCTCCACGGACTAGAGCTGGGCCAGGCCCTGAACCAGTTCGATGTTGTGATAAGGTACGTTGGCTTTCAGACCATCCTCTCCCCTCTGGGCTTCAGTTCTCTGCTGTGGGTCAGGGCAGCACCAAAAACAGGAGGGACCCAGGCAGCCCTACATGTCCCTGCCTTCAGGGGACTCACTGTTTGAGAAGTTGAAACAAAGACATGAAAGGATTGGACGCCCCAAACTGTGCAGTACTGACCCTAATTTTGGTAAAAACCCTTTCAGAGGAGGTGAAGGTTGGAAGGATGGGTAGATTCAGATAAGCCAGCAAAGGTGGAAGGCTGTGCTAGGCAAGGCCCAGAGGAGGATGCAGTGCAGGGAGCTTGAGTCAGTGGGGCGCCTGGCTTCTGCGAGCAGGGCTTGGGGTGGGTGAGCCCTGGAAGGTGGCACCGGCTGGGACCAGAAAGCACACAGAGATGTTTGAAAGCCACATAACAGGCAATAGGCAATCATCCTAAATTACAGGAGTTTCTGATAGTTGGACAGTCATGTCAGGGGACACCAAGATTTCTAGTCTGGGATCTGAGACGTTAGTGGGACCGCTGTCAGAGACGGAGTAGTTGAGGAAAATCTCTGGCTAGTGAGGGAGGATGACAAGATCCATCTCAGATATTTTGAGCCTGAAAGTGGTGCTGTATCCACATAATGCCTTTATCCCCAGTAGCTGTGATCTCGGGCAAGTTTCCTTGCTGTCCTGTCCTTGCCTCCGTTTCCTCATCTGTAAATGGGGGCAGTGATGGCACAGACCTTATAGGGTTACTGTGAAAACAAAATGAGTTAACATCTAGATGTAAAGCACTTGGAACAGTGTCAGACTTGGGGTAGATGCTCAGTACATGTTAGCAGCTATTTTTGGAAAATGTGTAGGAAGCTAAGGAGGAAAGGGCACGGGGTGTAAGATGTTTGTAGGAAAGAACCAGACTTTTGTAAGGGCCAAGAGATAGAAGAAACAAGTAAGAACCACGTTTTAAGGCGAAAGGTGTGACGTGAGGGCGTGGGAGTGGGTTTGGGGCCACGGGGGTTGTGGACGTTGGTTACCTCGTCAGGTAACTGCTTCCTTTCTCTGGGTGCTTCCTGTGTGCCAGACACTGTCACGTGCTCTGGATGTTCTCGTTCCATGGTGAAGCCATCCCCTTAGCCAGGGTCAGGCATGAGGACACAGAGACACTGTGGGGCACAGGGTCCAGGCCAGAGCCTAGCATTCCACATGCAGGGTTGTGAGGCTTCCAGAACCTCACCCTGACTCTGTGTGAGCAGCTGTGCACCGGCGGCACCGGGGGAGGCAGACAGGACCCCACATGCCCTTCTAATGGTGCACGACCAATACACGGGAGGAGAAGAGGTAAGAAACCGGGGTGCACACTCCAGTCCAGAGGAGAGATGCAGTGGAAGAGAAGGGCGGCCTTGAGCTGACCTTGAAGAATGGTGGGATTTAGCCCTTTAGGAAGGAGGTGGGCAGGAGATCTGGGTGGGGAACCTTACCTGGAAGAAGGAACGAGGGCCTGGGAGAGGGAAGGGGGGCTGGGCAGGTGGCTCGATGCCCAGTGATGGTGGGGCCAGACTGGACAGCATGGACTTCAGGCACAGGCACTGGGGGCCACAGAGCACTGGGGACCAAGGAAGGGGACTTAGCCTGATTATGATGGAGATCAGTTGAAAAACTTTTTTGGGGTAACTTTTATGTTATTTATTTATTTATTTATTTTTAAAATTAATTTTTATTGGAGTATAGTTGATTTACAGTGCCGTGATAGTTTCCACTCTTTTTTAGATTCTTTTCCTATATAGGTCATTACAGAGTATTGAGTAGAGTTCCCTGTGCTGTACAGTCGGTCCCTATTAGTTACCTGTTTTATGTATCGTAGTGAGTATATGTCAATCCTAATCTCCCAATTTCTCTCTCCCCCCTGGGGTAACTTTTAGGTTTAAAGCAATTCTGAACTTAACAGGAAAGTTGCAAGGGTAGTACAAAGAACTCCCATTCACCCTTTTCCCAGATTCCTCAGTTGATAACGCTGTATCACACTAGCTTTATAATTTTCTCTCTTTATATACTATTATTCTTTTCTGAACCCTTTGAGAGTTAGTTGCAAATCTCAAACTCCTTCTTTACCCCTAAATACTTCAGTGTGCATTTCCTAACAACAAGGACATTCTCTTATAGAACCGCATGACGATATTCAGAATTAGGGAATTAACACTGATGCAGTACAGACCTTAGCTACAGTCCTTATTCAGACTTCACCAGTTATTCCAGTTGTGTCCATTATTTAAAAAGAAAGGAAAAGAGGGCTTCCCTGGTGGCGCAGTGGTTAAGAATCCGCCTCCAAGGCAGGGGACATGGGTTTGAGCCCTGGTCCGGGAAGATCCCACATGCTGCGGAGCAACTAAGCCCGTGCGCCACAACTACTGAGCCCACGTGCCACAGCTACTGAAGCCCGCGCACCTAGAGCCCGTGCTCCACAGCAAGAGAAGCCACCACAGTGAGAAGCCCGCGCACCGCAACAGAGAGTAGCCCCCACTCGCCACAACTAGAGAAAGCCTGTGCAATGCAACGAAGACCAAAAAAACACAGCCAAAAATAAATAAATAAATAAATAAATAAATAATAAAATAGAAAGAAAGGAAGAGAAAAAGAAAATACCTCGTCCAGGATCATGCTGTGCATTTAGTTGTCATGTCTAATGATAGCTTTTAATAATCCAGGAGTTAGGTATCTGAGATCTGGAAGAGGAAGTGGGGAAGTGGCAGTGGAATAGAAAAGAAAGGTTTATACAGGTGTGATAATACAGGGAAAGAACCAAACAGACTTTTTTTGAGATTTCAAAACTGTGTACCTGTGTGAGTGGTACTGCTCTGGGAAGAATTCTTAACATTTTCCCCAGAGCATCCACCCTGGCAAAGCCTTCATTGATCTAACAGTTCTAAGTGCCCCGAATTCCTGCTTTAATTTAAGACCAGATTGCACTTGGACCCAGTGCCCTCCTCGGGCCCAACCCTGTCTATATAACTATGGTTTGTGTCTGCCTTGCCCCAGTTTTTAGGTTTTCTTTTCTGATTACCTTTTTGAAATTCTGGCAAGAACCACTAATATCTAAGCACAATGGGAAGCTTTCAAGGAAACATGACTAGTGCCCAGAGTGTAATGTGTTTGGGTTGGCTTAAAGTGGCAGGACTAGATGGAATTGCTTGTCATTCAGAGATTGGGTACGGGAGTCTCTTGCAGACTGAAGACTGCGTTCATCAAGCACCTGGAAAGGGCAGAGCTGAGGGATGACAGGGCTGCTGGGAGGGGTGCCCTACCCCCCAACCACACCCTCGTTCCCAGTCCTAAAAAAATGTGGAAAATACGCTGCAGGAATTTGGCATGTGTTAAAGTGGTTAATGTCAGTTTATCTTTGTCCTTTTTACTCAAATAGGTTAAACAGTGCACCGGTTGAAGGATATTCAGAGCATGTTGGAAATAAAACTACTATAAGGATGACTTATCCAGAGGGTGCGCCACTGTCTGACCTTGAATATTATTCCAATGACTTGTTTGTTGCTGTTTTATTTAAGAGTGTTGACTTCAACTGGCTTCAGGCGATGGTCAAAAATGAAACCCTGGTAAGCACTAGAAATTCAGCTATCAGATATGCCTTCCGTAAAAAGCGAAGGGGTCTCTGATTGGAATTAACAGGTTTTTATTTTTAAACTAACACACATGCTTTCAAATAAACACTCCCTTTGTAGAAGCCCCTCAGAACTTCCCCTGGAAATTGCTTTCAGAACTTGACTGAGTCACATGTGGAAACTGGGATCATTACTTAGTGGAAATAACAAGCTTGGGACCAAAATGGCTATTATTGAGGTTGACCACCCACCTCATTCACCAGACTTGAATTTACATGGCTTCCGACTATTTTCAGAAATTAGATTTATGCACATGAATATAAACCATTACTGAGGCTATTCAGAAGAATATACATAAATTCTCTGAAGAGTATTTTCAAAGAGATTCTCCAAAAATGCTTTGATTGGTGGTGGTCTTTTTTTTTTTTTCTTTTTTTAATGTTTATTTATTTATTTGGCTGCGCTGGGTGTTAGTTGTGGCAGGCGGGCTCCTTAGTTGCGGCATGCAAACTCTTAGTTGCAGCAGGCATGTGGGATCTAGTTCCCTGACCAGGGATGGAACCCGGGCCCCCTGCATGGGGAGCGCGGCGTCTTATGCAGTGCGCCACTGGGGAAGCCCCTGGTGGTGTTCTCGCTGAAGTCAATTCACAGCGTTCCAGAAGGGCAGATGTGGAGGAGCTGGCCCCAACTTGGTCATATTCCTTTTCTTTGTCTTTACAATAATCCATCACCTTACTTTATAGTCCCCCAACCCTCCACATTATGTTGAAATAAATTCCAGAGGTCAGCTGTTAAGCAGTGTGTGTGCGTTTATATGCACTTGCACAAACCAGCTGACTGTAAAGTTAACAGGACATATCAGACTTTTCACAGAAGCTTCACGTGCTGGAGAATTTGTATCTCCAAAGCTCGATTCCGTACAGGTTATTGTGGTCCTCTGGATTTTCTCTTGGGTAGTTGTTCTAGTTGAAAGATGAAGCACATATGAAATGACTTACAGTCAGTTACCAAGAGACATCACAGGACTAGGAAGTGGAGTAAGTGGAGAAGGGGGTGCATGGTGGGGGCCTGAGCACAGGCGGGGCACCCAGAACACTTCATACCCTCGAATTGGATCTATTTGCTTGGTTTTCCCTGGGCAAAATGGTGGCTTTGGATCCTAAAAAGGCTGACTATCTCAGGTCATTACCTGAACAATTTCTTCCCCAAATCAATAAAGAGCTGCTTCTGCAGTTCCTTTCCTTGTCCAGTGCCACCTTCGTAAATCAGATCCTTAGAGTTGCTTGTCTGAGTTGAGGTACTGGATTTGCATAGATCTGTGACTTTGCCACAGAATGCAGCATACAAACCCACAAGGGGCCACACCCACGGTTCTGGCCTCATTAGCAGGGGATGCACTCTCCCCCCTCCACTGATAAGATAACTTTATTAAATCCCCCTAATGATTGCTTGCTTTCTTTCCTTAGCCGTTTTGGGTGCGACTCTTCTTTTGGAAGCAGGTGGCAGAAAAAATCCCACTACAGCCAAAACAGTTCAGGATTTTGAATCCAGTTATTATCAAAGAGACTGCCTTTGACATCCTTCAATACTCAGAGCCTCAGTCAAGGTTCTGGGGCCGAGATAAGGTATTTTTGTCGCTACTGAAACTTAACTGTTCTTCTCTGTGTTGGAAAGGAGGCACCTATACAACTTTCAGTGAGGCTCAGCTCTATACCCAGAAGCATCTTCCAGGGATGAAACCTAGTCATGGATTAGATGTTCCATGTGTTTTTCCCTCTCTACATCTTCACCTTAGGGCTCCCCACTGTTTAATCCCCCCACTCCCGGTGGCTCATCTCATTAGTATAGTCAGCATGTTAGCACTTCGGTCACTGAGATATTATTTAAGGTATTCTTACTCCAGGACTCCGTATAATTAGCTGCAGGACACTGAAAGGAACTTCGGTGGTCAGAAAGTTCTTTACATTTTAACTCTACAGGCCACTTGGGTGAAAATTGACGTTTATCATCACCTTATAGGTGATAGTAAATAAGCAATCCTTTAGACCAGTGCTTTTCAGTTGATGCCTGGATCCCACCCCAGACGTTCTGATTTAATCTGTCTGTGCTGTGGTCTGTACATTGGGATTTTCAAAGTTCCCTGGGTGATTTTTATTTTTCAGCCTGCTTTGAGAACCTTGGTGCTATAGGCTGTTCACTGCAGTAGATTCTTTACCTGCAGTTAGCCTGTGTTGCTGCTGGGGGGAAATGCC
Source organism: Balaenoptera musculus (assembly GCF_009873245.2). Lineage (NCBI taxonomy): Eukaryota > Metazoa > Chordata > Mammalia > Artiodactyla > Balaenopteridae > Balaenoptera > Balaenoptera musculus. The sequence continues at coordinate 14,607,754 of NC_045797.1, forward strand.
TTTATTACCTGTTTCTTCATGATCTGAATAGCTAAACCTGTGTCTTTAAATAAAACTTTTTTGAAAGCAGTGGAAATCGTTTAAGCAAAAACATTTATATATAAGGAAAAGCAAGGAATTTTGAAACGTGGGGACTGCTACCCACACTGGGGGCCTGAGATACCTCCTAGGAGATGGGCTGGTCCAGGGTGCAATTTGCAAACACGGAGCTAGACTCAGGGGTCCTCATCCCATAGGCAGATGAGCAGGGTCTTCTATTTGCCCTTTGAATCAAATTCTAATTAAAAAGATGCTTTAACACAACTGTGTAAATTTTAAAGGAAGAATTCTGTGCTTGTTAAGGAAAACAAATACCTGAATAGTCTCCTTAAAAACAAAAACCTAGTTCTTCACTGCGATCAGTAAGAGCTAAATCCAACTCTGGCTCCAGCTTCAGGCTTGAACACCCAGCTCGGGTGAAATGGTTCACATAGTGGAAGCTGTTCCCTTTGCAGTCCGCCGTTTTCCTCCAGGGCTCTGGCCTCTCCATCCATGGGGAGCCCAGGAGGGCCATGTAGTTTCTGCCCATTGCAGGAACGTGTCCAGAACCCATGATGCGTTTTGCCTCTCATAGGAGAGCAGCCCTACCCCCGACCAGTGACTGTCGGGTCTCTGATTGGCTTTAGCTGGGCTCTCCCACACAGAGTACATGGGTTCCTCCGGAATGTGGGCTTATAACTTTTAACCTGTTGGCATCACTTTTAACAAAACAATTTTTTTAAAAAGACAACATACTTTGGCAAGATTCTTAAACTAAGTTATAAAGAGGTTTCACTATAAACGCACTTAGATTTCTGTATCTTTTAAACTGCCCTGTTTCTTTATTAGATTCCATAGTATTTTTTTAAACACAGGCAGATGCTCATTTGTTGGTTTGCAGGTCGATTTTATTTTAAAAGTAACCTTTAAAAAATGGACAGATTTAATTACGTGAAATACGAAATTGCCGAATGGCAAAGGGTATCAGAAACAAAGTTAGTGGGGGAAAATTTATCATAGAAATTACAGAGTAAGTATTCTCAAAGCATTAAGAGATCTTATTAAATCAAAAAGAAAAAGATGAGCCAATAAAGAAATGAGGAAAGGATATGAACAGACATTTCACAAAAGAAATTAATACAGCCCAGGAATCCATGATAAAATGTTCATCTTCACCAGTAATCAAGTAAAAGCGAATTAGAGCCACAGTGACATTTTTTGCCTGTTTTCTTAGCAGAGATTTAATAGCTTGATAATGTCCTTGTTTGGCAGGAATGTAGGCAGAATTATAAGTTGGCACTTTTTCCGGAGGGTGGTTTGGCAATACATACATCACTTTAAAATATGAAGAGTCTTTGACCCCGCAATTTGACTCTAAAAATTTTATTATAAGGAAATTAGAGAAAATCTGCAAGGCTGTTCTAGGATGTTCATCATAGCATTGATAGCAAAGGACTAAAAACAGCCTAAACATTCATCATTAGAGAATTGTTTGAACATTATGGTATAGTCGATGCAATATCGTGTGACTGTTGAGGATGAAGAAAAACTAATGGATATGAAAACACCTCCACAATGTATTAAGCAAGAAAATCGAGTTACAGAACATTTATTTAATCCCGTATTTGTTTAAAAACTAAAAATGTGTATATAGTTGCATAGGAAAAAGCTTGGAAAGAATCACCAAACTGTGAAGAATGCCCTTCTCTGGAGAGTGAGTCTATAGAAGTCTTTTACATTCTACTTTATAATTTATCATTTGAATTGAATATTTGCTTATTTTTTATCATTGTCAAAATGGTATTCTTCTTTTGGATAAAAACAGTAACTTGAAAGATGGCTTCTGATCTAAAATTGCATTGTCAGAAACTCCCTCGTGCATCTGCCCTCCCAGCAGACAGAGAAGCCTGTTGGACAGTGAGGGCTGCTCTTGGGGGACGTGTTCTGGAGATAACATGCTCTGGGGAGTTTTTGATAGTTTCTGAGTTTCTCTCCAAGCATTACCCCTATATACTCCTCCACAAACACTGATGGGTACTCCTAAGGTGCTGTGTGCCGAGCTGGCCGCAGGTGGAGAAGACAGGACACACTGCCTTAGAGTCCTAAACCCAAACAGGAGGCTGGCTTCTTTAGGGTCAGTTTCCCTTGGTTTTTATTTCCAAACATGTAAAATGACCGTAGAGTTCCTTTTTAATAAGGGAGGCTGGCTTTGAGAGGTAGACATGACACCCTGAGGAGCAGGAAGCAGTTTTTATCGAATGGTGGGTTCCCTGGAAGTTCCCTAATCCCACCTTAATCTCTGAACTCTGAAAGGTTCACTGTTGTTCCAGTTTACAGAAAAGGAGAGTTGTTTATGGAAGTCACAGACTCGGCTGAGATGAACCAAGGAGGTATATTTGCACATGAAAGACGATACAAAAGAATATCAAGTAGTAGATGGGCAGCAGCCTCCAAAGAGGGCTTAGGCATTGCAGGGCTTTCTGTCTTCCTGTCTGCCTCCCCGTGTGCTGTCTTTACCCAAGTCTGTGAGGGAGATCCAGAGGACCAATTCCAGATTTACAAGTGGCAAGATGTTGGACGTGAAGAGGGAGTGGTGATACAGCCAGAATCCAAAATTTTGGACATTTGGCATTCTAGGCCAAAGTCAGCAAGGGTACATTTTGGAAAAAACAAATGTGAAAGCCCGTAATGTGAGCCGAAAAATGTACTTGCCTGAACAGAGAGTGAGCAGAAACTGTGAAAGCAGCAGGACATGTGAAAATGGCCTGGGGGTGTTATTTGCCAGAAAGGCAAGTAGGGGTGAAGTAAGGGGTGAAGTAAGACTGTCTTCACAAGTAAGGGGTGAAGACAGTCCTCACCAGCGGGAGCTGAGTCCGCTCTGTTCTCAGGCAGAGGCTGTACAGGAGCCAGCCAGGACGGGACGGGTTCCCAAACCATGTCCGGAGAAGGGCTGTGGCCACTTGTCCCAGAGCAGACCTTGTAGACATTTGTCACGTGAGAGAGGAAGTGGGTTAGCCTTGCTATTACGGTCATCCTGTGCAGGACCGGTGGGTGGAAGTTTTAGAAAGAACACCTTTCAGCTTGGTGCAACAGGACCTGCCAGGCTGCCTCTTGCTGATGTGTTAAAAGAATTCACATCACAGACCATGATTTAGAGTCTAGATTCCTGACTTGGATGGCAAGTCAGACTTTAGAATTGGGTGATATTTGAAATTGTGTGATGTATAACATTGCAGCCCCCAGTGCCACTTTCATCACTTTGCATGGCATGTAGCGTACCTGTAAAGCAGTGACTTGTGCTAAGACCTTTTTTTTTTTTGGCTTTTCTCCTTTCCAGAACGTCCCCACGATTGGTGTCATTGCCGTTGTCTTAGCCACGCACCTGTGCGATGAAGTCAGTTTGGCGGGCTTTGGCTATGACCTCAGCCAACCCAGAACACCTTTGCACTACTTTGACAATCTCTGTATGGCTGCCATGAACTTTCAGACCATGCACAATGTGACCACAGAGACCGGGTTCCTCCTGAAGCTGGTCAGAGAGGGCGTGGTGAGGGATCTCAGCGGAGGCATCCATTGTGAATTCTGAACCCAGAAAACCTCACTTGAAAATGCAGTTCTGACCCAGAGGGCTGTTTTTCACAGCCTTCTTGACGCGTCCTGCAAGAACTTTGAAGTGCAGCTGGTGTTTTTTCACTTTTAATTTAAAAAACAAAAACAATACAAAAAGTTCCGCTCTTCCCACTTTTTTCCCCTATTTATTTGAAGCCAGTGTTTTTGCACAAAATTTTGTAAGTTAATTTTGAGAATGGGAAAGACTTTCCAAAGAGAATTGTATGTAATGATGTTTTATTGTATTTTAAGAAAGTTATTTAATTTGTAAAAACTCTGTTCATGTCTACTGCACATAGAATCCCAGGTCATTAAGTGGAAGAAGGGAGGCGACTCCTTTGATGACAGCCCTGAATGCCTGATCCTGGTCCTCTGTTAGTCTGTTTGGTGGGACAGATGTCGGAAGCACTTCCAGGGTGACGTGCTGGGTAGCTAAACCACTGGGACTGGTTGGGCCAATGCTGCTGCAGGAGGCCTGGGCCGGTCGGAGAAGTTCACCGTCCCTCTCCATTGATCTGCCTTGTGCAGGAAGACCTGTAGGCATCAAGCAGGGTGGCTGTCCTGCAGGTCCCAGGTCAAGGAGGGACACAGAGACATTTTCTGTGTCCTCCGAGTACTGCAAAGCTGCCCCAGGCGGTAGAAGCCACGGTCTTCCCCGCAATTAGGACAACTCTTGGATTTCTTGAGAGTTTTTAACTGCCCTTCCAAACACTTAAACGTTAATCCAGATTATTCCACGGTCTGTCTGAGGTGGCTTATAAAAATGAGGACAAAACCTGTGTTCTCCAGAGCCGTAGAGGAATAAGCTCTTTCCAGGAATAGTCATGTTTTCTGAAACACTGAAATGAAGTCCTCCCAGTGTTATAAATTGCCTATTTAAGAAAAAACGTTTTTTTTTGAATGCCTCCTTGGCAGTGTGTACCAGGCAGTGTGCTGGTCAAAAAAAAAGAATAAAAGCTTTTGAGGAACTCTTACAGTCTAGTTAATTTGAGTGTGTTTTTTTTTCCCCCCCCAGAAAATAAGTTTATGAGTCTAGCTAAAATGTCCTTCTTGGACGCCACTGCTCGGCAGGGCCTCACTGCAGATGCCTGTGAGGCGGGCTGGAGGATGAAGGGGTCTCCTCCACTGACCGCTGCTGCCGCGCCTCCCCCAACTCTATTTCTCCCGCGGCCCCGGTGCAGCTCTGACTCCCAGGCCAGGCCGATGGCTCCCACGTCTGCCAGCTCCTCGGCATATGCGGGGCAAGGAGGCAGGTCATAGCTCTGAATGAGTCCCTTGGATCTCCAGGGTTCTGGGGTCAAGCTCAGAGCAGCCTGCGTAGCAAAACAGGATTTCTCTGGTTTTATGTCTTTTCTTAAAATTTTCTATGGATGTTGCTTTCTACTCTGTAAGACACTGTTTAGGAAGAAATGCTTTACAATTCCTACCTGTTAAATGGTGAGACTTAGCTCTGAATATTGAGACTCAGGAAAATGGTCCACAGCTGTCCTGTGATTCAGGTGGGACCAGACCTGCACCACACACCTCCACCCCCTCATCCCTCAGGGGCTACTTAGAGAAGCCCAAATGCTTATTAAAGAAGACAAGAAGCAGCCAGGGTCTAACACTTGGAAAGCTTTCCCCGTGCATCCCCTCACGGGTGCACCTGGTCTCGTTTCCCCTGCCTTGCACAGCTGCTGGGGAGTAGCCAGTCCAGCACTTTCTCAGCTTTCAACAAATACCAGACATGGCCTCATCCCTCCCCTCCTCCTCCTCTGTGTGTCTTTTTTTTTTTTTTTTTTTTTTTTTCCATTTTTACGTTGCTTTGCCCATGCCTCTCAACGTTTAATTACTGGCAGGCAGTAAGTGCCCTAAGTGAATAAAAAGGCGTATCTTTTTCAAAGACCTTTCATGGTGTCCACCAGTCAGAGTTGACCAGAGACCATCTTTGAGAACTTTAAGCACTTCGGCAGTTTTCATTAGAAGTTACTTCTTTGCTTCAGGGCTGTGTCTCCACCTGCTTTTCTGGGAACAGACCTCCAGGTGCCCCAGGGTGTCACAAGGTCGGTCTCCAGTAACTGAGTTTCCTCCATCACGCTTCCAACTTTGTGCAGCCTTGTAGGCACACATGCTCTTACGTGGATGGAATCATTGGTTTTGAGGCAACTTAGGATGACGTCCACGTGTTCTGTACTTTAACATACTTCTCACTAGAACTTTGAGCCACAGAAAATTTCAGTGAGTTTTAGTTTTTTGTTTTTTCCTACAGAGAGCTTATTCTCTCCAGAAACCTAGGCTGGCCGTAGAAGAATGTTTTGGGGACCAGGATGAGTATCTCCTGATGACGTGTGTCGTGTTTCTAGGCAAAGCTAAATTGGGATCTTCTGAACAACTTCATTTTTCTAGGTGTTACCTTGCCTTCTTCACTGATACTTTTGTGTCACGGTGTTGTTGTTTTTTTAAAATTTTCCAACAATGTACTAATAAGGCATTGGCCATGTCTATTCTCACAAATTTGGGGGCGGGGGCGGGTCTCATCATCTGTGGACCCATTAGTTAAAATGAGTTGTCAAGCCCACTGTTTGGACTGTTCCTGTTGAGCTATGACCTCTTGACCGGCAACGGTCAGTCTGGTTTGTGTGCAGACATGGGCTGACTGTAAAAGAAAACAAGCAGTAGTCACACCCTAGTCTCCCCAGGGTATTAAAGATTTCTGAAACCAAGGACCTCTTTATTTTAACTACATTCTAACTCCAGTGCTTTGGGACTTGATATCAAAGGGATTGTTACACGTGCCTTATTTCTGTCTTAGGAGAAACTTTTAGACCAGCATCATAGGAAGATTTTGAAATGGGATCTATTCTCCTTGGCAGGTTTACGGCATCCAAGTGTGGGTTATTTTTTCTTCCTTTCTTTGGTGCACTTCAGTCAAGTCCATTGAGAAAGAAGGAAAGGACTAGTTCTGTGATTTAGCAGAATTCCCCTTAGAATGAAGTGAGCTTTTAGAACGCGTGTGTAGCAAGCAGGAACTGTGCGACGCTGGGCCTGCCTTCCATCCATGCACATGGTGACTAAATGCTTCCCTCAAACAAAGGACTCTGTTGCTACCCGTGGGACTGACACCGTCTTCCCAGACGCTGACCCTCCCTGAAGGCCGCCCAGATGACCACACCCTCAGCTCTCAGACCAAAGTGCAGACAACAGGGGAAAAGACCCAGTAGATAGCGCACCCCCTGCCCTTCCCTGGAGGACCAGGCACCCTGGCCCAAACTTCTGTCTTTTTCTCTCCTTTCTTACATCCCAATGCCATTTTAGCCTGTTTTCGTGTTCACAGAACAAGGTGTTTATCTGTATTTACCTACAACCGACACAACATAAAACTGAAGTAAATTGAGGAGAACCATTCATTCATACGCACATTCAAATTTTGACAAGAAAGTAGTGTTCCGCAAAAGGAAACCGCAGTCTTTGTAGCTGGACTTTCATTATCCAAATGACTCGATTTGGCTAGTTCCCAGTATTAAATCCCAACCCATTCCACAGACAGGAAAAGTAGCCGCTCAGCGGGGCTGTGGTGAAATGAGAATAAATTACATGCTGTGAAATTTAGTTACGACTTTTTTAAAAGCAGAGTTTTCCGATGAGCTGTGTCAATAAGACGTGTCGGAAGAATGACAGGTTCATAAGTTTCCTTCTGTCTGGCAGAAGTGAGATGTCAAGTTTTGCCCTGGTGTCAGGCAGCCATCCAAGACTGGACAGATGAGGCCACTGCAGCCTTTGTGTAGCTGGAAATATTAACAAAAAGTGAACTTTCAGAAAATGTACAGTAAGAAACTGACTATCCAGTAGACATGTCATAACAGCAAGAACTGTTTGTACGCTAAAAACTTGTAACTTCTAAAGGAGCGATGTATTTCCACCCTGTTCTCTGTTACCTGGCTTATAGTTTTTTGATTTATCGAAGAAAATCGGTTTCAAGAAAAAAAACGACGTTAAAGACAATGATGGAATTCCCTGGCGGTCCAGTGGTTGGGACTCCGCGCTTTCACTCCTGAGGGAGCGGGTTCAGTCCCTGGTGGGGGAACTAAGATCCCACAAGTCACACAGTGTGGCCAACAGATAAATAAATAAATAAATAATAAAATAAATGGTGGACAAAATACCTTCTGACTATGAGGTTTTGTTCTAGAGCTGCTTCCTCTTCCAGTGTGATATTTAGTATGAAGAGGAAGACTCAAAAAACAACATACGTACACACACACACACTCCAAACAGGTAAAGCTATAGATTCCAGTGTAAACCAAAAGTCTTGTCCTAAAATTAAAAGTTGAGTGGAATGTCCCAGCAGTGGCCTTTCCCTCTCTGTGTCACCTGTGGCTCATCTATGTCATTTTTCTCTAAATTGACCTAAATTTAAGAACACGGTGTGCACTGTGATCCTGGAGAAGTCAGAGGGACAGACCCTCTGTTCTCTTACTAATCTCTCCTATTCTCCCAACATCACCACCACTCATGATCCGGAAGCAGGACCAGGAATCAGGAAACATCTGGTCGACCTCTTGCTTCACAGCTGAGCATTTAGGGTTCATGCACGCCAGCCTGGCACCCTTCATCTGGAAGGGGTGGGCAGTCTCAGTTCCAATTATACTGTCCAATTAGCTGGTCAAATATCCTGATTTTGACTTTAAACAGTATAATCACCATACTCGTTGCTTTATAGACTTATTCCTAGTGACCTATTTTGTGTTTTTTAAAGTATTTATGCCAAGACAGTTGGAGTAACTTTCAGAAGGGGTTCTCCTGACCACTTACATCTCAGCCTGAAGCTACTTCAAAGTCACTCCAGAGTTTTCCCCAAACCTTTCTCTATAAAGAGCCAGTCCTGATTTTCTTCCCCTCTCCCTTTTCTCTGCCCACCCCACCCCCTGTTCACATCCTGTACTAAACATTGATTTAGCTTCTCCCCAACTAGAAAGAATCCTTCCTCTTTAGGAAGTTTGCAAAATTAGGCTGACAACTGAGGAGATTCTGGCCTGGAGCTAGGAGCCAGATTTAAAAACCACAGCCTTGTGTCAAAACTTCCTGCAGAAACAAAGGACTATCTAATTTCTATTGTCCAATTCTGAATACTCCTGAAAAAAGGTAACAGGATTTTAAATATCATTTAACATTGAGATATGAAATAGAAAGAAGAAAAGCTTATTCAGATCATTTTTCATTTCTTCAGGCTTTTTGAAGTCTCTGTGTATGACGTCCTTTGCATAACAAACTTGGGTTTCAGTAGCCCTGCAGCTGGCCTATGCACTGGGGAAATCCAAAAGCTCTATTAACACCCACTGCTACAGCTTTGTTGTAAGAGAAAGGAGAGGGAAATATTTTGACATGTTGGTCCTATTGTCCAACAGCCCAAAGTTGGTAATGTGCACAGCGACAGCATGGCGGGGCGCTGGTCCACCATCAGCTTTGTGGGTGCCTCCACGTTATTGTCATTTTCTGGCTCAAGGGTCTGTTGGCCTCAACTCTGGGAGAGGTCTGACCAGGTGAGAACAAAGGCCATGCTGATTCCTACCTGCTCCAGATGCAGCCCCACCTTCTCCAAAACTTGGAACTGAAACCCTGATTGTTCTATTTTTAAAAACACTAAAATATACCAGCTCCTAGAATACACAAGTGAGGCCAACAGTGGGGGCCCCTTCTGCCGGCTCGATTCTGTGGCTCTGGCTAACCATTCTGTATGGAACACCATTTGTTCAAACGCTGAGAACAGCTGATGGTCTGCCCACGGTTCCAGACAGATGCTCTTGGCTATACGTTAGTACTCAGTGGGCCTGCCCCAAAGATCCTGCCCTGTGACACCTGGTGCTAGCTCCTCTCCTGCTCTGCCAGCATGGTCACCCTTAGTGCGATAGCCTTCCTAGAGCCACGGCTGGACCCTGATGGACAGGCTGCAGACAAAATGGAACCTGTCCTACTGCCCTGGAGTTCAGTCTAGAGGGGAAAAAACATTAAAGACATGAACATGACAACGCAGGCATTAGAGCACAGGGGAGGGCACTGTGGAGCATGGGGAGGGTGACAGGGAAGTCAGCCTGAGACCAAGGGGTTAGTTAGAGGAGAGAGGAGGAGTGGGGAAGCAGAGCGAAGAGATTGGTGGAGGTGACACAGCAAGACCAGCTTTATCAGAGCAAACCCAAAAGGCAAGTATACATAGGCTCAGGGTGAAGCTTCTAGAGGCATGAAGCCCTGCAGGCCAGGCTAAGGTGAATGTCAGGGTAAAAGGCAATCTGGAGCCACTATAGGGTGTTACTGGGAGAGCAACTTGATTCAGTTTATACTGAAACACATCTCTGTGGCTGCAGGTGGAAGGAGAATGGGGATGGGGTGGATGGGGAACTGGAAACAGAAAGGATGGGAAAAGCAAAGAAGGTGATTTCACTGTCGGCAAGACTAAAAAGTGGGTGGTGCTGGAGGGCTGGGCCTGGTGGGCAAGGTGGCCCTACTGCGGCTATGACACCCCTGTATGCTTTGGGGAGGACCACAGTCCCTCTCTGGGCTTCTCATCTGTTAAACAGGAAATGGGGGGGGGGGCAGCACACATTAATTTCTCTTTAAAAAGAAGAAAACCCCGACACGAAAAGGAGTGGCTGTTAGAATGGGCCACAGCGCCGCCTAGTGTCTTGCAGTGCGTGCGCGGCTCTCAGAGCCCTGGGCTTCCAAACAGCCCCCAGGGCGGCCGGTGGGACCCACTCCTCTGCATGTCAGGCCTCCTCTTCGGCTGGGCTAATTCCCTCCTTCCTGCACCATCTCTGACCACTTCTCTTTGGGTTCCCTTTCCTCCTCCCAAGCCGCTGAGCTATTTCCCTCCTTCCTGCACCATCTCTGACCACTTCTCTTTGGGTTCCCCTTCCTCCTCCCAAGCCTCTGGCCTTGATCCTCTTTTCCCCTTCCCGTTGTAATTTCTCCCTGGAGGGTCATCCACTCGCATGGGTCACACTTTGATACAGCCTCTCTTTACTCCCACACCCAGGTCTGCAGTGGGGCCTCGCCGTCAAGTCTCCAGAGCCACAGCCCAGCACTTCCACCTCCTTCAGGACACTGCCTCCTCCCCAGCTAGCCTGGACCTCAGACTCCAAATGCCAAAAATTCCAGGGCTCTTCCACTGAACGACTGAGTTTCTGATACGCAGCATCTCACAGGTACCATGACCCAGAGTCCTCCAGTTTCAGGTGGAAGGTCAGGTGGATTCTGCCTTTGCAACGCCTCTTACATCCAAGTTTGTCCCTTGTTAAGTGGACGGTTTGGGAGAGTGAGGCTCTGGGAGGCAGTAGAGCTCCTATAGACCCTGCAGAGCCCAGCTTGGCCTTGACACTTCCTTGATCTGCTGGTTGCTGCCCACCACAACTCCTGACTCCTAGACCCGCCATCAGGAAGAAACACTACTTGTATTTTTTCTTTATGGTACAAATAATACACATCCACTGGAGATACTGATACATTTAAACATACATGCTGGGACTTCCCTGGTGGTCCAGTGGTTAATTGGCCATTGTTCTAGAAAATGTCCTGCTTGGCCTAGTTTGCGTAGAGCATTGTTCAAGTCACTTATTTCCTTGTTGGCCTTCTGCCCAGTTGTTCTATCCAATGTATATAAAACAAGCCTTAATAAACTTAACAGGATTGAAATGATGCAAAGAATGTTATCCAATCACAATGCAGTAAAATTAGAAGTTAGTCAAAGAAATAAATTAGGGAAATTCACAAGGATGTGGAAATTAAATGACACACAACTGAGTAGCCAAAGAGTCAAAGAAAAAATTTATGAGAAATTAGAAAATACTTTGAAATTAATGAAAATAAAAAACACAAGGTACCAGAAATTGTGGGATGCAGTTAAGCAGTCCTTAGAAAGAAATTTATAGCTGTAAATGCCTACATTAAAAAAGAAAATCTCAGGACTTCCCTGGTGGTCCAATGGTTAGGACTCCGCATTTCCACTGCAGGGGGCGTGGGTTCAATCCCTGGTCAGGGAACTAGGATACCGCATGCCATGTGGTGCGGCCAAAATAAATAAATAAATAAAGCTTAAAAAAAAAATGATATCAAGTCAACAATCTAACCTTCCACCTTGAGACACTGGAAAAAAGAAGAGTCAACTAAACCCAAAGCAAGAAGGAGGAGAGAAATTACAAGGATTAGCATAGAAATTAATGAAATGGAGACTAGAAAAATTATAGGATCAACAAAACAAACAGCTGGTTCTTTGAAAAGATCAACAAAATTGACAAACCTTTGGCTATATTGATCAAGAAAAATGAGAATACTTAAATTACTAAATTAAAAAATAAACAAGGGTACATTACTACTGACCTTCCTTATAGAAAAAAATCATAAGTGGCTACTATGAGCAACTGAATTCCAACAAATTACATGATAGATAAAGAGGAAGAACTCCTAGCAAGACATAAACTACTGAAACTAATTCAAGAAAAAAAAATCTGAATAGACCTATAACAAGTAAAGAGATCAATTTAATAATTAATCAATAAACTTCCCACAAAGGATAGCCCAGGCCTAGATGGCTTCATTGGTGAATTCTACCAAACATTTAAAGAATCAATACCAATTTTTCACAAACGCTTCCAAAACACAGAAGAGAACACTTCCCAACTCATTCTGTGAGGCCAGTATTACCCTGATATCAAAACCAGAAAAGACATCACAAGAAAAGAAAACTATAGAGCAATATCTCTTATGAGTATAGATGCAAAAATCCTCAACAAAATGCTATCAAAACTAATCCAGCACTCTATTAATAGAATTATACACCATGACCAGGGGTTTATCCCAGGAAAGCAAGGTTGGTTTAACTTGGAAAAAACACTTTTTGTAATACACTATATCAATAGAATAAAAAACAAAATTCACGTGATCATCTCACTAGATGGGGGCGGGGAATCATTTGACAAAATCCAATACCATTTCATGGTAAAAAAAACACTCAACAAATTAAGAATAGAAGGGAGGGCTTCCCTGGTGGCACAGTGGTTGAGAATCTGCCTGCCAATGCAGGGGACACGGGTTCAAGCCCTGGTCTGGGAAGATCCCACATGCCGCGGAGCGACTAAGCCCGTGAGCCACAACTACTGAGCCTGCGCATCTGGAGCCTGTGCTCCGCAACAAGAGAGGCCGCGATAGTGAGAGGCCCGTGCACCGCAATGAAGAGTGGACCCTGCTTGCCGCAACTGGAGAAAGCCCTCGCACAGAAACGAAGACCCAACACAGCCAAAAATAAATAAATAAATAAATAAATAATTTAAAAAAAAAAAAAAAGAATAGAAGGGAAATTTCTTAACTGGATAAAGGACATCTACAAAAGGCCCACAGCTAATGGGTTTTCACTTAATGGTGAAAGACTAAATGCTTTCCCCCAAACTGGAGATTCTAGAAAGGGCAACTAGGCAAGAAAATGAAATATCAGTCACCCAGATTGGAAAGGAACAATTACAACAGTCTCTGTTTTCAGATAACATAATCTTGTCCATAGAAAATCCTAAGGAATCCACTGAAAATGATTAAAGTAATAAATGAGTTCAGCAAGTTTGCAGAATACAAGATCGACATATAAAAATCAATCATATTTCTGTATAATAGCTTTGAGCACACCAAAAATGAAATTACAAAAACAATTCTATTTACAATAGTATAAAAAAGAATAAAATACTTATGAATATAAAAGTATACTTTTAACAAAAGAAGTGCAAAACTCATAGTCTGAAAACTACCAAACACTGTTGAAAAATTAAAGAAGACCTAAATAAGGGGAAAGACATCCCATGTTCATAGATCGAAAAACTTAAAAGCACTAAGATGGCAACACTCCTCCCAAACTGATCTGCAGATTCAGTGCAATCTCTATCAGAATCCCAAATGCCTGATTTGCAGTAATGGATAAGATGACCCTAAAATTCATATGGACATGCAAGAAAACACAAATAGCCAAAGTAATCTAGAAAAAGAAAAAAAAAGTTGGAAGATTCACACTTCCGAATTTCAAAACTTACACTAAAGTGACATTAATCAAAACAGTGTGGTACTGGCATAAGGATAGTTATATAGACCAATGGTACAGAATTGAAAGTCTAGAAATAAACTCATACATTGACAGCCAATTGATTTTTTTCTTTTTTTTTTTCTTTTTTTTTTTAAATAAATTTATTTATTTATTTATTCATTTCTGGCTGTGTTGGGTCTTCGTTTCTGTGCGAGGGCTTTCTCTAGTTCTGGCAAGCGGGGGCCACTCTTCATCGCAGTGCGTGGGCCTCTCACTATGGCAGCCTCTCTTGTTGCGGAGCACAGGCTCCAGACGCGCAGGCTCAGTAGTTGTGGCTCACGGGCCTAGTCGCTCCGCGGCATGTGGGATCCTCCCAGACCAGGGCTCGAACCCGTGTCCCCTTCATTGGCAGGCAGACTCTCAACCACCGCGCCACCAGGGAAGCCCTCTTTTTTTTTTAATCCATTCTTTTTCAGATTCTTTTCCCATATAGGTTATTACAGAATACTGAGTAAAGTTCCCTGTGCTATACAGATTTTCAACAAGGGTTCCAAGTCCTTTCAATGGGGAAAGAGCAGTCTCTCCAATAAATGCTGTTGGGACAACTAGATTTCCACAAGCAAAAGAATGAAGTTGGATCCCTATCTCACACCACATACAAAAAACTAATTCTAAATGGATCAATGGCCTAAATATAAGAGCTAAAACTGTAAAAAAAAACCCACAAAAACAAACAAACAAACAAAAAAACTTAGCAGGAAACATAAGGGTAAATCTTTATGACCTTGGATTTGGCATTGACTTTTTAGATATGACAACAAAGCCATGAACAACAAAAGAAAGGAAGGTGAGGGCATTGGGGTACTTATAGGATTAGCAGGGTGGCCTTAGGCATGGGGAAAGGTGATTGGAGGTAGGGGGAAAAGATGAGGTAATTGGTGTTTGGGAAGGTGCATCTGGGTTACATGCTTCTGCATATTCATGTGTTTAGCATGATCTGAGGGTGGAGTTTTCTGGCCCTCTGATGTCAAAAGGCTGTTGGTTGGACATCTGCACAGGCCAGGTCTAGGGTTCATGGTCCCAGTCATCCCCCAGCTGGCTTGCACTGAATAGGAGCTGACTCCAATTTCCTGTAGAACAGCTGGGCTGTGTGAAGCTGGGAAGGTATGTAATTAAAGAGAGGGGGAAAAAAAGAAAGAAAAAAACTAAAGTGAACTTAATCAACGAAGGCAGTTTACAAGCAAAGGACTTTTAACAAGTTGTTCCTTTATCTGTTGTTATGTAAGACAAGTTCAAGAATTTCTGTTATCAGCTTCTGTTAATTCTATGGGGCACGGTTTCATAAACAACGGAAATTTATTTTCTCACAGTTCTGGAAACTGGAACTGCAAGTTAGAGGGAGTTGCCAGTAGGTGTCTGGTGCGGGCTTTCCCCTGGGCCTGCAGATGGCTGCCTTCTCGCTCTGTGCTCACATGATGTCTCTCCTTATAAGGACACTAATTGTGTTGGATCAGGGCCCCACCGTTATGATCTCATTGTAACCTTAACTACTACCTCAGAGGCCCCATCTCCAAATACAGCCACGCTGGGAGTTAGGGCATCAACATATGAATTTGGGGAAGACACAAACACTTGGTGAGTGTTCTGTGTGAGCTTGAGTAGAATGTGTATTCTGCTCTTGTTGGGTAAGTAGTCTGTAAGTGTCAATTAGATCCAGACAACTGATGGTGCTCTTTAGCTCAACTATGTAATTACTGATCTTCTGTCTCCTTGATCTGTCAGTTTGTTCAGCTTTTCTCCTGTTGTAAGGATGGGAGCAACGACTTCCAAGATTTCAGAGCTAAAACTGGGGTCCCCCTGATTTGCTGTTTTGAGTTACAAATAAGAGGTGGGGAAGTAGAGACAGCCCCCTCCTGGGGTGCCCTTGGGATTGTATGTAGATGAAATGTCTTCATCCATTCATGTTGGAAAGGAAAAAGTTTGCCTTTGGAGTGTGGAAAATAAAGATGGGACGGAGATAGGGACAGAGGAGAAGGAAGAGGTTTCAGAAGGGATCCTGAGGCTGTGGCCCCAGTACCAGGGACAGAAGGCTGCCTAATGTTCCCACAGGGCATCCAGAAAGAGGGTTTACAAACTTAGAGAGACCCTGGAGCATAAGCATGAGAGGGCTTTGAGGACCTTATGTTTGATGCGCAGGTTGGATGCCAACGAGTCAGAATTTCCAGAGCATTTCACTGCTTTATAGGGTCAAGCAGACAGAATCTCCAGTATTGAAGCTGTCTACCAGCCACAGAATCTCCGCCAGGCACTGTGCCAGGCACTTTGCAAACATTATCCCTAATCCTTACAGTAAACCTATAAAGGCGATGATACCCTACTTCACAGATGGGAAAACTAAGACCTCAGGGGAAAAGATGACTTACCCAAGCCACACTGCTGATGAGTCTCGAGGCCAGGATTCATTTTACAGATGAGGCAACAGAGGTCCAAAGATGTGACATCACTTGCACAAGATCACACAGATGGTAGAGCTGTGGAATTTGAATCAATTCTATCCCTTCATGGCACACAACCATGTACAGATGCTCCACTGCCTAACCAGAGGTTAGTGCCCTGTCTCACCCACCCCAGGGCTCAGGAAGGCCCTGGTAAGGATCTTGGCTCTGCAGAAATCAGGGAACCTCAGGAAGGGCTCTCTCAGCCACAGGCCTTGATCATGCAGCAGTGGGGCAAATGGTGTGCAGACATCCTGTTACTCTAAAAAGACCCAGGTGTCCCAAGCCAAAAGGTTGCTAAATTCAGGCTGGCATTTGCTGCCAGAACTCCAGTGCAATAGTCAGGCAGTCTAAGAATCCCACACTTTAATGATAAATTTAAAAAATTTTTTTTAATTGAAGTATAGTTGATTTATAATGTTGTGTTAGTGTCAGGTATACAGCAAAGTGATTCAGTTATATATATATATATATTCTTTTTCAGATTCTTTTCCCTTATAGGTTATTACAAAATATTGAGTATAGTTCCCTGTGCTATACAGTAGGTCCTTGCTGTTTATCTATTTTATATATAGTAGTGTGTATATGTTAATCCCAAACTCCTAATTTATCACTCCCCCCACACTTTCCCCTTTGGTAACCAACCGTAAGCTTGTTTTCTATGTCTGTGAGTCTATTTCTGTTTTGTAAATAAGTTCATTTGTATCATTATTTTAGATTCCATGTATAAGTCATATCATGTGATATTTATCTTTGTCTGACTTATTTCACTTAGTAAGATGTGAGTTTATTAATGATAAATTTAATGCTAGGTGTTTTTTACAACAGCAAGGGTAATAATAAAAAATCTTGAACTTCATTGCAGCATTGTTGAGAAATAACAAAAAAATTGGATATTACCTAAATGTTCAACAATAATAGCCAACAGCAGTATTCTGAACACTTTATGTGTGCTATCTCATTTAATTCTCACAACCTCCTAATAAGGTAGGTACTATTATCATCTCCATTTTACAAATGGGTACAACGAGGCACAGGGAAGTTAAGCAACTGTCCCAAAGTCACACAGCTAGTGCATGGTGAAGCTGGAATTTGCAGTCTCGTTCTAGAAGCTGTTATCCGAAACACTGTTTCTGTTTCAGCAGAATTGATTATAATTTGCACCTTAATTAAAAAAAAGTTTTCCCTCGTTGGAATTACTTGAATTTTCATCTGACCTAAAGTGGGAGAAATTTAATTACAGAATAGTATATGTAGCATTATCTTATATTTTGGGGAGGTGTGGCTATTCAGGATCATGATCTTATAATACTTAGTCAAATGTAGTACAGACATACCTATGATCTATGACAAAGCAATTTCAGTCCTGGGTATATGTCTTAATTGCAGATAAGTTCTCACACAGGTCTAAAAAGGAAATATGTATAAGAATATTTATCACAGCATGTTGGGGGCGCAATCTGGTTGTCCACCCTGGAGGAGGAGATAGGTCCAGTGTGGTCCATGCACACCCCATGAAGCACTACGCAGCAGTTAGAGGCGACAGACCTGGTGTAGATGCTACAAGATGGATTATCTTCAAATCAAAGAGCTGAGCCCAAAAAGCAAACAAGAGAATGAGATCTGTTTCAGTCCAATCAACAAAATGGAAAGCACCATAAACATTTTAAACAGAGGGGATTGAACACAGAGCATTAGTGATAAAGGGGTTGGAACTGCTGGAGGAACAAAAGTGGAGGTTCAGACTACCTACAGATTCGTACCTGCAGGAAGCAAAAGGGCAGCAGTGTTACCGGGTACCGCCACCGCTGCCACCACCACTGCTACCACTGCTACCGGGAGAGCTGCTATCAGAAGCCCCCACCCCTAAAAAGACTTTTCCCGTCTCCCCCTTCCAGTCTCCCACCATTGCCTCTCATCAGCAGAACCTCACAGGTAGAGAGTCAGGGAACACAGCTTTCAGATTTCCAAATCCTTCAGTGGAGAGGATGGTTAGACAAGCAATCAAGAGACAGCGGATGTGACCCAGCACAGTCCATCCCTTTTCTCCTCAGCATCCATAACAACCCGTATTTAAACTCCTGAGTGACAGGGATCACCACACCCTCACACTGCTGCCTAGCAGAATGCAACTGTCACTCACACAGGTGTGGACACACTCACTCTCTTTACAAAATTTTAGACACCAGGTCCCACTAGTCTCTGCCTCCATCTCTCGGCAAGGTTAATTTCTCTTCTAGTTCAATCACCAATCCCACCTGAATTTTCTGTTACCTAGAAACGATGCTGTAATGTTAAACACCACCATTTCTTATGTAAATCATTAGGAGAGGGACAGCAAGGGAAAAGGATTAATGTGTACAACAAGGAAGAAAATATGCATAGCTCCTGGTTCACACCTGTCACAAGGCCATGGCTGTTGTCAGAAGTTCTGTGTTTACAGGACGCAAGTATATGGCAGTTCCACAAATGGTACTTTGGGGTTCAGACTGGCCACTCAGAAGTCCCTTCCCCAAGGAGGGGTAAGATAGGGGTAAGGAGTTAAGAGGTATAAACTACTATGTATAAAATAAATAAGCCACAGGGATATACTGTACAATGCAAGGAATATAGCCAATATTTTATAATAACTGTAAAAGGAGTATAACCTTTAAAAATTGTGAATCACTATGTTGTACACCGGAAACATATTGTACATCAACTATAGCTCAATATTTAAAAAAAAATCCTGAAGACATACATTTTAAGGGAAAATGGGACAAAGTATACGTATAAAAAAATTAATAGGGCTTCCCTGGTGGTGCAGTGGTTAAGAATCCGCCTGTCAATGAAGGACACGGTTTCGATCCCTGGCCTGGGAAGATCCCACATGCCGCAGAGCAACTAAGTCCGTGCGCCACAACTACTGAGCCTGCACTCTAGAGCCCGCGAGCCACAGCTGCTGAGCCTGGAAGCCACAACTACTGATGCCAGCGCACCTAGAGCCCGTGCTCTGCAACAAGAGAAGCCACGACAATGAGAAGCCCGTGCACCGCAACAAAGAGTAGCCCCCGCTCGCCACAGCTAGAGAAAGCCCGTTGACAGCAAAGAAGACCCAATACAGCCAAAAATAAAAACAAATAAATAAAGAAATTTATTTTTTTTAAAAATTAATAGATGTCAAAAAAAAAAAAAAAGTCCCTTCCCTATTTCTGCTGAGCACCAAAGCAGCTGGGCAGATGGGGCCCTGACAAGCTCGCGTTCACTGGTATAAGTTAGGGAAGTGTAGCCATTCTCCAGGGACCTCGGTGCAGACCCTGGAAACCCAGGCCCCAAAGATCATTCAGCACTGTGGTTAACACTGTAGCTTCTGGGGACTTTCCTGGTGGTCCAGGTGTTAAGACTCTGCGCTTCCACTGCAGGGGGTATGGGTTTGATCCCTGGTTGGAGGACTAAGATCCCATATGCTGTGCGGCAAGGCCAAAAAAAAAAAAGAAAAAAAAAAGGGAGAATGCAGAATTTCTCCTCCAAAAAATAATACCGTAGCCTCTGGAGTGGAAGAACCAACTCAAGTCCAACCTGTACAGCTTCCTAGATGTGTGGCCTTGAGCAAGTTCCTGACCTCCTAGGGTCTCATATAGAATGGAAGATGGAATGAGATTGTCCGTGTAAAGCCCTCCATAAATATTAGCTATTAGCATTAATAGCTGTTCCTGTGAATTATTTTTTTTAATCTGAGGGCAGTCCAGAAAGGACTACTTAGAGTTACTTAGATTTTAAATTAATGTTCCCTTAATAACATAGAAATAACCTAGTTATCCTTAAGCAGTTATGTTCAGTTTACAAATCTTGTTATTCTGTTTATAAATATGGCAAGATAAGACTAGTGACCTTCGATTCTCTTTGATTAATGATCTATTAACTCAACTTGAAGACCCTAAGCTCCTTTGAAAAATCATTTACAAACTTAATTAATTAAATTCCCCTAAACACTTTGAACTGCAATCATAAATTTAATATATTACATTTCCTTTGTAAGCACTTCGGTTGCCTGACCAAGCAAAATATCTCCAAGTAATAAATTCTTATAAGCCTTAGAAATAAAATGTATTAATATAGTGAAGCACCAGTTTTCTTTAAAATCTCATAATATTCCCCAAAATGGAGTCAAATTTTCTTTCCCCTTCCAACTGAAAGTCACAAGTCTAAATTCTATTACATATTTAAAACGCATCAAGTTAATCTGTCAGTCTTTAATGTGCTAGAGTCTCTTAACTATTACAGTATTTTAAAGAAACCACTATAGACAGGTTACTTCTAAACTTAACATGATAGTTTGATCCTTAGGGCTTAATTTGTTTCATCATCTTCATGTTTAAACCTAAACTTTCCCAGATTGGAAAAGGGCCCTTGAGGAAGCAGATGCACCATCTCTAGCAGGCCATGGGCACCACCCTCAGGGAACTGGTGACACTAAGCTGGTAGTTTATGGCCAAGCGGTGGATGTTTTTTGGTCAGAACTTCAAGACACTACTGTGGATCTGGGAACTGCGGAGTCCAGAGGGCCGCAGTTTGGACCCGCCAGGCCCTTCGTATACTTGAGATGACAACAGGGGCCCCAAGTCCATCCCTTTCAGACAGGAATGGTTTTGCAACCCAAGCTCTCTGGGTATTTATCCCCTTACCCAGTTTTCCATAACCTCTTTTTAAGCTTTTATCGGTTTAGTTGGGACATGAGTTAACATGTTCCATTCTTCATGACCAACCCCTCTCCCAGGCTTTCTTCAGTTGGATTCAACCAACCTGCTCACTGTCTGAGCCATGTCTTATTGGCTTCAGCTGCAGCAAGAAGGTCATTCCAAGGACATAGCATTTTCCCATAGGCACAAGTTGCTGCCCCGCAGAGTTTAGAGGGGCAGGAACTTTTCTCGAGATAATCATTTACCCTTTGTTCTTGATCTACTTTCCTCCCCTTATTCAACCTACTTTTCCTACTTTTATTTTCAGGATCTTGAGCAATTTAAGGGGATTGGGCTGGGGGTTTGGGGAGAAGAGAAAGAGGTAGTTTGGGGAGAATGCAGTGACCCAGAGTAGCAGCGTTCACCAGGAGGAGACAGGACCTCAGGTGGCAGGGCTGTGCTGTGTGGAGCGCCCGGGGAGCATGTGGGCATGGGCCCAGGCCCCAGGGCTGCCGATCTTGGCAAGGAAGCAGCAGAGCCTCCTGGAGGCTTAGACATGAAGCTCTCACAGTGGCCCCAACATACTGAAGATTTGCCCTCCCCCGCACTCCCCCCTTTCCTGGCATCATGTTAGGCTCCCGGGTCCTTGCATGGGCCTAGGGGAGAGGAGCCCCACTCCCACTTCCAAAAGCAAGTAACAGTGAATTTTTCTGCAGCCCTGGAAAGGTGGTATCAGGTCTAATTTGATTTTTTTTTTAATTGAAGTATAGTGGATTTACAGTGTCCTGGTAGTTTCAGGCATACAGCACAGTGATTCAGTTATATATGAATATATATATATTCTTTTTCAGATTCTTTTCCCTTATAGGTTATTACAAAATATTGAGTAGAGTTCCCTGTGCTATATAATAGGTCCTTGTTGGCTATCTATTTTATATATAGTAGTGTGTATATGTTAATCCTAATCTCCTAATTTATCCCTCCCCCACCCAGGTCTAATTTGACTTTAATGAAATAAAGAAGGGCACTGTTTCCAGTATGCCTGTTCTGTTATATTCACACAAGATGACTCTATCTGGAGTAGGAGGAAGAGCACTGCGGGGTGGGTCTGGCTCGACCATTCAACGGCAGTTTACTTCACTTCTCTGATCCTCAGTTTTCTCATCTGTAAAATGGGAATGGGCTTCCCACCTCCCAGGGTCCCTCCTGGGCCGGGGCCTGGCCTGCCTGCCCAGCACAGGGGTGTGGAGGCCTTGCCCGAGGCTGGTTTTAGGGTCACCATCACCCTG
This sequence comes from Balaenoptera musculus, assembly GCF_009873245.2. Lineage (NCBI taxonomy): Eukaryota > Metazoa > Chordata > Mammalia > Artiodactyla > Balaenopteridae > Balaenoptera > Balaenoptera musculus. The sequence goes on from NC_045797.1 coordinate 14,629,853, forward strand.
TGCTGAGGAGCAGCCAGTGCCAGCCCAGCCTGGCCAGCAGAGGGCGCTGCCATGCCGTGCAGACTCTTCCTGCTTCAGCCTGCGGGATGGGTGGCTCAGGGAGGCCGCCAGCCCCCAGGGCTGTACAGAGCAGATGTGCTGTCCAACATCCACCCTCCTTTCAGGGGAGCAGTCTCACAGCTGGGACCGGGTCACAGGGTCATCCACTCAGGCCCAGGTCCCAGACTGTCTGGCAGGTCCAGGTCACCCCACCTGTGTGACTCCACTTAACCCCACCAACACTTCTGTTCCCACAGTGTGCCAGGCCCTCTCATACTCCTGCTGTCACTTAATCTCGAGGAAACGAGATAGAGAACATCACCCCCATGGGGAAACTGAGGCTCAGGATAGGTGAAGTGACTTGCCCAAGACCTCATGGAACTGCACTGAAACCCAGACCTCCAGATTCCAAAGGCCATGTGATTTTCACAGCACTGTTGAGTCTCTTGAACGTGGGCACCGAGGGTTCGGCTGTTTGGGGGAAGTAGCATGGGAGGGTGTGTGGGTCTAGCTGCCCGGCAGAGGGCTAGAAGATGCATTGTGCTCAAGCTGAGGTTGGTGTCACATGGAGCACAGACAGGCCTGGAGAATAGACGCCCTTTGCAGGCCGCTTGTTTGGGGCAGCCCAGCCAGAATGAGCTCAGACCCCTGTGAGGTGTCCGTCCTTACCTGAGACTGAGCAGGGCTCCTGGGAAACCCTGATGACAGGACACTTAAGGGGGAAGTAGAGGCAGGGGTGGGCAGGGGAGCCCAGGCCACACTCCCACTGTCCTGGCTGATTCCTGGGCCGGTGGCAGATGTTAGCAACATGGGGCTGGTGCCCACCTTGTCTCCCACCTCCTCTGAGCAAGCTGGTTTGAGCCCCTCTTCTGTTTCCCTCACACAGGTCACCGGTGTGATGTCACCAATCAGCCCAGATTTACCATCAGTGAAAATTCAATTCCCCCAAATGCGAGGTCCTATCTGCACAAGAAACTGGGTCAGACATGCAGGGGTCTTGATGAGGGACCAGATGAGGAAGATGAACACATCCACAACTCAAGGTGGCTCAAGGTCAAGGGCATGGGAGACCTGAAGGTGGGGGGAGGGGAGTGTTGGGGCAGCTCAGAGAGGGAGGGAGCCTCTCTGGCCAGGGTAGCCTGGGAGGACCTAACGCACAGATGGTGAGCAGACAGAGCTTTGGCTAGGAGAGGGGCTGAGCCCTGGCCGAGAGGTGGGAGGAGGAGCACAGGCTCAGAACCAGGGAGACGTGGGGTGGCTGCGTAAGAGTGCTTGAGGGCATTCAGCAGGGATGAAACTGGGAAGGTGGGCAGGGGCCAAGTGTGGGGAGCTTCGCGTCAGGATGAGGACGCCATGGGCACATACAGCTGACCAGCAGTTCAGAGCAGCAGCAAAGCACCTAAGACTCTGAAGCAGACTGCCTGGGCTCAAATCCCAACCCAGCCAATCACTAGCTGTGTGACCTTGGGTAAGTCATTCCGTTCGTTGGTGTTCTAGTTTCTCACCTAGGGTGTGGTTAAAGTACTACTTCATGGGGTTACTGTGAGGATGAAGTGAATTAAACTGCATGCAGCACTTAGCGAGTGCCTAGCTCATAAGGGTGCTCTTACTATTACCTCATATAAATAATAACAACGGCTACCATTTGGGGAGCAAGTATAATGTACCAGACTCTGAGATGTTTCCCTAACTACATCATCTCTTTAATCTTCACAGGAAACCTCAGGGGTACCATCATCTTACCATTATCACACCCATTTTACAGATGGGGGAAGGGGGGTGTCCTTGCCCACAGTCACAGAGCTGCAAACTGCTGAGCCAATCTCCCACCCAGGCCTGCCTGGCTCTAGGGACCTCTAAGCCGCCGTCTCCTTTGGCTGCATCTTGCTGCCAGCGAAGGGGCCTGGGCTGTGCCCTGTGGTTCATGGATCCCAGGATTCTGAACGCAGCTTTGTGGGTCTTGGATGGGGTAGGAGAAAAGTTCAGTGTCCCCCCTCAACCCCTACAGACACGTCCTGGGGCCCACATCCAGGAGTCTCGGTTTTAGGCGACACATCAGTGCTGCCTGTTCAAAGCAGAGCAGGGGGAAAGGCGTGGAGCCCTTAAAACAGTACAAACGTGTCCCTCGCAGCCGTGCCTGATTCTCCTGGAGCCCGGGCGCGCACAGACAGAAGTTGTGTACACAGGATTTTAGTATTTCCTCTCCGGCTCCAGCCCCAATTTGAGGGCCTGTAAAAGCTTGAATGGCGTCCAGTGCGGCGTGGTTTGCCTAAGCTCGGCTCCCGGCACGGAGTCAGAGCAGCCCACACAGGGATGGGGCGCCCACAGGAGGCCCCGGGGGGCAGAGGGCGCCCATGCCCAAGCCCGGGCCACCTAGCCTACCGCCAGCAACCCCTCACCCCCAGCCTGGGGCGCTGATGGGGGGAGGCGAGGGCCGGCCCACGTGACCCTGTGCTCCCCCCTGGCCTGGAGGAAGAAAGGGTGAGCTGGGAACCTCTTTCACTTCATAGGAGGTGGGGAGGGCTCCCCCGTGACTGGGGGGGACTGGTCCAGGCTGCACCCCGGGAGGTGGGAGGCTTGTCCAGTTCCCGCTTTTAAACCTGCCCCCGGCATCTCTGCCACTGTCTGAAATCACTCAGTCTCCTTCCCTAGCTGGCTGTGTGAGTCTACACAGCTCATTCGCCCTCTCTGGGCCTCAATTCCCTCACCTGTAAAAAGGGGCTGATGGGGCTCTGTCTCGGGCCCCAGCCCCAGCCCCAGCCCCAGCTCCAGCATCTTGGGGTCCGAGGAGCCTGTGAGCAGTCTGCACTGTAGACAAGGTGCTCTCTGAGGAAGGGAGGCCTGGCCCCCTCCTCGGGGGGCTGTGACCCCGCACAGCCAGGCAGTAAGGGGAGGAATGTGTCTCAGGGCCAGGAAGGGACACCCCAGGACCCCCACGCTCGGGGGACTGGTCACAGGCCTTCCAGGGGTCACTCACACCCTGAGCACAGAAACCTGTGTGGACACAGCCCAGGTCACCCAGGTCTCCACGCGTGGAGGTGTTCAGCCTGCCCGCCACAATCACCGCTCTGCAATTCCCTCGTGCGCATTTGTCTTTGAGGCTCTTAACCAGGGACTTCTGCAGAGGAAAGTTTCTCATTTTAATGAGGCCCAGTTTATCCATTTTTCCTTTTGTGGATCAGGCCTGGGTTTAGATCCCAAAGATTTTTCTCCTATGCTTTTCCAAGTTTTATAGTTTTGTGTTTAAGCCCATTTACGTCTACAGTCCATTTTGAGTTGATTTTTGTATAAGGCATGGGGTTAAGTTGAGGTTCATTCCTTTGTCTGTGGATAACCAGTGGCTAAAGGGATTATAAGAGCCGTTTTGACCATACCCAGTTGCTGCCTTAGAGTGCCACTTTTAGATAAAGTAAAGGAAGCCTGGAGAAATGAAACGACTTTCCCCAAATTACTATGTTCAGCATGAGTGGTGCTTCCTATCCCTTCCCCACTCTCTCTTTTCCGGGCACATGGTGGGAATCACTCCTCGGGCGCCCCTCTGTGGTTGGGTCAGTCCTCGCCAGTGAGTTGGGAGTAGAAACTACATGAGTCTCTCCCAAATCAGAGCATTTAAATGCCATTTCAAGACCCTCCACATCTTTCCTTTCCCTTTGTCCTGGCAACCAGCAAGTTCAAAATAGTGGCCATCCATTAGCCTGCATTCCAGAGGGCGGAGAAATGGAACAGAGCCCGCGGTGGACTCATGATGGACATTTAGAATGAAAAGGATGTAAACTTTGTGTTTAAACCATTACACTTTTCAGGCCATTTGTTACCACAGCATGACTCAGCCTCTCCTGACTGATACAGCCACCAAGTTGGACTGAGGGCCCCTCACTCCCCTCACTATGGACTTGCCAGGAGAGGAGACCAACCATAGAGTTATATGGACAATACAGCCCCTAGAGCATATTGCTGCTAGCACTCTCTGCTACGAGGACACCAGGCTCCAAGCAACAGCTGTCCTCAGGCCCCCTGCACCCGCTCAGCTCAGAAAAGGCCTACAGGGAATTCAGTAATGGTGCTGTGTCAGATGACCCAGGGACCCCTCCGCACTCTGCTTAGCACCAATCACTACCCCAGACACAGGGGCTGGATCTACTTTTTTTTTTGGAAGATTTATTGATTGATTGATTGCCATGTTGGGTCTTCGTTTCCGCGCTAGGGCTTTCTCCAGTTGCGGCAAGCGGGGGCCACTCTTCATCACGGTGTGCGGGCCTCTCACTATCGTGGCCTCTCTTGTTGCGGAGCACAGGCTCCAGACGCGCAGGCTCAGTAGTTGTGGCTCACGGGCCTAGTTGCTCCGCGGCATGTGGGATCTTCCCAGACCAGGGCTCGAACCCGTGTCCCCTGCATTAGCAGGCAGATTCTCAACCACTGTGCCACCAGTGAAGCCCCTGGATCTACTTCTAATGGCCCCTGTAAGGGGGAGTAGGGATAAACTGCAACCCACTGAGGCGAGTGTCTGGAATGGAAGTGGGGAGACACAGTGGGTTTCACAGTGTTAAGTCCAGAAGCTTCTGCTTTCCTGAAAAAATGGGATGGATTCAGCTGGCGTGGACCCTTTCTTTCCATCTTTTTGTCTCTGTTTTCTTTTGAATGTGGGCATGATACCTAGAGTTGTACCAACCATCGAAAACCATGAAGAAAAGGCCAAAGAAACCCTCCTACACTGTTGGTGGGAATGTAAATTGGTGCAGCCACTATGGAGAACAGTATGTAGTCTGTCATACAGAGTGAAGTAAGTCAGAAAGAGAAAAACAAATACCGTATGCTAACACATATATATGGAATCTAAAATTTTTTTTAAATGGTTATGAAGAAACTAGGGGCAGGACAGGGATAAAGACGTAGACGTAGAGAATGGACTTGAGGACACGGGGACGAGGAAGAGTAAGCTGGGACGAAGTGAGAGAGTGGCATGGACATATATACACTACCAGATGTAAAATAGATAGCTAGTGGGAAGCAGCCGCACAGCACAGGGAGATCAGCTCAGTGCTTTGTGTCCACCTAGAGGGGTGGGATAGGGAGGGTGGGAGAGAGATGCAAGAGGGAGGGGATATGGGGATATATGTATACGTATAGCTGATTCACTTTGTTATAAAGCAGAAACTAACACACCATTGTAAAGCAATTATACCCCAATAAAGATGTTAAAAATAAATAAATAAAATAATAGAACTACCATATAATCCAGCAATCCTACGCCTGGGCATATATCCAGAAAAGATGAAAACTCTAACTTGAAAAGATACATGCACCCCAATGTTCACAGCAGCACTATTTACAATTGCCAAGACATGGAAGCAACCCAAGTGTCCATCAACCGATGAATGGATAAAGAAGATGTGGCATATACATGCAATGGAATATTACTCTGCCATAGAAAAGAATGAAATATTGCCATTTACAGCAATATGGATGGACCTAGAGATTATCATACTAAGTGAAGTAAGTCAGACAAAGACAAGTACTATATGATATCACATCTATGTGGAATCTAAAAAAAGATACAGATGAACTTATTTACAAAACAGAAACAGACTCACAGGCATAGAAAACAAACTTATGGTTGCCAAAGGGGAAAGGGGGCAGGGAGTGATAAATTGGCACTCTGCTATACATAAAATAGATAAACAACACGGACTTACTCCATAGCACAGGGAGCTATATTCAATATCTTGTAATAACCTATAATGGAAAACAATCTGAAAAATATATATATATGTATATTTAACTGAACCACTTTGCTGTACACCTGAAACATTGTAAATCAACCATACTTCAGTTAAATAAATAAATAAGAAAAGGCCAAAGGAAATCTCAGAGTCGTTGAGCTACAACAACAATGTTATAACGGCCTCCTCTTGATTTCTTGTTATGAGAAAAAGACTCCCCTGTGTGTTTAAACTTCTATAACCAGGCTTCCTGCTACTTGCAGCCAAATACTTTCCTAACTGGTACAGTTCCTAGCAGGGGAGTTGGAAGAAAGGACTTTTTCTGGTTATCAGCGCCTGTGCTTCTCCTCTTTCCTCACCCGGGGTTGTATGGCCCCAGATCAATCCTGTCCCCAGAAGTTGTCCCTGATCAATTCTGACTGCAGCAGGAGGTAAGATTTAAGTGCCCCACATCCGGGGCTCTGCAGCAGGAGCTTTTTGCACCTTTCACATCAACTCCAGAGTTATCTCCCCAAAACACAAACCTGAACATGGCACTGCTCTGCCCCCAGATCCTACCACCTTCTCTCGGACCCTAAGAATGACATTCAGGTTCCCTTCCCAGGCCCTCAAGGCCCTTCCCACCCTGGATTCAGCTTACCTTTGCAGCTCTAAATCCCTTGCCTCCTCACCAGGCACCATCCCCTTCCTAAGCCACCACCTCTGTCACCCCACATCCACTGTGGGTGGATGTGCTGTTACCCTCCTTGACACTCTTTGTCCACACCTTTATTATAGCAAGTGCACTTCACCTTGTAATTACTTGTTTGCAAATCTTTCCTTCCAAAGATTGTCAGCTCTGAGGACAAGGGTCAATCCTTATTCTATTTGTATGTGCTTTAGCTTCCAGAATGGCTAGTACTCAAAACACAGCCTGTTGAATAAATAAAACCCCAGTGCTTTAGTTATACTTTGGATGTTAACTGTCAGCTTTCTCTTTGGGTCCTATATGGAACCACTCTTCAGGTAACCTGTGAATTCCCCATTATAAGGAAAGGGCTTGCTTAGTTTCCTATTAAGTGATATTTATTGAGCACCTACCATGTGCTTGTATCCGTTAGCTATTAGCACAATCATGCTGTATAACAAACACCCACAAATCCCTGAGGCATATAATCATAAGCACTTATTTGCCACTTGTTTTTGTGTTGGCTGGGGGTATCTAAAGTTGCTATTACAAACCCCATTTTTCAGATGAGGAGACCAGAGGTGTAGAGAGGTAAAGTAACAGTCTAAGTTTGCACAGTTGATAAGCAGCAGAGCCAAAAGGAAAACCTAGGGAGCCTGGCTCACATCTGGATTCTTAACCATTATATTGCACTGCCTCTCTGCTATAGACTGAATGTTTGTGCCCCTTCCGCCCCAAATTTAATTGTTGAAACCTAATCCCCAATGTGATGGTATTTGGAGGTGGGGGTTTTGGGAGGTGATTAGGTCATGAGAGTGGAACCCTCATGAATGGGATTAGTGTCCTTATAAAAGAGGCCCAGAGAGCTCTCTAGTCCCTTCTGCCATGTGAGAACACAGGGAAAAGACGGACATCCATGAACCAGTAAGCTGGCTCTCACCAGACAGTGAATCTGCTAGTTTCTTGATCTTGAAAGTCTCAGCTTCTAGAACTATGAGAAATAAATATCTGTTGTTTGTAATCTACCCAGTTTGTGGTATCTTGTTGTAGCAGCCCCAACAGACTAAGACGCTCTCCATCTTTGAAAGCATCCCACCTCTATGCATAAGGAGTTTGCTCATTTTTAAAATCACAACCTAAGGACTTCCCTGGTGGCACAGTGGTTAAGAATCCGCCTGCCAATGCAGGGGACATGGGTTCAATTCCTGGTCAGGGAAGATCCCACATGCCGCAGAGCAACTAAGCCCATGCACCACAACTACTGAGCCTGCGTGCTGCAACTACTGAGCCTGCGTACTGCAACTACTGAAGCCTGTGAGCCTAGAGCCCGTGCTCCGCAACAAGAGAAGCCACCGAAATGAGAAGCCCAAGAACCGCAACGAAGAGTAACCCCTGCTCGCTGCAACTAGAGAAAAGCCTGCACGCAGCAAAAAAAAAAAAAAAATCACAACCTAATATTTCAATGAATGGATGGCAATATATCGTAAGTACTTAGTCAGTCTCTATTGATGCGCATTGAAATTATTTCCAAACTTTTGCTGTTACAAACAACACTACATGAATAATTTGTGCCCAAGTCATTCAGCATTGGTGAAGTGTATCTGCAGGGAAAATTCCTAGAAGTGGAACTGCTGAGCCAAAATTATGTGCCTTTATAATTTTGAATGATATCACTTAATTGCCTGCCAGCAGTCTATGGACTTGTCAATTTCCCCACACCCTTTCCCACATGGTGTGTTAGCAAGCTTTTTGATCTTTAATAGCACGATGAATGAAAAATACAATCTCAGTGTTGTTTTAATTTGCATGGTTTTCATTATGAGGAAGGTTGAAAAAATTATAATGTTACCTCATGGGGTTATTGTGAAGAAGAAATGAATTAAGACAATTAACAGGTATCAAGTTCTTAGGACAGTACCCAGTACGTGGTAAGCACTTAATAAACGTTCATCGCTATTAATATTATATATTGCAGGGGTGAGGAGAAGGGCGAGACACAAAGCAGTATGTATAATATGCTGTTATTTGTGAAGAAAAAGTATATTATTTGTGAAAAAAGAATGTATATGCATATATATACATGCACACACATTCACACATATATATGTATGTGTATATATGTATATATGTACTTGCAGGTATATATAACTTTTCTCAGAAAAGATATACAAAAGTAGAGAATGGACTTGAGGATACGGGAAGGGGGAAGGGTAAGCTGGGACAAAGTGAGAGTGGCATTGACATATATACACTACCAAACGTAAAATAGATAGCTAGTGGGAAGCAGCCGCATAGCACAGGGAGATCAGCTCGGTGCTTTGTGACCACCTAGAGGGGTGGGATATGGAGGATGGGAGGGAGGGAGACGCAAGAGGGAAGAGATATGGGGATATATGTATATGTATAGCTGATTCACTTTGTTATAAAGCAGAAACTAACACACCATTGTAAAGCAATTATACTCCAATAAAGATGTTAAAAAAAAAAAAGTAGCAAATACTGATGCCTCTAATAGAGGAACTGGGTGCTGGTGACAGCAGTGAGAAGAGATTCTTTCCTGCATTCTCTTTGTATCGCATAATATTTGAACCATGTGCGTGAAACATTTATTCTCAAAAAACGCTGCAGTTACTGGCACTTCCTGTAGGCAGGCTGCACAAGTAAGGAGAAGGCTCCCAGCCCCATAGCTTTAGCCCTAAGTCCCCAGGTGATACAACGCATTTTGCCACCTTCCCACCCTTGCCTCTTGAGGGCGCCAGACTCAGCCCTAATTGTAGCTCAAAAGAAGGTTGGCTTTGCCACAAGCTGAGGGATGGAAAGAGCTGTTCATTCTTCCCCATTTGTCCATGCTCTCCAAACCCTATCATTCCATCCAACCCCCTCAAGGCAGCAGGAGGAAGGACGATGCAAGAAGGGAGCCTGAAGCATTTGCTGCCTTCAAGACGCCTGACGAAGTAGTAGAAGAATTCCTCAACTTGGGTGCCCTCATCCAGTCTCAGGGATGCCACTGACCTCTTGGGCAGACAAGAGCCATCACCTCCCTAGGCCTGAGTTTCCTCAGAGTGAAAAAGGGTTACTGACGCCCAGCCTACATCATGGAGTTTAGGTTAAATCAAATAAGCAATGTGAAGCCACATTGAAAAACCAAAGCATGATGTTAGGCAGGCTTACAGAACATGGGAGTGGAGTGTAGCAGTGAGTGTTCCTGAGCTGTCACCAGAGAGAGAGGCCACTCCACAGGGCATCTGTTCCCAGAACAAACTCCAACGTGGGAGCCCTCTTCTCATCCAAGAGAACAGAATGAAACACCTTGCCCAGACACTGTCAGATGTCAGATGCCATGTCAAGGATAAAGAGAACAAGGATGTAGGAAAGAGAAAAGCTGATTCCAGGTTTAATAAATGTCTGCGGGAATTTGGCAGAATGTATTGGAAACATCAATCCTTGATGACAATCTATTGATTAAAAACAATCCTCAGCCATAAGAAGGAATGAAACTCCGGTACATGCTACAACATAGATGAACCTTGAAGACATTAGACTAAGTGAAATAAGCCAGACACGAAGGACAAATAATGTCTGATCCCACATATATAAGGTATCTAGAATAGGCAAAGTCATGGAGACAGACAGTAGACTAGGGTTACCAGGGGCTGGGGAAGGGGGAAATTGGGAGTTATTGTTAATGGGTTCTGAGTTTCCATTTGGGGTGATAAAAAAAATTCTGGAGATGGATGGTGGTGGTGGTACACTGTGAATGTATTTAATGCCACTGAATTGTATGCTTAGAAGTCGTTAAAATGGTAAATTTTTGTTAATCCACAATAAATAATCTCCCTCCAAAAAGAGGGAAAAAAATCCCTTAATGCTCAAAGTGAACTTTGTGCAATCACCTTAGCAGATAATAAGACTAATTTGAAAATAAGGACCCAGAAACAAGAAAACACCCAGTCCCAAGACCAGCAGTGTCGGGTTGGCACGAAGTGGAGGGTGTGGAGGGTGTGGAAGGTGGAAGGGGGCAGCAGGGCTTTACAGGAGAGGAGCCCACCCTGTCGAAGCCGGTGTCATCTCCCCGCCACACTCAGGGTTCCTTCTGGTCATTAGTGAGAAACCTCCGGGCAGTGACACCAGAATGCACTGTGGAGTATTTATAGTCACATAGATTTGAGTCTATATTTGTATAAGCCGTGTCGTAAAATGCATTCTCATGTCACAACGTGAGGTCATTCATGCGAAAACGAATCCTTTTGTTGACTTCATATCGTCCTGAGTTTAAACAAAAGGAAGGACCCTTCAGCTGATGCCCTGGATCAGGGGAACCTTACCAAGCTATAAAAATTCAGACTCTGCTGTTCTGAGTGGGGAAATCAGGAAAGCCCCTGGCCCAACTCGCTTAATAGAATTCTGTCCAAGTGAGGCTTGGTTCATGGGTCATGTGTGACCCATGACCGTCATCAGGGAGAAACGACATTATTAAACAGCCTGTGAGAAGACGGAAGGCATCCACCTCAGCTCTGCTGCCACCTCTGTTCCTGAGGCGGGCAGAGCCCGAAGAGAAGGTAGGTTGGGGCGTGGAGGCAGCTCAGGGGGAAGAGAGGAGGGGTCCAAGACAGCCCAAGCGGTTCTCTGAGGCTGGGGAGGGGAGGTCGTTCAGTTTGCTGAGCTAGCCCTCTGCACAGGCAGGGGGAGTGGGGCTTCTTGCACCTGGGGAAAGCCGAACCACCTATAGCACCCACCAGCCTCGCCTGCCAAGATCTGACTGACCCCTTCAGGGCATGACCACCCAGGGGCCTTATCAAGGAGAGAAGCGTGTGTCAAACTACTAAGCAAAAGCTCACTTTGCAGAGAGTCTTCGTTAGGATAAAATTTGGCTGTTGTGACCGAGATCCAAAGCTTCCCAAATTGTATTCCCATTCTGGCACACGGGGAAAATGACGACAATTATATAGCTCCACTGGCCCAGGGATGGCTCTAGGCAATCAGTAGCTTCACACACCTGTACCCCACACACCAGGGAAGCCCAACATCGGTGGGGAAGCTCTGACCTTATTAATACAGATGTTTACTTCCCTGTCAGATAGAAGAGTGAGCTATTATGGTGATTTTGCTCTATGAAGCCACCAAGGGCCCACACCCTGTCTATGTTGTTGCTCCTCCATCCTTAGCATGTTGCCCTCATCTGAAAGGTCCAGGATGGCACACCCCACACCCACCTTCCATACAGAGAGAGGGCGAAGGGGAAGCAAAGGCCCACCCATCCTCTTAAGAGCATGTGTTATCTGTGGCTGCCTAACAGATTACCCCAGAACTTAGTTACTTCAAGCAAAACACATTTATTATCTCAGTTTCAGCAAGTCAGCAGTTCAGAGGTTGCAGTCAAGATGTCAGCCAAGACTGTGATCATCCGAATGCCAGCTAGACTGAGGCTTGAGGATCTGCTTCCAAAATGTCTCCGTCATGTGGCTGTTGGCAAGAAGCCTCAGGCCCTTGCCACGTGGGCCACTCCAGAGGGGCTTCTTGATTGCCCTCATGACATGGCAATTGGCTTCCCCATCGTGCTTATTACAAGAGAAAGCAAGGAGGAAGCCAACTGCTTCCTTGCCCTAACCTTGCACATCACACACAATGACTTCTGCCATATTCTATCCATTAGAAGCAAGTCACTAATTCGAAAAGATACCTGCACCCCAGTGTTCATAGCAGCATTATTTACAATTGCCAAGGAAGCAGTTGGAAGCAACCAATTGTCTGTGGAAGCAACCCAAGTGTCCATCAACAGATGAGTGGGTAAAGAAGATGTGGCATATATATACAATGGAATACCACTCATCCATAAAAAAGACCAAAATATTGCCATTTGCATGCAGCAACGTGGATGGACTTGGAGGGCATGATGCTAATGTGGCATAAGTCAGATACAGGAAGACATAAATATTGTATGACATCACTTATATGTGGAATCTAAAAAATACAACAAACGAGTGAGTATAACAAAAAAGAAGCAGACTTACAGATATAGAGAACAAACTAGTGGTTACCAGTGGGGAGAGGGATGGAGGAGGGGCAATATGGGGTGGGAGAAAATAGGGTTATTATGGGATTATATGAAATCGTGTGTGTGAAACTTTTGAAAATTGTAAAGCACTCTAGAATTTAAAGAATCTTTCATTCAATTAAAAAAATTCAGGAAAAAAAAAAAAAGCAAGTCACTAAGCACAGCGTAAACCTAAGCAGAGGGGAATTAGGCTTCACCTTAATGAAAGGAGTGTCAAAGAATTTATGAACATGTGTAAAACCACCACAGGACACATCCAAAAAATTGTACATATTCCTCTTCTGCTCACCCCCCATTGGCTAGAACTCGGTCACATGACCAAACACAGTCTAAGGGGAGCTGGGATGTATTGTCTTTGTGGTAGTGGCTGGACACCCAGTGGGCGGTCTGTTACTATGGGAGGGAAATGGAGCATGAGTAAAGTTTCTGCCTCCAAAGAAGCAAAAATGCAGATATGCCAGCTGAAAAAAGGACCCTGCGGAATATAATTTACATTCTAGGCAAGGGAAACCGTGTTTCTCATCATTGGCATCCTTGAAAATGCCCATGACATACGGATGAGTGAAAAACGCAGGTTGAATAACAGCATGATGCCATTTAAGACAATTGATATACGCAGATCTCAATGGGTGCGGAGGCTGAGAGGTGATTGGAAGGCTGTTCGCCAGCACGATAATTGTGGTTATCTCCAGGTGGCTGAATTACGGGCAGTTTTTTCATACATTTCTGTCATTTTTCTATATCATTTACTATTTTTCCCCAAAATAGGAAAAGACATAAACAATATTTCTTCCTATCCTTTCTAATCAACCCACCTCCCCAAGCTGGTCTAAAAAGAATGTCGGTGAGAAATTCCTGGGTGTCCTGCTGTGAGTCTTGCTGGAGAATCTGTCAGTTCAGAGGCAAGCCAAGCACAGGGCAGCAGGAAGGGCAGGGCCAGGGGTCTGGTTAGACAAGGAAGATGTGCCAGTGGACGTAGTACCAGGGCATGAAATCGCAGCTGAGACCATGAGATCAGTGGTGGGGGGCATGCCATGAGAACAAAAGTCAGAACAGAGAGTCAGACCGAAAGTGGGAGCAGCCAAGGTGTGGTGCCTGAGGGGATGTGCCAGGGTCTGGGCAAAGTCACAGTCTAAGCATCCAGGCTGAAGACAGTGTTCCCAGTTCCAGCGAGCCCTAGGGAACAAGAGGAAAAGAGATTTCAGAAACTGATGCTTGGTATTAGTGATGGGAGCCAATGCAGGTTGAAAAGACCGCTGGAACCTCAGCCAGGGCACTTCTGGGGAGACGCAGCCAACTGGCAGCCCCGATGCAACCAAGAGGCTGCCGGGGAGCATGGGCAGTAGCCCCAGCAAGAGAGGCCTCTGCGGGGCTGGTGCTGACTGCACTGCCTCCTGCCTGGGCAAGGATGGGTGAATGGGTTTAATCTTGCCTGCCAGCTCTGACCTATGACTAGCAGCTCCCTGGACTCCTGGGTTGAGAGAGGTTCTATGGCTAAGTCTGGGCTTAGGAGGAACCACTGAAGTGATTGATTGGTGGTGTCTGCCAAGGCCCAGAGGAGAGTGTAGGCCAAGTGCCGTGATTCCAACAGCTTATCCTTCTCCGCTGGGGATTCAGCACCATCCCCTCTTCCCCCACTTGCCTGTCTCCCATAGTAGGGAAAAATTATCCATAATCCCCCCCTTTTCACTTTGGCTGATTCACTGCTAGAGTTTCTATATACAGAGAGCCTTTTTATGTAGCTGTCATCAAAAAGTACATCCTAATTGTAAATGTTTTTTCCACTTGGCAATACAGCACAAGGATTTTCCTATGATTCTTTTTTAATATCTTCTTTTTTTTTTAACTAACACAAGTACATTGTAGAAGAGACAAAGAACCAACAAGAAAAAAACTTTAAAACGTCTTTAATTCCAAAATGCACAGGGGACCCCAGAGCATGTCAGGAAGTGGCAAACCAGGAAGACGCTCACTCTAGACCGATCGCTCCAGAACCTCCATAAGTATCAGAATTGTATGGGATTTTCTTTTAAGAAATGAGGATTCCCTCTACAAACTCATTAGAAAAGGTAAACCTCTCCCCACAACAACAACAACAAAAAAGGGGAGCAAAGACTATAAAAGAGACAATTCATAGAAATAAAAATTCATGAGGTCAATAAATAAGAAGGATGTTCTTCTCTAATCAGTCAGGAAAATGAAAATTAAAACAAGGAGATGCCTTCCCCCTCCTCTAGCACACTGACATCGCACATTCAAGAGCCAGAACATCCAGCACAAGCAGGGCAATGGGCATGAATTGCTACAGACTCTTGGGAAAGTAATCTAGAGTTGATTACGAAAATGAAAAATAAATCTATATGTACATTTGTTAGAACAACCTCACTTCCAGGATCTCCTCTACAGAAGTTAAAAAACCCAGAACATGAAGATACATGTACTAGGACATCTACTGAGACACCCACCTATTTGTTCAACAAACATCTGTTGATTAACTACCGTGTACCAGGCACTAGGAATACAATGAATAAAACAAACACACATCCCCGATCCCATCAAGCTTATCTTACAGAGGGAGGAATCAATTTAAAAACCAGATGCATTTAAAAGACATAGCATGGAGAAAAATAAAACAGGGAAGAAAGACGGAGAGAATGCTAGGGGAAGTGGAGTATGTGGGGTCGGGGGAAGAGGGTTGCACTCTGAAACAGAGTGATCATGAAAGGCCTCACTGAGAAGGTGGCATCTGATCAAAGAGCTGAAGAAGAGGAGGGAACAAGTCATGGGGATATTCAGGACTGGAGTATTCCAGGCGGGGGAACAGCCGATGCAAAGGCCAAGAGGCAGACTGGGCCTGGTGTGTCCAAGAACCAGATAGAGGTGCAGGTGGTACAGGCCTTGGAGGCCACTACAAGGACTTGGTTTTACTCTGAGAGGGATCTAGCCGTCTCTGGGATGCAGATAGGAATTTGGAAGTCAACAGCCTACAGAGGGCATGCAGCCCTGAGGGAGGGAGGAGGGGGAGATTGTGGGAACTGAGGACCGGGCCGCAGGGCATCCCAGCAAGCAAAGGAGGCTGAGGAGGAGCAACCAGAGAGGTAGGGAGTAACCCAGGGAGACGGGGCTCCATCGCAGGGAGGGCGGATGGGCTGCGTCAATTGTGCTGGCCGACAGGTCAAGTCTGATGAGGACTAAGGACCAACAACCTGAAGGAGACGGGCTGGTCCAGCCCCGGCGGAGGACTTCAGTCACTGAGGGTGGGCACGTGTACAAGCCCCTCAGGAAGGGAAGTGGAAAGAACAGCGAGAGCAGAGGGGACCAGGAGGCAGCAGCTGAGCAGGCTGATGAGGGGCTGCAGGGGCAGCTGGCCGGCTCCAGAGAACAATGGAGCGCCCTGTGTCCTTGAGCTCCGAGAAGGGCGCCTCTCACCCAGGGCCGGGAGGAAAGCGGATCCCCGCGTTAATTAAGTCCCATCAACAGCAAGTCGGTGCTTGCCAAGCTGCCGGGCGGGGCCTGATCCAGGTCCTGCCTCTAAGGAAGCATCCAGGCCGCCAGGACAGGCACTGGCTCCTCGGAAAAGTGCTCAGGTCTGAAGGAGGAAATGAGTCCCTGACCGAGAGCCCCGCCAGAGGAAGGCCACAGCCCTGGGAGGAGCCCGGGTGCCTGGGGAGAGGCCAGGCCAGCGGAGGCCAGTCCTGAGTGAGAAAAGCAGATGGAATGAAATGCCTCTTCCTTCCTGCTGTGGGTGATGCCTGGTGGGGCAGGGCAGGCTGAAAATGGGGAATTTAAAATAGAAATGAAACAGATTTTTAACTCAGCCTGGTGCTGAGTGATATTTTCTGGAGAGACAGACAGAACTATATAGCTGGAAGAGGCTTTAGTCGTCATGTCCTCAAACCACATATTTTACAAATGGAGAAACTGAGGTTCAGAGAGGGGAGGCATTTGCCCTGGGTCACACAGCCAGTGAGCAGCAGGGCTGAGAACCAGCATCAGGGCCCCTGGCACCTGTGACAAACTGCAGGCCAGGGGGTGCCTGGGAAATGTGACTGCCACCTGAATCCACGTACTGAGGAAAGGAGGCTGGGGAGGGGAAAGGAGGAGACATCAGAAGCCAGTGGAGGGAGCAGAGGCCTGGCTCCCAGCAGCAGCGGGCTCTGTGAGCGGGGAACAGCCTGGCCCAGGTGGGAGAGGGGGCTAGAGGTCTGTGAGAAGGTGGGTCTCAGTGGGCTCAGGACCTAGAGGGAAGGGCAGACAGGCCCTGGGAGGGAAGAACACCCTGCACCTCGGCCTGTGGGCAAGTCAATTTCACTTCAACCCTCTGAATACCTTCGGGCTGGAGAAGCTCAGGTACTCCCGGGGTTCCACTCCCTGTGCGTTCCGTCTGGCTCCCGCTCCTTATTTATTTCATGCTGAGGACACTCATCCTGTTTAATACTTTCTCCCTTGCCTGAATCTCTGCTGGGCTCTGCAGGACAACCTGGGCTGAAGTGGGATGGGCAGGACCCTCTGGGCTCACCCTGCAGCCCCTCACCAGGGCAAAGAAACCCCAGGAGCCCTCCCAGCCCAGGCCAGCAGAGCTGTACATCGAGGCCACAGGGCCTAGGACTGTCCTGCAATGTGTAGACAGATAGACCTACCCTCTGTCCCCCAGGAGCCCACAACCAAGCCAGAAAGATAGATGGAGAGGCAAGCAACAGTGCCAGAAGGGGGAAAGCGGGTGTCCTGAGAGGCCCAAGGCATGTGGAGTTTGGACAAAGGTTAAAGGACCTTTCGTTGAGGCAGCAGGTCAGGAGTCTGGGGGTCTGGGGAGGTGACCTGTACCCAGATTAGAAGGATGACCACTTGTTTATTTGTAATTTCTCTAAAGATGCTCTGTTGGTTTTGGTTTAACAACTCTGGAAGGTATCTGCTCCTTCAAATAATTCTCTGGTTCAAAAGGTAATCCCTCAGGAGAAATATAGCTGCTCTAGCAAGACGGAGGAAGAACCTCAGGCTCCGGGTGGTGGGAGAGCCCATGTGGGGAGCTGTAATCTGAGCCTTGAACTGAGGCATGCAGGCAGGACAAGGCAGTGTGGAACCCAGGATGGAAATCAGCTGCGAGGGACCTTGGAGGTCACAGAGCCACTGTCTACTTGTCTACTCAAGACGGGTCACACGGGGAGTTGAAGGTCTGGCCAAGCTGGACCCCAGGCCCCCAGGTTCCCAGAGGACCGCGTTCTCCCCCAGTCACAAGGGGCTTGGCTCTGGGTGTTTCCTCCCTTGCGTTTCCCAGATCCCTGAGCTTGGGAGAAGAATGCACAGCAGAAGGCCCTCTGGAGGAGGGTGAGCCCAGAGGGCACTCACTTTGCCCCAGCAGGTCTGCCCGTGGGAAGTGCTGACGGGAAGGGCAGGGAGGGGCAGTGGTTTGGAACAGTCCGTCCAGCTCCCTGAGGAGCAGGACAGGGTGCACCTGTGAGGCTGCCAAAAGGGGACTGGGGCCTCCCTCGGGCTTGGCTCTGGTCCAGTCCTGTCATCAAAGCCAAGGGAGGCCGCCCTGACAGATGTCACCAGCACGGAGCTGTCAGTCATCCCAGCAGGTCTGCTCACCACAGCCACCGTCCTGTGAGGGTTGGAGGACAGAGCTCTTCCTGGCTCTCCCCCAGCGCTGATCACTGATCACCCCTCCCGGGTCCTTCCCAGACAGCTTCACCTCTTGGGGCTTTAGCCTCTGCCTTCAGCTTCGAGACTGAGCCGATCAGAGCGCCTCTGGCAGTACCTGGGGCCGCCATGTGGGTAAGGAAATCCTGGCCCATCCAAAACCCCCATTAACCAGCAGTCCCCAAACTGTGTTCCGTGGACCTCCCCACATGGTGTCCAGCGAGAGACTGGGGCATGAAATAAAGAATAAATGCCTTGCAACAACAGATGAATGGGTAAACCAAATGTAGCACACACATACAACGGAACATTATTCAGCCATAAAAAAAGAATGAAGTTCTGATACACGCTTCAGCATGGATAGACCTTGAAAATCTTATGCTTAGTGAAATAAGCCAGACACAGAAGGACAAATATTGTATGATTCCACTTATATGAGGTACTAAGAATAGGCAAATTCATAGAGACGGAAAGTGGAATTGAGTTTACCAGGGGTGTAGTGGTAGAGGCGGGAAAGGGGGAGTTATTGTTGAATGGGTACAGAGTTTTTGTTGGGGATGATGAAACAGTTTGGGGTATAGATAGTGGTGATGGTTACACAACATCGTGACTATATTTAATGCCACAGAATTGTGTACTTAAAATGATTTAAATGATAAATATTATGTTATACATTTTACCACGATAAAAAAATTTTTTTAAAGAGTAAGTGCTCAAACAACTTTGGGAGACACTGTGTCCTCAAATTTAAATGGAGGGGCAGTACAGGGGTAGGGGATTAAATTTTTTTTTAATAAAAAAATTTTTTAATTTAAAAATTTTTTTAATAAATAATTTTTAATTAAATATATTTTTAAAAAAGGGTTGTTATGGGATTATATGAAATCATGTGTGTAAAACTTTTGAAAATTGTAAAGCACTATAGAATTTAAAGAATCTTTCACTCAATAAAAAATAAATTTAAAAAAATTTAAATGGGTTTTCCTTGTGCAGGACTTTTCAGAGCCTTTATGAAGGGGAAATATTAGCTATGGTTCCCAGTGGAGAGGATCACTGAACACTTTGTTCTTAGAAAGCCTATTCATCTTTTTTTTATTTTAATTTATTTTTGGCTGCGTTGTGTCTTCGTTGCTGCGCGCGGGCTTTCTCTAGTTGCGGCGAGCCGGGGCTACTCTTTGTTGCAGTGCGCGGGCTTCTCATTGTGGTGCCTTCTCTTGTTGCGGAGCACGGGCTCTAGGCGCACGGGCTTCAGTAGTTGCAGCACGTGGGCTCAGTAGTTGTTGTGCACGGGCTTAGTTGCTCCGCAGCATGTGGGATCTTCCCGGACCAGGGATGGAACCCATGTCCCCTGCATTGGTAGATGGATTCTTAACCCCTGCCCCACTAGGGAATTCCCCCTATTAATCTTAGAGCTGCCCCCGAAGTTACAACATTTGACTTCCTAGGCTGCCTCTCACACCTGAAAGAGGCACTAAAATATTCGTCAAACCCTTTGTCCTGATTTTTATTTAGAAAATAAAGCATAGCATAGCTATCCCAAAGCGTACCCGAAGCTTGATTTTTTTGCTCTATTTTCTTCTCCAAAAATAGAAATTTATTTCCTGGGACTTGGAAGGGTTTTGAGTTCTTTATTAAAAAAAAAAAAAGTGTGTGAGTTGCATGCATATGTGTGCCTGCAAGAGGAAAATTCTGTAGAAACTTCTGGTTGTGGGGATGGAAATGAAATCCCGGAGGAGGAACGCATGTTGTCTGTGGGCCAGATGGCTTTGAATGTGGTTTGGGGTATGGGCTTGGCACGGGGCTAAGTTCAGGGCCCTGCTTGCCTCTTGGGGGAGGGGGCAGGCTCTGTTCTGTCCCTTCCTCCCCACGGTATTACCAGTCAGCTGCCCTTGGTTATAGGAGAGCCTGGGGAAAGGAATGCGCATCTCTCCACCCAGAGGCAAGACCCTGGATGCCGGTTCAGCTGAGTGTGGGTGAGAGGCCTGGCCAGCTGTCATGTTTGCTTGTGACCTTTCCACTGGGCATCGTATTTTATAGTCTCCTGTTTTCAGGCTGGGATTTGGTGGTGACCTGGGGTTGGGTAGGGAGATGTTAAATTGAAGAAAAAAGACTGGATTCAAGCCCCAGCTGTGGGACAACTTCGGTGAGTCACAGCCCAGAAATGTAGTGTCAGAGAGTGAAGCCAGAGGGGAAAATATTTATAACTGCCGGAAACATGATGAACCTGTCAAAAATACATGAAATCAGCTAAATAAATTGGGAAGAAAAAGGCAAGGTCTTATTTGGTTTTCTGTGAGTGTAAACATTTTAAAAAGTCATCAGGAAGGAGAAAAATAATTCCTCTATACACAACTGCCTTGTGTGAGTGATGTTTTGGGGAAATCAAGGGAAAGTGGCTGTGTTCCCTGTAAAGCGGAGTAAAGAGAAGGGATCAGCCACAGGAGGCGATTGAGAGAGAGATAATTAGATCAAAGCAGAGATAACCATGGGGATGTAAGCCCCTCAAGAATCCTCAGAGACCTGGGGCAATGCTGGCTTCTCAATGAAGATGGGGCGGCAAAGTGATGTTCTGATTAATATATATGAACAGGAAAGATGAGTCCTTAGGATAGGAGGACATGTACCCAGGCCATTGCTGTTGGGTTAAGCAGGGCCTCTCCGCCTGTCCAGGTTCTGGGATTGAGAAACCTAGATGTCCCCTAGGGAACCAGGGGCCTGGGTGGATGCAATACAGAGGAAAGTTAGATTAAACAGGAACTGTTTCCATTGCAGTAAACACGAGGGTCCAGAGAGAATCTTGTTTTGTGGGCAGCCAGAGGAAAGGGAACTGAGACATGATTAAGAAAGAGGGGCTCTTAACACCTGGGGATGGGATTCAGCCAGCATCCTTAGATGCCCAAACTGGGGGTCACTGAGTCTGGGGAGGCACTGGAGTCACTGGAGGAGGGGATGTGACCCTCCATGACAAGTCCTATAGGTAGCTAAGGAGACTGGACTTTGCCTGGAGGCGATGGGCCCAGGGCAGGAACTTCAGGACACACCTCCATCAGCAGGAGGGAGGGGCAGCAGGGAACAGATCAGACAGCGGGAGGCCAGCCAGCAGGTGGCCGCATAGCCCTATGGGCATAAGGAAGGCGACCTCCTAACATATCCTCAGTCATATCATCCTGATGGTGCCCCAGGAGGCTGGTCTGAGGGTGTCCCCACCTACCACTTACTCCAGGATGGCCCTGAGACCCAGATGGCCAAGAGAGCACATCTCTTCAGTGGATTAATAGCGACTGCCTGAAGCACTGTCCTGAACTCAGGCAGCTTCAGGGACCAGGGAGAAAAAGAGGCACCATTGATTAGAGATGTCTGAGGAGGGGCATGAGGGTGGGGCAGCGTTCATTCATTCATCCACACACCTTCAATAAATGTTTATTCAGCACCTAGTGCATGCCAGGTGCAGGTGCTATGAAGCTCTCCTCTTTGCTGGAGCACAGTTCTCAAAGGCTCAGCCACAGAAAGAGCAAAAAGCCCCAAGCCTGGGCTCCACTCTGCTCTGGACCTTCTCCCTTTGAGCCTCTTTGAAGCCTTGGCAAAGGCCTGTGTCCGAGTCTCTCAGGGTCTTGAATAAATTAGCTGCTTGGTAGTTATTTGTGGAAGGAAGAAAATACATGCGTGACTTACCATATTTTTCATTTTTATCCATTCATTCAACAAAGAAACCAACATATACATTTTGCCAGGCCTTTTCAAGGATTTGGAGATGTATTTGACCTAATCTTTGCCCTCTAGGAATTCATAGCGCCATCTGGAGATTAGACACATGCCCGCATAGCCGTAGAACAAAGTTGTTATTTATAAATCCAAGTTCCTTGGAGTGCCTGGCTTCAGGGAGGCAGGCATAGCTTGTCTGGGGTCCAGGGGACCAGAGGGGACCCGTGGGAAGGTGAGGACCCTGGGGCAAAGGGCGAAGCCAGCCGCCCCCTCCTCTCCACCCCTCGCCTAGGCAGGGTCTCCTCCATGCCTCCCCGTCCTCCTGGAGCCTGGAAACAGAAGGCAGCTGTGCAGGTGGCAGAGAGACAGAGGGAGAATGGCAACACAAATCCGCTGAAGGAAACACTTGGAGATGTCTGAGTCTTGCTTTGAGAAGGCCAGGCTATTTGTCAGCTGGGCTGCTGGCAACAGTCCCTTTTAGCCCAGGAAGCAGCGTGGAAGGTGGGAGGCAAGTGCAACCCCTGCTCCAGCCCCCTAGCAGGCCTGCCCTGGCTGCCTTACAGTACGGCTCAGCCTAATTAGCGGTACCCAGGTCTCTGCCCTGTATCTCGGGCACAAAGGAGCCCTGTCTGCACCTCAGCTCCCTACACAGTCCCTGCTCACGGCTCTGCTACCCAGTTCCCAGCCCCTGAGACCTGCCGGCTCCTGCCTCTCACTGGCTTGGAAGGAAGGGGAGATGCGTGGGAGGGATCAGGAAGAGAAATAGGACAGCACAGGACAAGGTGAGGTGGAGGGGGGCGGGGGAAGGAAGAGGTCCAGGACAGCGTGGTGGGCCATGGGGACGGGAGGAAGGACAGTGTGGGGAGACAGAATCCACCGGGGCCCTGGCCACGCTGTGAGACCAAAAAGGGGCCCAGGGACGCGTGGAAGGCCCTGCCCAGAATTTACACCTCTCTTCTGGCATTGTCCGAGGCCGGAACCAGGAAGCAGCGGGCAGCCCGTATGCATGGAGTTTTTGAAGAGTCTTGGAGGGCTCAGCCTTGAGCTGGGGAGATCTCCGACTCGCAGAGCCATTCTTTGTGGGTTTGTCCTTTGGAGAGCAGGAAGCAAGCATGCTGCAGGAACCAGGCATGCACCAGAGGTGCAGACACGTGTGTACACACGTGGCCTCCAACAGGGACACCCTCCCTCTGTGGCTGGTGGCTGATGAGCCATCCCCGGCATGTGGAGCCAGGACCCAGAGCAAACAACGGAGCAAGAGGGTGTGTGCGCAAACAAATCTGCCGGGGCCCTGTGACCACACCCTCGGCTGGACCGGGACAGGCGCTGTCAAGGCCCCATGAGGGTGGCTCTTCATAACTTTTATTTTGGTGAGGGCCTTCTTGCACGGTTGTTTACACAAACTGTTGAGAAGGCTGCCGATGAAATCTGAATCCATGTGAAATGGATTTCCCTTCTCTGGGAATGTACGCAGTGGGTATCTGGGTGTGCATATGCACACAAGAAGGAGTGTGTGTGTGTACGTGTGTGTGCACAAGAACCCAAGCTGCTGTATTGGGAGAGAAGCTGGAAAAGGAAAGAAAAGCATGGACTTTCAATCACTCATATACACACATACCTGTGTGCGTACATTCAGTGGTCGTCTGATGGTATCACAATTATTAGCTTGTCTATTTGTATACACACACACACACACACGTATCCCTGTACATTTTTGGCACAGCCTGTATCCCGTATCAGTGTTTCTAAATCACTTTTTTGTCAGAGATCTCAGCCCACTTCAACCGGTAGCTCTCAACCTTGCCTGCACATTGGAATCACTTGGGGAGCTTTTAAAAATCCCAAATGCCCAGACCACACTCCAGACCAATATAGCAGAATTTCTAGAGATGGAACTTTGGTATTAATACTTTATGTCAGTATTTAAAAATCTCCTCAGGTGATTCCAATGTCTTTCGAGGGCTGAATACTTCTCTGCGTAGAAAGTCCTTCTTCCTTTCCTCTGCTCAGAAAACTTCTATTCATCCTTCATGACCCAACTCACATAGCTCCTTTCTAGGAAGGCCCTTCATGATACCTCCCCAGGGAGAGTTACCTTTTTCTTTCCCGAAACTCCCAACAACACCTTAGTTATCCAACTGTATCACAGTTATTTGCTTGTCTATCTGTCCGTCCCATCTTCTGTTCAGAACTCTGAGCTCCGTGAAGACACTGCGTGGGATCCATCTCTCTATTCCTGATACCCAGCTTAGAGTCTGCTATGCGGCTGGTGATCAATAGATGCTTCAGAATGGAAGGGAAGTACGTAATGAAGGCCATGAGTAGGAGAGGGGTGGGGAGTAGAGACCATTATTGTTTCTGGGTAGAAAGGCCACGGGTCTGCTCCCTTGTCAGCAGGATGGGGGTATCTCCCCCAAACCGTTAGTAACAGGGTCCTTTTATGTCAACAAGTTTGCTGCAGGTTGGTCCACATTTCCTGCTTCCCTAGGAAATGCCACCAGTGTTACTCAGAGGCTCAGAGGGACACCAGAGTGAGTCTGTCATCTGTGCCTAGAGGCCTGGGGTGACGGACCACCTCCCCCTGCCCCACTCCAAGCCCACTCTGTCTGGCCTGTTTCCAGGGCACTGTTGCTCTGAGGAGCTCCATGAACAGCCTGTGGCCCCTGCTTCTGCCCCAGATCCAGGACCAGCCCGCATAGCTCGGTCCTTGGGCAGAGCCATGTCTGGGAAACACTGGTGCAAGAGGAGGTGCAGACGCTGCAGCCCCAGCCCAGGAGCCCGGGAGTAGACAAGAGAGGGCGACCCTGGGCGGAACCATGGGACAGGTGTGTATTCTGCAAGGGCACAGCCTCCTTCCCTCATCACCCCCCCTCTCCTTGGGCAGCCCTGCCCCTCCTACACAGCCCTCTGCCCTGACAGTACTTTCCTAGTTCTTCTCTTATTAACCCTCCCCCATCCCCACTGAGCCATTATTGCCCCATCTTAGGCCAAGGCCACACAAAGACTTCGGGCAGGAGCTGGCCTATGGGGCTGGAGAGGCGCTAAGCGCACAGGCAGTGGAGTGAGGCCGCCCTGATGTGAGAACTGTTTCTGTCACTGACTGGCCCTGTCTCCTCCCCACCTCAGGTTCCTCATCTGTACAATGGGATTAAAAATTCAGTCCCCACCTTATAAACTCACAGTATGGAGTAAATGAGGCACAAAGCCGAGAACGCTCCTCACATGTTCCTGACCTGGCCTCCTGGTCACTAGTCCAGACCAAGGCCATGGCGAGGGCCCCACCCCCTTACACACACACACACACACACACACACACACTGCTCACTTCCTGAAGGGTTCTCAACCTCTCCCTCCCCCCACAACCCTCTCCAGCTGACCGGCCAAAGGCCTGGTCACCCACAGAGTCCATCAACACAAGCAAGTGTTTTCTTTACATGTTGGGGCTTTTACTTCAATTTGAAGCAGATGGTTGAGCACAGATGTGAACAGCTTTGGCCCTGTGAGCACAAGGAAGGAACAGGCCTTGACTTTGAACATGCCCGCCTCCCCACATACTGGCCCATTACCCTGGTCCCTTCCTCCCCTCTGCCCCCCTGCACAACCATCACAGACCGCCGGCCCCCGGCCAGGGCGCCATCTTGTGTGCCCAGTCAGGAGGGCGGGCCCCCGGCAAGGAGTGGCTGGCTGGACCGGCTGGGGGTCACCCTGGGGCAGGTCCCTGGGGTGAGGCATGGGTGGTCGGTACTGCCCCCCACCCCGCCACTCACTTCTCATGATGCTTAGGGCCCAAGAAGGAGCCTGGGCCCAGGGAACATGGGAAAATCGGGGTCAGAGGCCTGGGCAGCCAGCGGGAAGGAGAGGGGGCCCGGGATCTCAGATCTCACTCCCCCACAGGCACCCCCAGCCTCCCTATCACAGCCCCCAGAAGGCTTATCTGCGTCCAGCCAGCTCGGGGCCCAGCTGTAGAAAGGGAGTTCCGGGTCAGAGGGTCAAGCGCTTCCAACAGTCACCAAACGTCCATCCTTTCCACGAGTTCCTAGTGGAACTGCTGACTCGTTCTTTGGCGTGAGATGGGACCCGGGCAACAGGAGGAGCAAACATCACAAAGCAACAGTGTGGCTTTTCACTATGGGGTCTTCTCACCCCATCTTGTTCAGTGTCTCTGTCGAATCTTTGGCAATGAATTTCTGCAGCCAGACGGTGGGCCTCAGGCCCGGGCAAGGGGAAGGCTTTGCTCTCCCCGTCCCACCAGGCAGAGAGCAAAGTGCAAAGTCACTATGGAGTGGTTGGCGGGGGGAGGGCGAGAGGGGGGCAGGCAAGCTCCTGTCCTGAGAGGTGGTGGTCTGAGCATCCGGTGGCAACTTAGAGAGGACGACAAGGCTGGACTTGGCGAGCTCACCTTCTCCTCAAGCTTGACTGGAAAGAGGGCCCACAGCAGCGTCCTTGGACAAGCCCATGGCCGGTCACTCCTGAAAGAAACAACCAATGGGAGGAGAGGGATAAATTAGGAGGTTGGGATTAACATATACACACTACTATATCTAAAATAGATAATCAACAAGGACCTACTGTAGAGCACCAGGAACTCTACTCAATACTCTGTCATAACCTATATGGGAAAAGAATCTGAAAAAGAATAGATATCTCTATATATCTGTATATAAAACTGAATCACGTTGCTGTACACCTGAAACTAACACAACATTGTAAATCAAATATACTCCAATATAAAAAAATTAACTAAAAAAATAAAGAAACAGCAGCTAAGACCCGGCACAGCCAAATAAATAAATAAATAAATGTTTTTAAAAAATAAAAATAAAGAAACAAACAAAAAATAAAATAAAATAGGTAAGCTAAAAGGATATATTGTATAGCACAGGGATTATAGCCAATATTTTATAATAACTTTAAATGGAATATAATCTATAAAAATTTTGAGCCCCTATATTATATACCTGAAACTAATATAATATTGTAAATCAACGATACCTCAATAAACTAGCAAACAAGCAAAAAGAAGGGCTTCCCCGGTGGCGCAGTGGTTACGGATCCGCCTGCCAATGCAGAGGACACGGGTTCGAGCCCTGGTCCCGGAAGATCCCACATGCTGCGGAGCAGCTAAGCCCGTGCGCCACAACTACTGAAGCCCATGTGCCTAGAGCCCGTGCCCCACAACAAGAGAAGCCACCGCAATGAGAACCCACAACGAGAAGCCACCGCAATGAGAAGCCCGCGCACTGCAACGAAGAGTAGCCCCTGCTCGCCACAGCTAAAGCCCATGCGCAGCAACAAAGACCCAACGCAGCCAAAAATAAAAATTAAATAAATAAAAATTTTTTTAAAAGCCAAAAGACAAACAAACAAAAAACAACCAATGGTCAGAAGTAGCCCCTACTGGTCCTGACTCCAGAAGGCCGACCTGTACCAGGTGCCGGCACCCAAGGCACCTCCGCTTACTCAATCCTCGCAGCTGCCCGGGGAGGGACTCGGGAGGGACTCGTATGGCCCAGGCAGGGACTGAATCTTGAAAGGCTCGGTAAGGGATGGAGCCAGCAGCTGGACCCAGGACTGGCTGCCGCCAGAGCCCACACTGTCCCCTTACTCCCCACCCCTACCTTGCTGCATTTCAGAGCCACTGCTGATTTTGTTGGTTTGGGGGATGGGCGGGGTTGTAGAGGAAGCTCAGGGACCCCTGGTCCTGATACCACAATCCCCCAGGTCACACCTCTGAGGGATATCAGAGTCAGCCCTGTCCCCCACGGGAATGGCATCCTTACCTCCTTCTCCCTACACCAGGGGTCCCCAACCCCCGGGACCCCTGTACCGGTCTGCGGCCTGTTAGGAACCGGGCTGCACAGCAGGAGGTGAGCGGCAAGCGAGGGAAGCTTCATCTGCCGCTCCCCATCGCTCACAGCACCTCCTGAACCATCCCCTCTCCCATGGTCCGTGGAAAAACTGTCTTCCACGAAACCGGGCCCTGGTGCCCAAAAGGTTGGGGACCGCTGCCCTACATCCTTCAGACAAGACACTATACCAGCAGCCAAGAGACTGACTCTAGGTGCAGCCCATCCCCCCGCCAGCTGGGCCTCAGTGTTCCCATCTATAAAACGACAGTGTCTTCATCTATAAGAGGTCAGTGTCCTCAGCTGTAGTAGAAATGAAGTCTGACCTGGGAATTCTAACACAGAAAACAGATGACCATGGTTCTAGTCTATTTGGATCGGGAGAGTACAGGGGACACAGAGAGAGGGGAGCCCAGAGTCTACAGTATTCCTTCCAACGTGGAGCCTGGGATGGCGGTGAGAACCCAGGTGCTATGGGGCAAACTGGAAAACTCCTAGGTTAGACCGTCTTTCAGTTCCTTGCAGTCCTGACCTTCGGAAACTTCACTCTGGCAGCCGAACTTGGTGTTGCTCGTGAGCAAACTGACCAGAGGGCTTGATTTGCTACAGGAAGGGACAGGAGATGCGAAAAGGTCCTGGGGCTGCCGGGGCTTTAGCTTTGGGGGAGGTCAGAGCTGGTGGGGAGGCTCTTCAGGGGTTCCCAGTGCACCCAGAACACGCAGGAGAAAAACAGCCGTCCGTTACCTGGGCACAGCACACCCCTAATAACGCAGTTCCAAATCCCTCTCTCCTGTTTCCTGCAACAACCCTGAACAAACAGCTAAGCACTTATTTTTGAAGCAAAACATCTGTCAGGCACCTCTGACATGCCAGGGAGCTCCTCACATCCCCAGCTCAGAGGTAAGTGCTACGAGCTGGCAGCAGCACGACTTGAATCCAGATCGGCAGTGTTTATTCTACCACACAGAGCCCGCTCCTGCTGAAAGGGAGGCTCGGGAAGCCGGCCGGAGCCAAACCACGGGGCTGGAGGGGCTGCGAACCACAGGCCCTGGTGAGCCTCAGGCCTGGGCGGTGCTGGGCAGGCAGCCAAGGTGCGAGGCCGGGGCAAGGCTGGAAGTGGGGTCCAGGGAGGGCGAGGGAGCCCAGCCAGGAGGAGGGAGTGTCCTCCAGCTAATAGAGGCTAAGAAGGGGAAAAGGAAAAGTGAGAGGAGGGAGCATCTTGATGTGGTGAATCCAGGCTCACATTCTCCGAGCCCATGGTGCGTGGCTGGCCCCAGCAGGAATCTGCTTTTTGTTACCGAGTCTGAGGAGGAGGATTAAGAAGCGGAAAGGAAACCCGTGGGGATGGCACTGGGTCTGTGGTCCACGGGGTGATTTACAGCCGCGTCATCCCGGCGCTGGCTGCCTGGGCGGGCCCTGCCGAGGACTGGCCCGGAGTTCCTCCCTTGTTCAGTCTGCCTGCGGTCGGGGAAGGCACGGAAGGCTGGGGCAGCTGAAGCCATCCCACTGGCTGCCCTGTAAAGGCGGCCGCCTGGCCGGGCCCAGCCCCAAGCCCTCAGTCGGCTCTCAGACTCCACTGAAGCCATGGCTACCGCCCAAGAGCAAGGGAGACAGGGGTTTCTCTCGCCAAGGCCTGACCTTCAATTCTCAACCCCACCCTTTCCCTAACGTCTACACGGGACCTGCATTCCCACCACCCACCTTGGTCCAGGAATCCCAGCACATGCATCATCTGTCCAAGGAAGCCTTATGTCAACTGGAGCGTGGTGGGAAGAACACTGGGAGGCCTTAGGTGCCACGACCCTTTTTGCAATTAACCAACTGTGTGACCTTGGGGAACTGACTCTCCCTCTCTGTGCTTTAATTCCTTCACCTGTACGGCAAGTACACGTACATGGATTAGCACCCCCCAAAGGGTGCTCTTCAGAATACTAGCCAGGTGAGGTATATCCCATGAGTTTGGGAAACATCACAGACCTTGGCCCTACCTTGGAAAGTCACTGTGCATATGAACATATTAAAGTCTCTGAAAAGTCTTACAGTAAAGAAATTCATGTGGCTTTACTTACCCAGTGTTTTCCCAACCCATTTGATTGTGTGACTGCAACTGCATTGTGAGGAGTAGAAACTCACTCTACTCTTCCCGTTACTTAAGGCTACACAAGGGCCTTTCAGAGCGGCCGGGGGAAAGTCTCAGGAAAGCTTGTGAACCTCAGTAGGGGCAATCTATGGCCCTTCCCTCCAGGTGCCTGCCAACAACATCACTCAGCCACTTCCAGGCTCTGCTTCTTTCACGCCTGTCTGCCCAGTGGCCCAATCTCTCAGCATCCCAACCCCAAACGCCCAGTGAAGGCAGTCAGTGGGTCCAGCCTGAGTCAGATTTCTTCCCCTAGACCAATCTGGTGTGGCTGAGAGACAGGAGACAAGCCTACCTATGCCACCCCTCCAGGAGAGGTGGGGTATGTGTGTGTGTGTGTGCACGCGTGCGTGTATGTAGGTGTAGGTGTGGACGTGTGTGTGTGCACGCACACATGCAAGCACAACTGCAAATACAGGGAAGAGGGCTGGACATACTCCCCGCTGTGACAACCACACCACAGACCCCCTTCTCATGTAACTCCTGGCAACATCCTGCTTGGGTCCATGTGAGAAGCACAGCTTGCGTCCCCTCTGGCTCTGGCCTTTTGTGGGTGGTGTTCCCACTGCGGCCAAGGCTCTGATTATGGCTGGGTAAGGCTCTCACCGTCCTGAGGAGCCCCCTGCAGCGTGGCCCCTCCACACATCTGTGTTAAAAGATGCCCTTTAAACACAGGTCGTGCTGCTCACTAATATAAACTTTGAAAATGACTAGACAAGATGCCTCCCAGGTCCCTTTCAGCAGGTCTGACGTGCTGGGTCCGATTGAAGTGATTTGGTCAGGGTGACAAAGTGTCTGGGTTTATAACATTCAGAAATCATCTTTTTTTTTTTTTTTTTGCCACAGCATGGCATTCAGGATCTTAGTTCCCCAACCAGGGATCAAACCGTGCCCTCGGCAGTGAAAGTGCAGAGTCCTAACCACTGGACCGCCAAGGAATTCCCAGAAATCATCTTTTTATCTGCTCACTCATTTGTGGTCAGAATGTCAGGTCCACAATGGCAGGGACATGGTCGTTTTGTTCGCTGCTGTAGCCCCAGAGCCTAGAACAGTCTGGACACACAGTAGCATCTCAATAAATATTTGTTATTTATTGGACATGTGAATAAATATTTCCAGTTACCAGGCATTTTACTTACTGTAGCATTTAAGTGCCACCAGATATGCTGCCTACTTCAAATGTAACACTGAGCATTTTTGTAACTGTGCCTATGCTTTAGGGCAACTTTTGGTAATTGTTGTGAACCCAGGAACATTGTTGTATCTTTCTGCTTTTGTTCACTTCCAGTTTTTAAATTTCTAATTATACCTCCTCTGCTTACTAAGTTTGTCCCTGGCTTTAAGTGGATTGGTTTCCTCTCCTCATCACTTCTGTGTGCTGCAGGGTAATTTTATCACTTCGGGGGCATTTAAAAAAACGATTATTTCTGCCTATAAGTTATTTTACCTTTAAAGTTCATTTTCAGTCACTTCACCTATTTAACCATTTTTGACTGTTTTCAAATCATACATCTTTCTGTATTTAAGCAATTTGTATACAGCCTTCTAGGTGCAGAAAAAGATGTCAAATGGGATTGAAATCCTGAGTTTTTTGTTTTTTATGGTTTGTCCTAAAAGGATAAGTCGGATTGCAATGTTACTTTAAAACTAAAATATGAAAGACAAGCAGGGAGGGCATGGGAGAAGTATTTTTCAAGACCCACACTATCAGGCATTATTTTACCTTTCACTTTTACGTACACCAATATATGGGCTAGAAAGGGTTTGGTTCTAAATGCTGACCACTAGGGTTCATCTTGGCCCCACAGTCAGTGGGACTCTGGGGCCCTGGGCAGGCTGGTTGATCTATCAAAGCCTCAGTTTACTCATCTTTAAAATGAGCACAGGGGAGGGATAAACTGTGAGATCGGGATTGACATGTACACCTATTATATGTAAAATAGGTAACTAATAAGGACCTACTGTACAGCACAGGGAACTCTACTCAATCCTCTGTAATGACCTATATGGGAAAAGAATCTGAAAAAAAGTGGATATATGTATATGTATAACTGATTCACTTTTCTGTACGCCTGAAACTAACACAACATTGCAAATCAACTATACTCCAGTAAAAATTAAAAAAATAAAATGAGCACAGTAATAGTGTCCACTTTCTAGCTCAGTTGCAAAGAATCAATGGGACAAGAGAGCCACACTCCCAGCAAGGCCTGGTACACAGTGTAAGCACCAGCTCCCATTCCTGCAAAGAGCTGGGTCCTTGGTGTGATTCACTGGTGTTTGAAAA
Source organism: Balaenoptera musculus (assembly GCF_009873245.2). Classification (NCBI taxonomy): domain Eukaryota; kingdom Metazoa; phylum Chordata; class Mammalia; order Artiodactyla; family Balaenopteridae; genus Balaenoptera; species Balaenoptera musculus. The sequence continues at coordinate 14,661,946 of NC_045797.1, forward strand.
CATAAAATGGCATCATAGGCTGAAAAGTCTCAAAAGAAGTAACCAGAAATAGTCATATGGAACCAACTGTCATCTTGACCAATCTGCTTTAGACAAATTCTTTCTCAAAAATAAGCACAACTTTTAAATTACTTAAGTCACATCCATGACGAATGAATAACCAAAGTGTGGTATATTCATACAATGGAATATTATCCAGCCATAAAAAGGAATGAAGTACTGACACATGACAGAACCTGGATGAACCTTGAAAACAGTATGCTAGGTGAAAGGAGACAGACACAAAAGCCCACGTATTACATGATTCCATTCACATGAAATGTCCAGAACAGGGAAATCCATAGATTAGTGGTTGCCTAGGGCTGGGAGGGAGAAGGAGACTGCTAAAGCATATGGGGTTTCTTTGGGGGCTGATGAAAATGCTCTAAAATTGGCTGTGGTGATGGCCACATTTTAGTGAAAAAACTAAAAAAATCATTGAACTGTACACTTTAAATGGGTAAACTATAATCTCAATAAAAATGTTAAAGTTTTTGGGACTTCCCTGGTGGCGCAGTGGTTAAGAATCCGCCTGCCAACGCAGGGGACAGGGGTTCAAGCCCTGGTCCGGGAAGATCCCACATGCTGTGGAGCAACTAAGCTCGTGCGCCACAACTACTGAGGCTGTGTGCCACAACTACTGAAGCCCGCGTACCTAGAGCCCGTGCTCCGCAACAAGAGAAGCCACCACAATGAGAAGCCCGTGCACTGCAACGATAAATAGCCCCAGCTCGCCGCAACTAGAGAAAGCCCATGCACAGCAACGAAGACCCAACGCAGCCAAAAATAAATAAATAAATATTTATAATAAAAAAAACTGTTAAAATTTTTGTAAATGCGTAAGTAGTATATGTTAATTATAGAAAAGTTAGAAAACACAGAAGAGTGAACAGAGAAAACCATTTAAATCACCTCCATCTCCCCACCGAGAGAAACCATGATAGTGCTGGGTGATTGCTGTTCCACATACTTTTCCTTTTTTTTTTTTTTCCTAGTTGATATACAATGCTGTGTTTGTTTCAAGTGTACAGCAAAGTGATTCTGTTATATATATACATATATATATATATATGTACATATATATATATATTCTTTTTAGATTCTTTTCAATTATAGGTTATTACAAGACATTGAATATAGTTCCCTGTGCTATACAGTAGGTCCTCGCTGTTTATCTCTTTTATATATAGTAGTGAGTATCTGTTAATTCCAAACTCCTAATTTATCCCTTCCCACCCTTTTCCCCTTCGGTAACCATAAGTTTGTTTTCTACGCCTTTGAGTCTGTTTTTGTTGTGTAAATAAATTCGTTTGCATCATTTTTAAGATTCTACCGATAAGTGACAGCATATGGTATTTGTCTTTCTCTGTCTGACTTGCTTCACTTAGTATGATCATCTCTAGGTCCATCCATCCACATGCTTTTCCTATGCGTAGGCAGACCTATGTTGGATTTCATGGGAGTGAAATCAGCTTGTGCAAACTGCACGGCAAGCTGGTGTTTGTGTTTTCTCCAACACTCCAGCCCATACATCTTGGCATCTGGCAGATCTGCTTCCACATCTCCAAGGGCCAGGCTCTGCTGAGGTTATTCTGGGCACAAGCATAGGCCTGGGCTTCTGGCCTCCAAACTTCCCAGGCAACTGGAAGCAGGTATGGACCAACCCACCCCAGCGCCTCCCGCCTCGCCTGGCCTGGGCGCCACGGGCGACAGGCAGGAAATTTATGAGCAGTTGGAGCTGGCTGCTCTTTGCTGAGGGCGGGAACATGGTGTGAATCAACGACCACACTGTGTCCAGGCTGGGAGGGCTCTCAAGGTGCCGGGACCCAAGAGTTGCGAAGTTATAGCCAGAGCCCCTTGTGAGCCAGGGGAATCCGCCTGGGGACCATGAACTGGGGGAAAAATTCATTTAGTCATCAAAGATTTATTGAGTTCCTCCTGTCAGCTCCGTGACAGGCATCGGGATTGGAGGCCCTGACCTGCAGCAGCTTACAGTCTAACCCCAGGGCAAAGCAGAAACCACCAAAATGCTATCCTGGTAAACGCTGTCGAGTCACCTCTTCCCCCTGCCCCCCCCGTTGTGTCCCTCCAGGCCACTCATCAGAGAAGCGAATACGATTGCCAGGGGGCTCCCGGCTACAGGGTGCAGATAGCTGCCTGTGATGCTAGGACGACGTCCTGCCCTGCCGGCCCAGGTCAGGAGCAACGGTGGGTCCAGCAGTCTAAACCGCTCGCTGACTGAGGCCAACATTTATGTTCAAACCTCAGGGTCAGTCAAGGACATACAGAAGAACTTTCCTAGCGGTAGGAAACAACCACTGAGTAACCCTGGGGACCCCTCCTGTGCTAAGATGCTGGAGCTGGGACCCAGGCACCCGGGCCAGCACTGAGAGAGCCCCGTTCAGCCCCGGGCGCCCCCTCTGTTCCAGTACAACCTTGCTCAGAGTTACTTCCGCCCACGGGAACGGAGGCTCCAGGAGGGCAGGGTTCTGCCGGCTGTGTCCCCAGTCCAGGACAACGGGGGCTCCGGTCCAGCTGCCTGCCCCGAGACCCACCTCACTGCAGTCTGGGGAAATGCGTTTCCCCTCCGAAGCCTCCAAGCACTTCATACCGACTCCTGTATCCCTCTGTGCTCGAGTCATGGTTGATGCAACTGCCATCGCCCACTTGCTCAGCCCACACAGCTCCACCACGAGCTCCCGAGAGAGGGGGCCAGGTCGTCCTCGGCTCCCTGTCCTCCCAGGCCTGGGGACAGAAGTCGGTGAATCGGCTGAGGGCGGCCTCGTCCGGAGCCCAACACACTCCTTTGCATGTGCGGTTGTACAGTCCTTAGGAGGTGTTGTCGCCGCTTCCATTTTGCAGATGGGGAAATGGAGGCCCCAGGTCACGCACTGGGATGCAGCAGAGCAAGGCAGACCCCTCAGCCCCTAAAGGATTCAGCTTCTTCACTGGCAATCGGGACTAGACAGTCCTCAAGCCATCCCCCCAGCTGCCACCTTTCTTGGTTCTAAGAAAATCTCAGCCTTCATCCCCTGGGGCCTAAGGGAAGGTGGGAGGCCCGGTGCTCGTAGAGCCAGGCCAGAGCTCAGAGGGAGAACCCGCGCCTGCAGGGGACAGGCAGGGAGACCCCAGGCGCCGCTGCGCCGACCCTTCTCGGGCTGCAGGCTGACAATCTCTGCTTCTCTCTCCGTGCTCCCGCCGCATCTCTCTGTGCCAGCTCTCTCTTGGTCTCCCCTCTGCTTCTCTCTCCACGTCTGTCAGCCTATCTGCCTTTCTGGGTCCCCACCTCACCCCCCGCACAGTACAGGGCACAACAAGGGCCGAGCTGGCCTGGGTGAGGCCTGAGGCCCAGCTGCTGCAGCTTCCCATCTGCTCCCCATCCTGTGAGGTTGTCCAGCCAATTCCACTTCGCTGCACGCTACCCTTCCAGACCCCAGAAGCTCAAGGAGCTCCTGCCCTTGCGCCATAGCCAGAGAAGGCACCCAGGCTGGAGGGCAGCAGACAGCTGGGCAGACAGGTGGCCCAGCCAGGTGAGGAAGGCCCTGCTCCCTGGAAGCGTCCCTCGGGCCCTGACTCATGACCCTCACACACGCTCCCCCCCCCCCGCCAACACTACATGTATACACACACCCCCAACCACAGTGTCGGGGGTCCCTGGGGCCCCCATCATGCTTCTGCATATCTCCGTGCCTCCCCTCTCCCCAATCCTTTTTGTTAATTTAATTTATTTTGGCTGCATCGGGTCTTAGTTGTGGCATGCAGGATCTTCGCTGCGGCATTCGGGATCTTTAGTGCAGCACGCGGGAACTTCAGCTGCAGCATGCGAACTCTTAGTTGTGGCACGTGGGATCTAGTTCCCTGACCAGGGATCGAACCTAGGCCCCCTGCATTGGGAGCGCGGAGCCTTAGCCACTGGACCACCAGGGAAGTCCCTCCCCTCCCCCCCAATCCTTATAGCAAAGCGACAGCAAGAGTGATGGGGCACCAACCAGACAAGCCAATTCATGCTAAAGTGCTAGCCCACAAGCCTTTGCAAAGCCCACAGCATGTCTTCAGGAGACCCCCAGTAAGAGTCTAGCTGTGGATATTTCAGGATCAGTGGGGGCAATAATGGGGTGGCTGGGAGAGGCCACGAGGCCCCTGGACAGCCCAAATAACCAAATGATTTCTGAAAAAAACAGTGTGCAAACCCCTCCTCTGGCCCCTCCCATTGTCCCTAAGCCCCTCATAGCTAGATTCTGGAGCTCCCGTGGGATTCAGGAAAGGGTAGGACATCTCTGATCAGGGCTCTTTACTCACCACCACCCTGACCGTCAGTGACACCACGAAAGTACTGGGAAGAGAAACGGATCTTTCACCCACACACACACTTAAGTGCACGTACATACACTCCCTGACGCACAAGCACCCTCACTGATGCAGTGCAGCGCAGTGGTTAAATGTACCGGCTATGGCATCAGACAGCCTCTGTTTGAATCCTGACTTCCCCGTTCCACCAGCCGTGTGACTTTGAGCAGTTACTTAACCTCTCTGTGCCTCGGTTTCTCCACCTATAAAATGGTAATAATAGTAGTCTACCATCTGAGGTTGAAGAGAGGATTAACGATCACGAAGGCTGCGAAGCCAAGCACGCAGGGTTAGGCAGCCACGTGTCACTACACACACGTGTGTATGTGGGTGTGTGTGTGTGTGTGTCTCCCCCCATTTGCATGTCAGCTCGTCAAGGCAGGAACTGTGTCTCCCCATCAGGTGGCCAGGGCCCCACTGGGGACACGGCAGAGAGGCGCTAGCTGCCCATGAGATAGATAGTGTGGAAGACAGCTAGAAACACCTCACTTGCTCGGGCTTTCACGCTTCCATTCATTCGGCAAACATGTACTGAGTGTTCAGACCGTGCCGGGCTCCATTCGGAGCATGGGGGGCCCCCCCGCAGTGAGCAAAACAGACAAGGACCCCGACCCGCCCAGCGCTGCCCCCGCAGGAGAACAAGCCCCTGAGCAGGAGCGAGTTTCCCTAGAGAAAGGAAGCCGTGTGTTTTCTGTGCCCAAACAGCTTGGACAGGTCCCAGTTCCCAATAATTGATGCACTTCCCTGCATTCTCCGTCAGACGCTACTGGATGTACTTCAGCTTCCTCTTGACAACTCAAGGTCAAGCCCGGGAACGTCAGTCTACAGAAGACTCCCCAGGTCCTTGAGGCTTCTGGGGCCCTTTAGCCCGACACTAAATGGCTCCAAGCCTCTTGGCTCCTCTGAGCCCCTGGTGTTGCTCTTTTTGTTCTCTGCTCCTTCCCACGCCATCAGGCCACTGGCTGCGATTCTGGGGGCTGTCACTGCACCTGCTCCAGGAGCTGGCCTCCTGGTTGCTTCTGCTCAGCTGCTCCGACCTGAGCCTCCCGGGAGTCAGGCTTGTAAGAACTGTGCGCAGAGCTAAGCACAGTGGGCTCCGAGGAAGGTCCCGCAGGGCTCTCCCGTGAGCTTTCCTGCCTGGCCTTTGTGTCGTTTAGCCTGAGTTCCAAAGGGTGGGGCCTTTGTTTTGTTCTCCAAAGTGACCCAGCACCTAAAACAATGCCTGGCACATAGTAAACACTCAGAACTGTTTATTCTTAAATAAATGTACTGCGTCCTTCAAGCTTAATTCATCTTCTTCTGCTCCTGTTGAATAAATGAAGCACCACTGCGTGGTTACGTGGAGGGGGTGGGTGGCCAAAGTGGATCCTGACCCCTGGGGGAGAGGGGAAGTTCTGAAACCCTTGAAGGCCTCCGGGCACCTCCCCAGTGCCAGACACTCAGTCCACCATGTGGGAGGCCCTCCATCTGATCCTGGCAGACAGTGCCTACAGATGCCCCAACAAACCTGTGCACACACACACACACACACACACACACACACACACACACACAGGGCAGAAGGGCAGACTCGGTGTCTGCTGCCTGGCAACAGAGTCAAGCCCACCCAGTCTAAGCCCCTGGGTGGGGAGGGGACACTCAAGGTCCCTCTGCCCACCTTCCAGATGGACAGCATTGCCCTCCAGGAGCCCCAGTGACTGCGTAGTGCACCCAGTTGACGTGGCCCTTTCATGGCCATCATTTCCTTGAACCCTCCTCACCCATGGACATTTCTATCCATGTCTCATGAGGAAAGCGAAGCTTGGAGAAGGCAAGCGCCCGAGCTGACAGAGCTCATGAGTGGCTGGGCTGAGACAGACCCGCGTCACTGCTAGACCCCCTCACCTTGGGAGAACAGAGGGCAGTGATGGTCTAGATTCAGGAGCGCTTGTTTCACGGGGCTGGATGAGCCTAGGTCCTGCCCGGCCCCACCCAGCTGTGTGGCACTGAGTGACTTCACCCCCCTGGGTCCCAGCCTCCTCACCCAGCTCCCATGGTTAGTGATGTGGATCTCAGGAGGTCACTGCAAAACTCAAGAGGACAAGAGGCATGAGAAGCCTCTGCAAACTGAAAAGCACTGTGCAGAGGGACCAGGTCACCAGTGGCCTGGCCTAGTCACCTGGGTTCTCTGAACCTCAGTGTTGTCAACTGAAAACAGGGCTGCTGGCCCTCACTTTGCGGGGCTGGGGGGAGGAGTAGGCAAGCTCGCAGAGATGGGGTTCTGACACTGTGGTTGAGGTTATGACATTGGTCAGCCCCGTTGGGAAGAAAACCACTCTGTCAAAAATCAGGGTCGGGGCTTCCCTGGTGGCACAGTGGTTGAGAATCTGCCTGCTAATGCAGGGGACACGGGTTCGAGTCCTGGTCTGGGAAGATCCCACATGCCGTGGAGCAACTAGGCCCGTGAGCCACAACTACTGAGCCTGCGCGTCTGGAGCCTGTGCTCTGCAACAAGAGAGGCCCACGCACGGCGATGAAGAGTGGCCCCCGCTTGCCGCAGCTAGAGGAAGCCCTCGCACAGAAACAAAGATCCAATACAGCCAAATAAATAAATAAATAAATAAATAAATAAAAATTAAAAAAAAAAAATCAGGGTCAACTTTCCAGGGATGAGCCACGTGGCTGTTTACCCTGCTGTCCTCCCAGATGAGAGGCCCCAATGTCCTCCTCAGTTTCAGGGACAGCACCCCTTCTTTCAGGGCAGGTAGGGGATGTCTGGACAGGACTGACTGAACTGGTGAGGAGAAACGCTCTTCCTGGAGAGGCCCTGCCCTGCCTTGGATGTAGTGTGTGGATGAAGTGCTCAGTGCTGTGGCAGCCACTGTGCAGTCATGAGGTAAAGACCAAGAAAGAAGCCCAAAGCCTTAGCATCACCAGAGCCTTGGAGCCAGGCAACAGTCTCCTCACGTCACCTTTCCTACCTGTAAGAAACAGGAGCCCTGTTAGTTTAAGCTGCTGCTAGAGGGGTTTCTGTGATCTGAAATGCAAAGCTTTCTGCGCTGATTCAAGGCAACAAGAGCCCAAACTCCCCTAACAGGAGCCTGGGGGAGCCCAGGGGCACTTCTCTGTCTGTGTCCTAAAGCCCCTAGTTCACTCTTCCCTAGAGTCTTTGCCTTCAGCTCAGGAATATTCAGCCCCAGTGTGTGTGGATTTTCGTGGAAGGAATGCTGTGCATTATTTGGCAGCTTCCTCTGTGCCAGGAGCTGCGACACAAAGATGAAAGGGCTGACAGTCTAGCTAGAGAGGTGTACTAAACACACATTGTGTGACATAATGTAATGTAGTATAGAGTTTTAATATCACATAATTTATCAGGTAACATATCACCTAAAAATATAATATAATGACATAAAATGAGCTCTAAAATATCACATAATAGAGTATCACATACTAATGTCTTTACTTCATACTGTATCATAGGATGCTCTCCTGAATTAGACTCTACACACCCCTATGGTAAGGGCAGGGAAGTGGCCATGCTATGGGGCCCTGAGGTGGAGGCTGGGGTAGGGGTCAGGGAGGGCTTCCAGGAGGAGCTAAGCCTTCCAGAATGAGCAGGACTTAGCCAGACAGACAGGGTAGAAGGGCATTCCAGGCAGAAGGGACGGCATGAGCACAGAGGCCAAAAATAGCCCCTCCGGGCGAGGAGTTCCGCGTTGCTGGAGTGTAAATTGGGACACCGGGAGTGACCGGCGGGAGCCAGGTCACTGAGAGGGAGGCACAGGTGTCCTGTAAGGGAGTCTGGCCTCTACCCTTGGCCTGTGGAGAGCCCCTGAGGGGTCCTGAGCCGGGGAGTGAGGCAGTCAGACCTGGCTTTCAGCAGAGCTGCTGGGAGCGGCTCAGGTGGGTATGAACTGAGCCAGGGAGCAGCTGGGCAGCAGGGCCAGGCCCCAGGTGGCCGTGAAGTCTGGGCAGAGAACTAAGCACCTTGAAGGCAGGTGCCTTCGCCCTCTAGAAACATTTATACTAGGAGGTCAAGAAGGCAGGGATTTATAGTTTCCCCTAGAACCAGCCTCCGGTCTGCAGGGGCAGGTAGAAAAAGGACGACCAGGGCCTGCTGGCGCCCCCTGTGCCAGGCGATCCACTGTGCCAGGGGCAGGGGCTCCAGGCTGGGCCGTGGGCAGGACAGGCCTGGTCACTCCAGTGGGAGGGCAGCCCCGCCCTCCCTCCTCCTCCCACTGCTCCTCTGGAAGCCCCAGGGCTGGAAAGCAAGTTCTGGTCACTGGTCGGACCCCACATCATCACCAGGGGCCTGTGGCCAGCGGCCACTCCTCCTTCCCTAGGCCCTCCTCACCTTTGGCTCCACGGGGACCAACTTCCCAGGCAGGAGACACAGGAGGGAGGACAGAGTTCACAAAACAGTTTCACATCCTTTGTGCCACTGACCCCTGGATAGGTGGGCAGTCAGGCTGGCATCTCCCGGATACGACACTTGAGCAAGGCCACCCAGCTACGCAGCCCCCTGGGCAGAGCCTAGACCAGCCTCAGAGTCCAGACTAGGTAGCTGCCCACCAAGGCCTTAGCAGGGAGGGGGGGATCTCGGCCCATGCCCAGCCCTTCAGACGGGGAGATTAATAGCCCTGAAATTGTGATAAACTTATATATATTTTGTCCTGCCAGAGCTGCCACCTCTCCAACCGAAACTGGGAAGAGAGGAGAAAGGAGTGAAGTACGGGGCCTGAGTAGAGCGCAGATGAAACGCCCTCCAAAGCCCGAGCCTCAGCTTGTGAGGACCGGCCACCCGTAGCGATGTGGACGACAGGCTTTTTCCACTGCTGGGGTGAGGGGCAGCCGAGCTTCTGGGTCTCATGGGACAGTGTTGGGGCAGGCAGTGAAAAAGGGGTGCCGGAACTGAGAAAGGAAAGGGGAAGCCCCCAGTCCCCTGCCCCTGCCCCGTGACCCACCCCCCCATGAGGTCGCGTCCATCTGACACTTGGGAGGTGTCCCTCTCCCCACCTCCACCTGGCAGCCCTGGGCCTGACTCTCAGCTCCCCCTCAGAGGTCCAGGGGGGTGGCCTGGACCTTGCCCTCCCCTCCCCACCCCTGCCAATGCTGGCCTCCCAGCTGCCAGCCCTGCCCCAGCACACCCCAAGGGCCCCACTCAGGCCACCCGGTGACTTCTCCCAGGAGGTGCCCAGATTCCAGGCAGACATCTCCCAGAAGTTTCTGGCGGTGGCGGCGGTTCTTAAAAAAGGCTTCCTGTCATACTGCAATCAGCTGAGGCGCCAAGCGCTGAGCGTTTCATTAATGCCACTGCTCTTCCAGAGCGGCTCCGTGCTGCCTTCTGATGAGTTGATGGCGGTCTCTGAACTCTCTCTGCCCCCGACCCTTCCCCGGGTTGACGACTTTCTGCTGCCTTGCCCACACTGTGCCCTCCCGGGCACCTTCTTTCTGCCCTGTCTCCTCCAGCCCGGGGTTTTATGAAAACAGTCACTTCTAACCATCTCCCATTTTAAGAGCTTTGCGAAGAAAAAAACAGTTCGGCAGCGTCCAGGATACCTAATTAGGTGGCCTTCAGGCACCTTAGAGGAGGAAGAAAAGTCACAACTGGTGCAAGAAGGGGAAGAAACACCATTAAAAGAAAACAAGGGGAAACCAAATAAAGAGCAGAGATAAAGAGTCGAGAGAAAACAGCGGCGCCTGAGAAACACGGATTCCAGCCGCCAACTTTTACGGCGTCCAGCCCTGTTATTCATAAGCGAGCTTCCTCTCTCACAAAGGACCTTTTGCACGGTTTTCCCTGCTGCCTCCAAACCAGCTGCTTGTGCTGTTGTATCCTGAGTGATGATGAGGCTCTGAAAGGGTTTTTTGGGAACAGATGGCCAGGGGAGAGCTGGGGAATGTGCCAGCAGAGCGCTGGGCGGGCTGCCAGGGCCTGCGGTGACTGAGTGCTTGGGCTTCCAGCTCGCGTGCTTTCCCTGCCCTCTGCCCTCCGTGGCGCCAGCAGGCCTTCCCAGCGAGCGCTCGGAACATCTGGAGTCTGGGGCTGCCAGGAGGGGGGGGCCGCGGCGGCCGGGCGGGGGACCCTCTGTTCCAGCGGAGCTCCCAGGGCCTCGCCACCAGGCCCGCCTTGTGGAACAGCTAATCAAAACCACAGCGCCCGAATGGGAACCAGGCGCGCTCCCAGCTGCAGCCAGAGGCCGCCAGGGCGACTTAACCCGGTGTCAGGCCTCGCTGGCGGCGGCACTGGGGGCGGGGGGTTGCTGACACCCCCCACACACACACCGGCCCGGCCCACCCCTTGCCACCCCCAGCGGGCTGTTGGCTCCCCGCGGCTAAATGTAGCCTGCAAGCGCCGCAGCCCGGGTGCTTACATAAGAGCTCCTGCTCCTGACAAGGCCCTGCACCCGCATTTGCTGGGGGTCCCCGGGCGCAGGCCACCCTGCTGGGCGGTATGTGAGCTTCAGGGCCCGGGCGCAGCTGAAGAGCTCGGAGTTTAGAACCAAAGAGACACGTGCTCAAAGCAGCTCCACCACTTCCTCGCTGCATGGCCTTGGGCAAGTTACTGCCCTTCTCTTGGCCTCAGTTTCCCCTCCGTGCAATGGGGAAGTGGTGCTAACTTGTGGGGTTAGCATAAAGGGTAGAGATAAAGTATGGGAGGTGCTCGGCACGCAATGGGCGCTCCCCACTCGGTCAGCGCGATTGTTGGTGAGAGTCTGTTTATTAGCATTATTACCATGTACAACCACACGTTATGCATGTTCTTTGGTATGGATCCGTGAACTTTGAAAGCCCAGGGATTTCTGGGCTGCTAGGTGCTCGCCCCCCTTTAAGGATGCAGGGCCAGGGGGTTTGCCCTGAATGCTGGACAAACAGGAGTCCCCCAATCAGAACTATCTGCCCTTATCTGCCTTTTGTCTGGTCATTCATCCATTCCAGGCACTGCCCTTTCCTGAGATGATCCTTCCTGGGATTCCATATGAAGTTGTTACCTCGTGGCTGTAAATTCATGAGATTTCCCTTCTGGCACTGAGAAAAGGCCAGCCCTTTCTCATACTGGATCTCCTTTAATCCTTCCAGCAAGGTGGCAAGGAAGGTTTACAAGCTCACACTTTACACACGAGAGAACGGGGGATCAGAGAAGTTAGGTAACACACCCAAGGTCACATGGGTAGGAAGTACCAGTGCCATGATTCAAACCCAGGTCTCCAGCGCCAAAGCCTACACTTCCCCTACCTCATGGTCTTGCCAAGGGTCTCCCTGTTGTATGTGCCTTAAAGTTAAATGACAGCACCAGAGAGAATTGAAAGGAATTGTAGGGTTCTCTCAACTCAACACCCACCTATAGCATCCTGGACCACCGAGCCTCTGAAGGGGTTTCCAGCGGGGCACCCTGGCTCAAAGAGGTGCCCTGGAGGTTAGAGCATCAGAGGGGACTTTTCACGTCTCTGACTTTCTGAGCATGAGAGGTTGGTTCTTTCTCACTGTCCGAGACCCCAAGTTTTCATTCATACACAGCGTGGTGGGGAGAAGGGTGGGGTCTGGGAGTGCGTGTCAGGAGGGGAGAGGAGGAGGAGGTGAAGACAGTGTGAAAGGAGAGGGGAAAGCAGCGCCCCAGTCTCTCCCCCACCTCGGGACCACCCGGGGAACAGCAGAGGGCCAGGTTCTGCGTTCCAAGGAAGCCAGCTCCAAGCTAACCTGGGGGGCTCCCCAGCCCACGACCCCTCCATCCCAGTCCCTGCCAGCCGTGTGGACTAACGGTGTCAACTGTGAGAGGAGAAACCACAGCTGAGAGAACACTCCGTGTTAGAACAAACAGCTGGCGACAAACGTCTATGTAATTGGAATGCCAGAAAAAATAAATTGCATCCATTTTTATGACGAGAAGGGAATTTGATGGTGGTTTCCCACCCACCCCCCCTTCTTTCCCAGCATAGACGGACTCCATGGGCTTTGAAAGCACATGGTATTTAACTCAGTAACATGGCTTGGAGGATGTGGAAACAGGACCTCCTCTCACCACCCTATTTCCATGCGGGGGGCGGGACAGGGAAGTGGTAGGAGCCCCGGGCACCTCTCCTACTGGCCAGTTCCTCGGGCCTCTGAGCCTCAGATTCATGGTTCCTGGGACAACGTCAGGATCCACCTTGAAGGGGTGGCGGGAGGAGTCAACGGGGTGATATGTCAGAAGTACTAAGCACCCAGCACCACGCCTGGCGTGGGATCCGGGCTCTAAGAACGTCAGGTAGTATCAGTATTCTCCGGGTGCACTGCACTGGGGTCCCAACAGTCTCTGTGAGCAACTTTCAGATCTGTGTGAAATGCCCGTGATGGGCAGAGGGGAAGGGAGAGTAAACGCCTTTTGTCATTTAGACAGAAAAAGGAGCTGAGGTGACCTCAGTTCGGAAAGTCTGACCAGAAGGGGCCTTAGAAGTCACTTCTGGGGTCAACTCACCTTACAGAAGTGGGAGACCAAAGCCCCAATGGGGGTGACTGTGTACGTGGCAGGTGGGGACAGAGACAGGACAGTGTCCCTCAATGGGGACTCTGGGGATGCAGGAGACCCTGCCCACGAGGGTCTGGATCCAGCCAGAGCAGGTGCTGGAGACTCTGCCTCACATACTCTGGGCCTCCGGAACAGACCACATAAAGAGCAGGTGCCACCAGGTCCTGTCCGAGGCCTGGTTTCAGCCACCCAGACAGAACCCTCTCGGCTCCCACTGACCCCCCCAACCCAAAACCAATGTGCCACCTCAGCTGGCCCCCAGCACCAAAAATACAGAAGTCTGCACCCAAGATGTTCTTTCCAACAGGAGTCCGGCTACCCTCGAACCTGCCATCACCACGAAAAGCCTCCCCTATCCAGAAAGCAGCAGGAAGAGAGAAGACGCGGTCGAGCTACGCCAGCCTCAGTGCCTCCTCTGGCACTGGACCACCCACAGGGTGAGGAACAGCCTCTGGCCTTGCAGAGCCAGCCTTCCCTGCCCAGCTGGCACACACGGCTACAGTCACAGCCCCGGGGTCACCAATCGGTGCCCAGGCGTCTGGTAGGGCCCTCAGCTCAGCGCACCATAATGGACTTATCCCTCCCCCCCCCCCCCCCCGGGCAACCCGCGGCCTGTGAGAAACCTGGGGGCAGGAACTTACTGGCCATTTATCACCAGGGCTTAAGCTATGCCATCAGTGTTAGTAGCTGCTGCTGCCGTTATTATTATTATTATTATTATTCACTGGAAGGCAGTGCCCTAGATTGTGGGAAATCGGTCCTCTCCTATCCCACAGGTCCGGCAATGCCCACCCTGCCCAGGTGTGGAACAGTTCTGCTGCTTTTCCTTCTCCTCCTCAGAAGCTCCCAGGAGTTGCTGCTTTAAAAACAGGAGCTGCGGAAACATGGCCCAGAGCCAGGTGCTTAATGTGCATTATCTCCGGCTGCAGCCGGAGCTCGAGCTGAGATCTGCAGAGCCCTTCCACTCCTCCCACCTGTCTCTCTGCTTGGCAGCCTCCGACGGGCCTCTCTGCACGACCAGGGCTTCCAAACGGACCCTGGACCCTCAAAGTCACTTCCTGTGAGGCCCAGATATAGAGCACTCACCCGTCAAGGGACATGGGTCCCCACCCCCAGCAAGGAAGGGCTGAGATGGGCAAAAGGATGTGCCTGGGGCCTAGAGGGTAAGTAAAGATCACTTTAAATCGCATTCTTAACACAGGTCTGGAGGGACAAGGCAGCTCATCAGGGGACACTGAGTACAATCTGTCAAGGAGGCGTTCTGGAAAAGGGTCGCCCAGCCTCTGGGGCACATGAACTGTGAGAGAGCCACGCTCTCTGGGACAGCTCAGATCGCCCTCAGTGGCACTGGTGGTGATCATTTATGGAGGACTTCCTTTCAGCTGGTCACTTACGTCAGCATATTTTCTAGTGTCTTCCTTTCTTTATCCTTCATGAGAATGTAAGCCTGACTCACTCCCATCCCCAAACCCTCAGGCTGCCCTGAATGGCTGCAGGGGAGGGGCAACAGGGGCTTGATTTGAGCCTCACATCCACCTGCCCTGTCTACAGGGACTAGGGAGGGTCAAGCCCGCCCCATCGCAAATACCCATCACAGTGCCCATGTGCTCAGGATGGGATTGCCCAACACGGAACTCACTGCCAGTGCTCGATAAACACTGAATGAATGAATGTATGAACAAATGAAGGAATGCGTCTCCAGGGACACCAGCTCCCTTGGTTCTGGTTAACAAAATGGTGGCCTATCCCAGGCACTCAGGGCCACTGGGTGGGTCACTGAAGACCATCCCTGAGGGCACCCTGAAACTCACCTACCTGCATGGGGACAGATGCAGGAAGGCACACACGCCAGGAGTGGGGGGGTGCTGTGATCTGCCAATCACCTACCAGGGCAGTTACAGGGCCCAAAAGGCCTCAGATGTCCCAGCAGCTCCTAGACCCTGTCCCATCCCTCCCTCTAAGTCCTCTGGGCAATGGTGGTTGTCCAGGCATGGTCCTCGGGGGGTGGTAGCCTCAGGATAGCCCGCTCGGCAGGAGGGGCTACAGGATGCAAGGGGCCCCTTGCCCTTCGGAGGTGGGGCAGGACCTCTGCTTGTAGAGTCAGACTAGAAAGGGCCTTGGAAATCTCTGCTGTTTCCACCATCCCCGTTTATTGAGGAGAAAACTGAGGCAAGAAGAGGTTAAGAAATGGGTCCAAAATGATACAGCTAGTAGGTGGTGAGCCAGGCCTTGAACTCAGGGCTGTTTGATGCTCTGACCCACAATCTAACACCTCAGTCTCCCAATCTGGACAATGGGGAGGCTGGACCAGATGGTCTCTAAGGTGTCTTAGATTTGATGTGATTTCAGGGGAAGCCAAAAGCTCGTCTCTGCTGGGCTTCGTCACCCCACCACCCCCCTTCTTCCCTCACCTCCCAAGCATCTAGTTTCCTCCCCAGCCCAGGGCACTTGCTCCAATCAAAGAACAGGGAAGGAGGGGGGCCCGGCACTCTGGCCTTTGGTGGCTGACGGGAGGACTTGGGGAGGGGGGGGGATGAGGGGCAGAGATGGGGGAAATGGCGCCTGCCCACCCTGCCCATCCACACCTCCGAGCGACCACCACCGAATGCCAGGGGAAGTTCACCGAGAGTTTACAACCCTCCTTTGTCACAGAGCGCTGCATGGAGCCATCAATCACGCCCTTAATTTACCCGTGTCACTTTCCAGAGGAAAGCCGCCCTGCGAGCAGCCAGTGGCGCTTCCTCTCTCACCCACTTGACGAAGATTTCATCTAATTGGTCCACATTAAATCACTCCCAGGATCCCAACGTGCCATCGCCGCAGCAGCGGCAGTGGCTGGCGGTGGGGACATGCCGGGGCCCTCCCTGCTGTGGGCAGGAGAGACCACAGAGGGCCTCCCTGGCTGGAAGCCTCTTGAAGGGGCCCCTGGGAAACCTGGAGAACCCAGAGAGGGGCCTCCTTGAAAGGGGGGGCTGGGGGAGGAATGTCAGGGATGCGAGGAGGGGCCGGCCAGGAAGGAAGGAGGAGGTGGTAGGAAGGAATGAATGGAGGATGCCACAGTCACTTGGCTCCCCCCCCCGCTCCCCATCCCCGGATGCCCAGGGGAGTCAGGCATCTCTAACCACCTCTACCCTCTTCATGGATGCAGACTGGGTCCCACCCTCTGTCTCTCTCCCTCTAGCCTCGTGGGCACAGAGATCCAGAGGGCTGCCATAAGCCTTGCTCTGCACTGCCTGGCAATGACCCCCAACTGGAAATGCTGGAAGCCTAGGCCACCTGGGAAGCGTAGCTGTGCCCGACACCTTTCCTCCTGCCCGTATTTCTCCAGACACATCATGCTTTGTACAGGCTGTTCCCTCTGCCTCAGATATTGTTCCTGCTTCATCTGCCCGGTGACCTCCTGGTTGTCCTGCTGATGCCAGCTCAAACACCACTTACACAAAGATGACCCTTCAGACTCCCTTGGGCAGGAGAGGTAACCTGTCCCTTCTCCGCCTGGCCTTCCCCTGCCCCAGCACAGGCCTCCGGGGCCTCCTTTCCTACACTCTTCTGCCCTTATCCACAGGCAAGAGGGTCTCTGAGCATCCTGTGAGCTGCGACCATATGTTTATCATTTTTATACCCCTGCCCGGCAAGCGTGGCACATGGCTGGGGCTCAGTAAATCTCTTCAGAATGCATGAATGAATGAATGAATATCACTTGCCTTAATGCGTGGCCTCAGGTAACCCACAGGCCAAGTCACATCACCAAAACACACCGAAGGGCTCTCTTGGGCTGTTACCAGTTCAGGAGATCTCACCCTGATATGACATCAATCAGGGGTCGCATGGGGGATTCATCCTAAGAGCGTGTAAGGCCAGGAAGAGCTTCAGAGATAAGCTGTCCTCCTCATTTAAGTGATGAACAAACGCAGGCCCAGGGTGACTGTCCCAGGTACCCAGCAGCCCCATTACCAGGAGTAGAGTCACACACAATCCCAGGGGCCTGAGGAGCCCTGAAGCTGGCACGAACCCCAGCAAAGCTCCTAAAGGCCGAGCTCACCGGTCCCTTTGGAAGCCTGGGGGAGTGACGGGCTCCCCAGGTTCCTGTCCCCACCTCTCTGTCTTCCCAGGAGGCTGCTGCCTGCGTGGCTGGCACATACCTTGCGTTTCTTGGCACGGCCCTCGGCCTGCAGGGTGCGGGTGCAGCGTTGCACACACTCGGAGAAGCTGAGGTTGCTATGGTCGGCACTGTAGTCGAGGTCGGCCAGCCGCGCCAGGGACAGGATGTAGTTACAGGCGATCCTCAGGATGGCCAGCTTGGACAGCTTCTGCCCATATGAGTAACATGGCACCTGGAGGGTGAGAAGGCGTCAGGAGGGGCTGCCAGGGTCTCTGCTGAGAACGGCCCGGGGGCACCTCAGCCAGGCAGGTGTAGGGCCCCTCACACTGACATCTGCACCGCCGGACAAGGGATTGCAGGGCGGCAGAGGTGGCCCATCTAATCCCTCAACCCGGATTTTATTCCCTGTTCTAAGCACCCGCTGTTTCCACACTCACAACCTTGGGAGGCATCCATATTCCCGCGTCACAGGCAAAGAAATCGAGACTCAGCTCTTGCCCGAATGTCAGTGAGCACGAAGCACACCGAGTTCCCCCAGGACAGAGCTCCACCCCCCTCCCTCCCTGAGAAGGAATCTCTCAGAGAGAACAGATGTTTTTTAGCTCTGAGGGTCTACTTACTCATTCAGTGGCACTTGTCTTGCTGGGCACTTGGGGCCCGACAACAAATAATAGCTCGGGTCTGCCATCAGAGAACTTACACTCAAGAGTGACGTTATAACGTCAGAGCAGAGTTAGCTGCCCGGGACTCTGGGAACAGATCAGAAGCAAAGTGCCAGTGCTCAGCTGGGGGGCCCACAGCTGATTGGCTTTCTTTTGCTTGTCTCTTTTTCTTTCTGCCCTCTGGACCTGGGGTTCTGCTGGGCATTGCAACAGGACAGCCCCAACCAGACTTGACAGCCTTGACATTCATCACCAACTAGGCACTCACTAATGGCACAGGGATTTGTATGGGTGAAGCGATGGAGTCTCTAACATTGTCCACCAATGCTCCTGCTGCTTGAGCAAAAAGCTACAAAGACTGCAGCAGAGTTCTGTGTCGTAACACGGAGACATCACCACAAAGTCCACCTGACAGGTGCTAACCAGTAGAGCTGCTCTGATGCGTCGTTCACCTAAATGGCCCAAACGTGCACTGCAACCCAGGCTGCGGTATCCTCCTCTCTATGGCTCTCCAGGATCTACACTCAGCATCCATCCCCACCACGGATACCTGGTACTAACCCTCAGCCCACAGAGAGTTGGGGTGCCTTGCAGGGACCACTCAACAAGTATGCCGGGCACTGTTCTGGACCAGTGGTTCTCAACCGGGGACGATGTTGTCCCTAAGGGGCAGCTGGCAATGTCTGCAGACATTCTTGATCGTCACCACCGGGGAGCAGGCGGGGAGGGGCTACTGGCCTGTAGAGGGCAGAGGCCAGGAATGCTGCTAAACATCCTACAATGCTCAGGATCCTACGATGCCTCCACAACAAAGAATGACCCAGCCCGAAACGTCAGCAGCGCTGTGCTCGAGAAAGCATAATCAAGAGAGCCGCTTCAGATGAGGACCCTAAACGCGTCAACATCTTGATCTCACGTTAAAGCTCACTTTGTCCAGGAGCTTTCCCTGACCTCCCACCCAACCCTACCCCGGGGACTAGGGCTGCCTCCCATTGACGGTGCTCTAATAGCCCGCCATCTGTCCTTAACTCCTGATTACTGTGACTCATTTAATGGTCAGTCTCTGTGTGAGCTGTCAGGGGAAGGCCTCTGTATGCAGAGCCTAGCCCAGGTCCTGCCCATCACCGGCCTCCAAAGGGTTTGTTGACTGAGGGAATGAATGAACAAATGAATGCTCTCCCTCCATATCTATCAGGTGACTCCAGAATGTTTAGAACTGGGTTCAAAAACCGTTCTCTCTCTCTCTCTTTTTTTTTTTTTTTTTTTTGGCCATGCCGCTCAGCTTGTAGGATCTTAGTTCCCGGACCTGAGATTGAACCCGCGCCCCCTACAGTGGAAGCATGGAGTCCTAACCACTGGACCGCCAGGGAATTCCCAAAATTCTCTGAGGATAAAGATTTAGTTATTTGGTGCAGAGGTGAAGCTCATACACCTTCTGGTCACCTGGGCTAACTCCTGGCTCTAGCTACAAACCCTGGGCAGGAGACATAACCGTTCTGAGCCTTGGTGTCCTTGTCATATTGCTAACAGGACTGACCGACCACACAGCGTGGTAAGGACTAAAGGAGATGGCATATGCGCTGCACAGAGTAAGGCCTGATACAAGTCAGTGACATTATTACGGTGGGTGTTGCAGAGGGTCTCCAAAGAGGGGCTCCAGAGAGGGTGAGAAGCAGGAGATCTGGAGCCAGGACATAGTGCCTGCTCATTCCCCCACCCCCTGGGGGTCCTGAGACCGCAGGCCCAAGGTGAGGTTTGCTGCCACCTTTCAAAATCCTCTAGCAGCCAAGGAGTTGCCCTTCACCAGGCCAGGAAACGCAGGGAGGGGCAGGGAGGTGACACAGGGACCACCAACTCCTGTGCATTCCCCTTCCCCCTCCCAGCCCTGGCCACAGCTCCAAACCCATCTGAGAAACGCCTGCAGAACAATGCACTTTGCCTGTTCTCATCCAGAGTCCAGAGAATCCTGCTTTATTAGCCTGAACAAATAAACAAGGTCTGTGGGACAGAAAGGTTCCCTGGGGCAGGGGCAGGGGTCTCAGGGAACAGCCTAGCACCTCTGCCTCCCCTGAACCCAGGGAGGGAGTGCCCTCCTGGTGGAGGCTCTGGACACCGGGCGCGGCTCTGTGACACAGGCCCTAGTGTGCTGTTACCCAGAGGCCATGCTGGGAGTTACCCAGCTCTTTGAGCCCTGGGCCCTGAGCAGCTGGGCTTCCCTGCCAGCAGGGAGCAGGGATCTTGCAAGGGATCTGCACATGGGGATCCAGGGTCATTGTGGGACCACAGAGCAACAGATGAGGTCAAGGCCGACCTAGGGGTTCCCGTGCCAAGTTCTGAGCCAGTTTTGCCCCAGATTTGTCACTCTGTCCCACTGCTTGTGTCAAAGTCCAGGTCTAACAAGAAAATCATCTATTGAGGGGGCTTCCCTGGTGGCGCAGTGGTTAAGAATCCGCCTGCCAATGCAGGAGACATGGGTTCGAGTCCTGGTCCGGGAAGATCCCACAGGCCACGGAGCAACTAAGCCCGTGCGCCACAACTACTGAACCCCGCGCGCCTGGAGCCCATGTTCCGCAGCGGGAGAAGCCGCCGCAATGAGAGGCCCGTGCACCGCAGCGAAGAGTGGTCCCCGCTCGCCGCAACTAGAGAAAGCCCTACGTCACGCTGCAACGGAGACCAAACGCAGCCAAAAATAAATTAATTAATTAAATAAATTAAGAAGCAACTGTGGAGTTTAAAGAACAAAACCCATCTATTGAGCTCTGGTTGTTTACCTGGCACCGTGGTCACTATTTACAGGTAGTTTTAGCCCATTGAAACTTTTCCCCAAATAAAGATTGTTACCCCATCTGCACATGAGGAAACAGAGAGGTGACATATTGGGCCCCAGGTCACTCAGCTAAGACCCGGTTGGAGTCAGAAGCTCGTGTGTTTATCGCCCAAGGAAGGCGGGCTCTCCAAGCTCCCACCAGGAGCTTGGCCACCGGGCTCTCCAAACTCCCACCACCAGTGGTGGCCATATATGGGACACCAAGGGCGTCTTCTGCCAGCTCACTCTACCTCCTCCCGCTCCCCAGGGTGTGCTCCTCAGCTCACCTGGCTAATTCCAGATGATCCTGGTGCCCACGGCCCAGGATGCAGCAGCTGGGCCCCCGAAAGCCCAGCTCAGAGGCAACCTGGTCTATGAGGATCTGATTCTAGGAGGTCAAGGTAAGGCAGAAAGAGCTGGTCTGAATCCCAAACAGCAGGGTGACTTTGGACAGGTAGCTTCACCTCTCTGAGCCTCAGTTTTCTTATCTGGAGAGTGGGAATAATGCCTGGGTACCCTGGATGACTGCTGGAACCAGGCCATCCCCTTGCTGTTTCTTGTGATCTACTAAGGCCAGGCAGAGGGCTGGGTGTTGTGAATATAATTCATCTTTAAACAGCACCATGAGGTAGAAATGACAACTTCCACTTTACAGAGAAGCATTTGATGCCCAGGGAGTGTAAGAACTTCCTGTATCTCTCAGCTGATGAAAGATAAGCTGGGTTTTGAACTCACACCTTAGCTGGGCTCTTTCCAATCAGCCAGAAGCAACGGCTTCGGGGGATGGATGAGCATCTATAGCCTATGGTGGGGAGGTGGGCAGCCCAAGCTTCTGAGCAGGGGATGGAGAGTTCTGGACTCCATGGGACCCCAGCCTTGGTGCATTACCTCTCTGAGCATCCACAGCGAGGCCCAGAGCCCAGCCATCCCACCACCTGCCAGGGACCACACAGCAGTCATCTGCTCAGCCTGGGCAGAGGACAGAAGCCAAAGGAGGCAGCAGGGCCACTCGGCCGCAGCTACTGACAGGCAGCAAAACTTCCTGTAAAGTAGAAGGACCTGCCTCACGCTCACCCCACAAGAATTGTTACGCTTCAGAGAAGCAGGTGCAGTATGGGGATTTTTCACCAGGTCCCACGTGCCCCTAAAAGATTCCATCCCACCTACCCCAAGCTGGACCCTCTCCTGGCTCCAGCAAACGGGAAAAAGCAGGAAGGGCACTGGCCCGGGATTCTGAGGACCTAGCTCTACTCCGGGCCATCCACGTGATCTTAGGTCCACAACCTTAGGGGACCTCAGTTTCCTCACCAATAAAATGGGCATCAGAATACCTGCTACCTCAGAATGGAATCGCCATGGGCAGATGTAGGGAGGCGCTACAGAGAAGCAAAGCCAGGAGCCAACCAGCCAATGTAGAGGAGGCCTGGAAGCCCTCCACCCACTTGCCTCTGTGCCAACTCCTACCCACCCTTCAGACCCAGCCCAAGATGCCCACTGAGACTCCTGGACCCGCAGAGCTCCAACATCACTGCATCCCCGGCACACAGCCGAGCACTTGATTCCATTTGAAATTTTTCTCTAATCGGCTCCTGTCAGTGAGTGCTGGCTCCCTGGGGTGAAGCCGCTCTACACAGAGCTGTTCAAGGTCCTTGTCAAGTTCTGTTTAAACAAAATCCCAACCTGCTACACAGCAACGAGGCTGGACCCTGAGAACCTGGGTCTGAGTAGTTAAAAGCCATGGCCCAGGGCCAGACGGGACAAATCCTGGTCACTCACTCCACCTCTGTAAGCATCCCCATCTGTGAAATGGGAAGGCAGCATGACAACAGGGCCAGGTAAGGCACTTCGCCCCGTGCAAGGAGGCTCAACAAGCTGCTGTCCTGGTGACTGTGGATGCGAGGGGGCAGGAGAGAGGCTTCTGTCACCCCTCTCCCATCTGGATGCAAGCAGGTCCGTCCCCCATTCCCTGAGGAGGGGGGTACAGGTTGCAGTGGGGCCATGGGCCCCTGCCATCCTATGGGGTCTGAGATTGAGGGAGGTGCTGGGCTGGGGGTGCCATCCTCATGTCCCCTCCTGGGCCATCCTGAGTTCACTTGCTGAGGATTCCCTGGGACACTCCAGGGGCAGCAGAGGAGGGCGCCACTGGTTTGGCACTTCAGCAGGTCCTGAGGGCTCCTCCTTGCTGCCCCAGGCCTCTGCCTGGCTAGGCTGCCATTCCTCCATCAATGCTGAGGGGCTTCATGCTTCTTGGGGAGAGAGGAAATCTGCACAAATCGGCACATGCACCAGATGCCCCGAGGGTGAGCACAGCCTGTGAACCAGAAGGTTCTGCCGGGGAGGCCGAGGCCCACAGCTCTGGCCCCTCCCCTCACCCACCCAGCAAGGCCAGGCTTTCCCTTGGACCCTCTCCCACCTGGCCCGGAGCAGCCCTGCACATGGGCCAGGCCCAGCTATGCACACATGGCCTTCACGTGAGACGGCGGGGAGGGCCCCGAGCAGCTGGGCTGGTGGCATGTGCTGCGGCCTGACCATCTGCCCCGCATACGCACCCCCTGGCCCCGCTGCCCGGGGGCCTCCCTCTCCCCCACCTGCACTTCTCATGGCCAAGCAGCCCCCCACCCCATTCCCTTCCTGCTTGAGAGCATGATGGGTTGGACAACACAGAAGACTGTCTGGCTTCCCCCATGCTGGGGGTGGACAGCTCCCGGGTGGTCACCAGGCTGAAGAGCGGGGCCGTTAGGAGCCTGGGCCCTGGAGCGACTCGCTGACTCCGATTCAATCCAGGCTCTGCAATGACAGCGGCACACAGCCACGCAGGCTGTGACTGCACCACGCCCGGGAGGGCACCGGCACCCTGAAGCCTGGTGAATGGCAGGCCGGGGAGGCATGCAGTGCAAAACCCAGGAGGCCTCATACGGTGGCCAAAGGCTGCGAGACCTCCACCAACTTACAGAAGTTCCCTGAACCTCGGCCTCACCATCCGTGAAACAGGGGTGGGAATGAGGGCGGGGGGATGGGGGGGTGGGAACAATACCTACTTCATTAAATGAACTAATACGCATAACACGCTTAGCACACGACCCAGTACAAAGGAAGCATCTGATAAATGGCAGTTTCTATGATTATTATTAAAATGATTACAGAATTCTTATTTCTACATCGGTCAAGGCCTTTGCCCAGCACTGAGGACGTTGCAGATGTTCGAGAAATGTTCATTCCCCCTACAGCCCCCATTCCTTTCTTCATTCGCTCTCTGCAGAGAAGCGGTGTATGAGGTAAGCATTATCACCATTTTCCAACTTTAGCAACTGAGGCTCAGAGAGGGAAAGTGACTTGTCCACGGTCACACAGAAAGCATACAGCAGAGGTATAACTCAAACTCCGGCCTCCGGACTCCCCGCCCAGTGCTCTTTTCACCGTACCAGGAATCTGCTCAGAGAAATGAAGCCCCAGACCAGAGCCACAGTCCCAGAACTGACCTCGGTGCTGCAACAGCCATGGCCTCATTTCAGGAAAAACCGTCCTTCTTCCTCACCCTCCTTTCCCAGGGTCCATTTCAGACCGTCAAGCCTAAGCCTAGATCCAGAGTCACAGCCTGCCTGGATAGGGGCACACACACACATACGCACACGAGTGTGTGTGTGTATTCACGTGTGCACTTTCTACAGGTGGGATACTGAGGTCCAGAGGAGGAAGGAGCGCCTCTGAGACGCAGGACTTTCCCCATCGGATGGGGGCTGTGATGTGGACATGGTGAGTGTGCCCTAGTGACATTTCTTTCCCTCCCAGACAATAGACCGGTGCCCACCAGCAGCCTTTTTGGGGAAGGGACAGATGGACTGGACAAGGGGGGGAACAAACCGGGGCAGGCGCTTCTGATCACGCGTTTGTGTGTTCTCTTGGGCACGTGTACTGATCGTGTGTATAGGTAGAGCTGTGTGTACCTGTGTGTGTGTGTGCACACTTTCTCCCTGAATTTGTCCCTCTTATATAGAACTTCCGCACAAGAAGGACAGAAGTGAAAGGAAACCACGATTAACAATCTCATCTCAGAGAGTCAGCCATGTGTACGCCCACCTTCCGACTTAACAACACTGTGAGTGCAGGGCCCACAGCGCTGATACAGCTGACATTGTGAGAAGCATTTGGCCAGGCGGGCATTCCAGAAACTTCTGTCATCTTCCCTAACCCACTAGGTGATCTTGGAAGCGTTTCCTTCCTTCTTTCTCCAGGCTCCAGTTTTCCATTCCATTAAATGGAAAGCTAATTCAACCGACGGGGATGTTAAGATCAAATAAGATGGAATTTATTACTGAAAGAAGTTCAAGCCACTGGACAAATGAGATGTAGTTGAACACACAGAGACCGTGAATACTTTCTCGGAACTGAAAGAGGCAGCTGGAGGAGTAAAGAGGACCCTGAACTGTCAGTTAAAGGACCTAGGTGCCAGCCCTGCCCTTCCTCTCACCAGCTGTGATGCTCTGGGCACGTGGCCTCCCCAATCTGAGACGGGTTGCCCTAGCTGCAAGGTGAGCAGGTGGACAGTCATCTCTCTGCCATCTCATCCTTCCATCCTGGGCGGTAGGTAGCAGGATGCCCTCCAGGCTGCCACCCTCTGACACAGAGCCACTGCCTGAGGGTGAAACTGAATTCTCCACTGGGCCCACTGCCCAAGGTCCCAACTGTCTATGACAGTTATCTGACTCCTCCACTCCACTCTACCTCACTGACCAATCATCTTACTCAAGCCCAAATGTGACACTTTGGCTCAAAAGTCATAGAAACTCTTTTCCCCAGGAGTTTAATTCCCTTCCCATGGATGGACACAGGCACCTTCCCTGCCCCACCCACAGGAGGAAGAGGAGAGAGTGTGATCCAAAAAGATCATGTTTTCTGAAATCCTTTGTTGTTGGCTAAAGCCCAGAGAGGGTGAGTAACTTTCCTGAAGTCACACAGGAAGTCAGCTGCAGAACAAGCAAAAATCCTGACCATTCAAACCAGTCACATCCACACCCCCCCCAACCCTTCCCCATGCCCTGTGCGGGGTGGGGGCAGGGGGCACTTACCACACTCTTCTTAGATCTCCGCTCTGTGAAAATGAGCAGCCTAGAATCCCAGGGCAGTCTCAATCTTGTCTAAGTGGAATTGTAAAACTGCCACTCCCCACTATGGGTAATTCTTGGACAAATATTCTTTCCCATCGGCCCCAGAAGACAGTGTCTGGTGAGGACAGCCCCCACCTTCCCCAAACTAAGAAGCCCCTAACCCACCCCAGAACTAGTTTCTGAAGATTCCCTGATCAATCAGTCCCCTCAGCAGACCTGCCTGCTTCAGCATGCGGCAGGCGGCGAAGGGCAGCAGTGGAGGGGATCTCCTGGGAAGGCTCTCTCCAGCCAATTCCTGAGGCCGCCCCTGCAGAGGGGGCTCAGGCTTGTACCCCGGGTCCTTAAGGACACCAGGAGCGAGGGGTGCAGAGCGCAGAAGCAACCTGAGTTCAGGGGCATCCCTGCTGGGAGGTGGGGGCTGAGGAGGGACTGACAGGTTCCCGTGGAATGAGGGACCCTTATGTTCTGGCAAAACCAGGACCACCCCTCCGCAGCATTCCGGGCCTCCAAGACCACGCCAAATTGCCGGAAGGGTAAGGGTCTTCCCCCTTTCCCCGCCGGAGACAGATTCCCACATTGCCCCTCTCCACTCCCCACCGCGTCCGAGGGACTCCAGGAGACAAATATTCGCTGCCATAAAAGTGAACTATGAGGGGTGAAGTCAGACGCGCAGACAGGGTCACCCCAGGGGGGATGGGGGTGGCTGTAACCAGGGCGTGCCCGAGCCAGAGATCTCGAACCTTCACCCCCACTTTGCAAACTAAGAGCCGTACCAACGCTGTGGCAAAGGTCACTGCCCCAGGAGGACCCAAACCTGTCTGGGCCCTGGGGCCGACCGGGCGGGGACAACTTGCCGCTTACCCACGCCCTCATCCTCCCAAAAGTTCCCCCGCCACTTACCCACCCACTCCCGCAGTCATACCCGGGCGCAGTGAGGATGTGTGGCTGGGAGCCGGTACCTGCTTCCTGAGCGCCTCGAAGGCTGCGCTGATGGTGTGCACCCTCGTCCGCTCCCTGGCGTTCGCCAGGAGCCTCCGGGTCTGCTGCAGGGCTTTGATCTCGGAGGAGGCGGCTGTAGCTTCGCCCGGCCGTTTCCTAGGCGACGCGGAGGAATCCGGGTGGTTATTGTAAATTACGTGTGAAATTGACGAGTAAGAACTTTCCCCAGGGCGCGTGGGGGGGGCCGGGCGCACTGAGGGCTCCGGGGGAGCAGGGGCCGCCGACGGCGTGGGGCGTGCTGGCGGTGCGCACAGCAAGATGCGGGGACGTAGGCCGGGCTCCCGGAAAGGCTGTGCCTCGGGACCCCCAGGTACCTGGCCCTGGGGCGCTGGAGGCGGCGGCGGTGGCGGC
Organism: Balaenoptera musculus; assembly: GCF_009873245.2. Taxonomy (NCBI): domain Eukaryota; kingdom Metazoa; phylum Chordata; class Mammalia; order Artiodactyla; family Balaenopteridae; genus Balaenoptera; species Balaenoptera musculus. Next base: position 14,688,842 of record NC_045797.1, read on the forward strand.
GGCGTGGGGAGTCCCGGCCCCACTGCGCCCAGGGCGAAGCCGCGTTTCCGCGCGTCCAAGACCTCCGGAGCCCGGGCGCCCCCGCGCTCCCCGGCCGTGTCCGCGCCCCCACCTGAGGGAACGGCCGGCGCCACCCGGGCTGGCACCGGGGCCGGGACCGGCTGCAGCCGCTGGGTCCTGTCCCGCAGCCCGTTGGTGGCGGCGGCGCCGTGCTCGGGCGCTTCCAAGTCCAATCGGAAAGTTTTATAGCCGTTCGCGCGCCGCGCCGGCTCCTTGCCTTTCCTCTTGAGCTTCTTGAGGCCGTTCAGCTCCTTCACGCACACGGTCTTCCACGGCCCGTCCTCGAGAACCGGGATGTGCTTCATGGCGCGGGCAGCGCGCAAGGCAGCGGCGTGGGGCTGCCCGGGAAGCGCGCCCGCCGCGCTCGCTCTACACGCTGCGCGCCGGCTCTGCCCGGGCGGCCGCGGCGCTCAGCGCCTCGGAGTCTCCTGCTCTCCCCCTGCTCGCTCCCTCCCTCCCTCCCTCCCTTTCTCCCCCTCGTCCGGGGCAGCTGCGCCGCCGGCTCCGCGAAGCCGCCGGGCTGTCCGTTCCCGGAGCGCTCAGAGTGTCATCTGAAGTCGCTGCCGCCGTGCCAGCATTTCTGGAGAACGCCCGCTGCGCTCCATCTGTGTTTGTTTAGCCTCAGTTTACACAGAAGCCCAATTCGCTAGATCAGTCAGCGCCGCCGCCCGGAGAGGAGGCAGCTCCCGCCGCCGCCTCCCCAGCCCCGGCCGCCCGATCAGCGAGCGCCTTTAAAGAAACAGGAAGCATTTTTCAAAACAGCTGGGCTGCCGGCCGCCTCCTTTGTCCGCGTCCTCTCCACCTCCCCCCACCCCCATCCCTTCTGCCCAGAACCTGCGTCCTCTGACTCTCCCTCCCCGCCCCCTCCTCAAGTCCGGGGTGCTTCTCTTTCCCCAGAGGACAGTCCGCTCCCGAGCACGTGCCTTCTGGGCCCTTCGGCCCTTCCCCAGATCAGAGCCGGGCCTTGTCTCCCTGGCCTTGCTGACCTCTTGGTGACGCAGCGTCGCCTTCCGCACCCAGCACCTCCACGTCCAGCCCTCCACCCCAGCTTGCCAATCGAGAAAGAAACAGAATGGCGACTTCTCCTGGGGGGCGGGGGCGGGGGTGGGGGTAGGTCGACGAGGGAAGGGAAAGGCTCTGGGGTTGCCCGAGACCCTCACTCCCCCTGCACCGCAGCCCCATCCGCTCGGGTCGCTTGCTGGAGCAGAGAGAAGGCCTAAGCGCCAGGCAAACTGAGGCTCTGAAAAGGAGTGGGCTTTCCCACGGTCACGCAGCCAGTTAAAGAGGCCGAGCAGCGTGGAAGCTTTGGGTTTAGACGCAGCATCTGGGAGAATCTCAAGTCACCTCACCCCAGGTTGCCCGCTACGTTGCTGTGGGGAATTCAACCCCAGGCACATAGGGGGTACCAGTCAAATGGAAGCTTTGGTTATTATTATTATTAATAACAGAAGCAGAATAGCTTCTAGAGGCAGATTTCCTGGGTTCAAATGACAGCTCTGCCACTTACAAACTGAGTGTCGTTGGGCAAGTCACTGAACCTCTCTGTGCCTCCCTTTCCTCGTCTGTAGAATGGAAGTAACAATTGTACCTTCTTCCCGAGGTGTTGTGAAGATTAATTGAGCATATGTGTGCAAAGCGTTCAGAGCTGCCTGGCACAAAGTGAGAGCTTTGCAGGTGCCCACTGTTATTGGCAGGCGACAGAGGTCGACTGCCCAGACCCTCGGTCCTCAGTGCCATCCCACTGGAGATTCTGGGGGGGAAAAAAGGGCAAACTAGTGGGCTCTCACCGGAGCCCACCTCCCGGAGGCTGCCCTGAGGACCAGCACACGGTCCTTCCCTCCTCGCAGGTCCTTCCTCTGTGGTAGTAAGTTCCTCCTTGGTGGTGGTTGCTTTAAGCAGTTTGAGAGAAGATAGACCCTTGACCCTGGCCTTGGGCTCTGACCTCTGCAGCCACTGGAATCTTTGTCTTTCTGATTTCAGTCATTCACTCCCATCCCCAGACCCACCAAACCCGGTGGGGTTTTTCTTGTGAAAATGCAGGGTTCATCAGAGTGCCTTCTCTCCTCTAGGGGAGAATGCCCTGGGGGTGGGAGGGGGCAGATGACATGGTGACCTGTGCCATACAGTGTCCTGTGAGGTAGGATGGGGGTCCAGGCAGAAGGTTCAGGGGCAAGAGCGTAGACTGTACTTGGCTTTTCAACTATCAAGCTCCATGACCCTGAGCAAGACAGTTCATCCCACTGGGGTTCTGAATCTGTCCTTGAGGATGATATTTCTGTCCAGCCAACCTCTCAAGATAGTTGGGAAAGTAAAAAGAGATCACAGATGTAAAAGGACTTTGACATAAGACTTCAAACATCCCTTCACACGTCCACATTCACACAGAGACACACGCAGAGGCATGCAGTTTTCTGACTATGGTAAATGCAAAACCTCATTTTTTCCACCGGGATGGGTCCCGGCATCATAAAATGTGTGCTTCCTGAGGCACCCCCTTCCCTGGGCACCCAGCATCTTCCCAGACCTTATCTCTCTCCTGAAGACCCAGGGTTAAGCCCCAGAGAGGAGTCCCCATTCTCCTTCTGTTTCCCCCACCAGCCCGGGACCCTCTGAAGAGAACAGTCTTCTCACTCTTTGATGACTGGCCCCAGTCTCCCCTCCTCCTGTAAGCCTTGGCTGGTCAGCACAGCCCCCTGTCACTCTTGCTGGTCTCTGCATGTGGCCACTCACAAGAACTGCTGCAACTCGTCCTCCACTGAGGTCCTGCCTGAACCCCTGGGTTTGTGAGCTCCCGAAAAGCCACTGTTTCCTTCCTCCCTGTCTTCCAGGAAACTTTTGCTGAAGGCTTCATGCCCTTTACATTCTCCAGATCCCAAGCAGAAGCTGAGACCCCCAGCCTACCCACTCCTCATGCACCCAGCCAGTCGGTGGCAGAGTTGGGGGGAAAGCCAAGACCACCTCTCCAGAGCTGCTGAGGTCCTCTCTGAGCCTCAGTTTCCCCCTCTGTAAAATGGAGATCGTATTATTGTCTCATAGGGCTGGCATGAGGATTAAGTGAGGCTGCAAGTACAGCACTGAGCCTGGTACGTAAGTGGAATGACGGTGGCTTTACGCATCCTGGGTTAGCACACCTGCCCAGGCTCCTTGCATCCCAGCTTTTCCCCCCAGGCTCGGGGTGCACTTGCAGGCTGGGGTGTCCATGGCTAGTTAGGGCGTGCAGAAGTCTCATGGCAGGACTGAAAATTGTCCCTAAAGAGGCCAGGCTGTGCTCCAGGAAAATCACGTGTCTTGGTTGAATAGCGAAGGCTCCACTCATGCTGATCCTGAGCCTGTCACCAACTCTTCCAAAACAGAGGAGAAGGTCACTGAGATCCCAAGGGGTGGGAGGAAGAGAAGGGAGTGGATAGGAGTGGTCATCTGCGCTGGGTGGAGGTAGAACGGGACTCAGACCCAGCCGGTCTCCCAGGACATGCTCCTTCCCCCTCGCCATGCTGCCTCTCCCGCTGGTCAAATCGCGGGGCCCAGGGGTTGGCATCAGGCTAGCCTAGTGCTTTGCCACTCACCAGCTGTGTGGCCTCGAGCAGCCTCTTCACCTCTCTGAGCCGCAGTTTGTTATCTGGGCGTTATCTCCTTAGTCATAAGATGGAATGCCATGTACCGGAACAGGAGGGCCCAAGTGATATGAAGGGTCCCTGTTATTGTGATTCTCAGCCCACCAGGTGGCAGACCTTCGAAGTCCAGGCTAACTGCCCAAGGTCCCCCAGCCTAAGGGCAAACCGGCCACCCAGGGCTCCCTTCCCTCAGCCTCCCAGAGAAGTGGAGGGAGACCAGCCTGCCAGCACCCCCTGGTGGTATGACACTGTCCGGACTATACACAACATAGCCGTTTCCCCACAAGGATTTAGAGCCAGGAGTGGTAGCCCTGCAATGACAGCAATTTGGATTTTGTGAATTCATAGAATTTCCAGGATAAAAAGGCTCTCCAGGCTCCAGGTGGTCTCACCCCCTGTTTGGAATGGGACAACACGGACATCCAAAGAAAACCTATGCCCTACATTAAAAACATCCCCCACTGAATCAAGTGTTTGAGGTTACTCTGGGCTAGCATGACCGTGCCACTGGGAGGTTCCACATCCCCTGTATGGCTGGTCCAGGGAATAGGAATGAAACTAGAAAGGGAAGTGAAGGCAAGAGCTTAGGGCTTAGACCACTGGGAACAGATGTTAGAAAGCCAGGCAGCAAAACTCACCACCACACAGGGAGTGACTACAGGCTCTATTTCACTAAATCCTTATAACAACCCAGGGAAGTAAACCCATTCTACAGATAAGGAAACTGAGGCTCCTAGACCAAAAAACAAAACAAAACAAAAACTTGCCAATGGAAAGGAAATAACAGAAGTGGGATTTGAACCCAGGCCAACGGACCCAAAAACTTAAGCTTTGAACCATTGTGTTTTGCTGCCTCCCGAGACCTCAGTGAGTAGCATCTGGGGAGGTGAGTCACTGGGCCACCTACAGGGCTGGCCTCTCTGGAAGCCTGGCTGTCCCTGCATGTGCCACCAGCCTGGGCGAGCTTCTTGCTGTCCTCTTCTCAAGGGAAGCCACTGTTCTCCCTTGGACCAGCTCAATGACCCTCCAGCTCCTTCCAGGTCAGGGTCAGATGGCAGGGGCACTGCCTCTGGACATTTGATGTTCTCGGGCATATGGACCCCAGGTCTTATCCAGGTACTGGTGCCCTCCTAGCATTGCTGGTTGGAACCTGCCCAGCAATTCCTTAGTGCATATGCACCACCCGTGGGTGAGGACAGGACAGCTCTGCAGGGTGACATCCCAAGATTGCCATCTTCTTGGCCAAATGGGATGGAACCTTGGATACTTGCTACATGGAACACTACATTCCTGAATCCGGAGTCCCTATTTCCGGCTGTCTAGATTGTTCCAAAGTGGGTGTGTCATCCATTCGAGAAAGGGAGGAAGAACAGAAATTAGACTGCCAGAAGGCAACAGAACGCATGTGATCAGTGCCTTCCAGAGTTGTGCTCATAGCCACCCTGGATAGGACCACCCAAGGCAGTGAGCAGAAAGTAGAATATAGTCAGCCTGGTGGCCTCCAAGGGTCCTCCCTACCTTTCAGTCGCAGTGTCTGCTCTGCCACCATTAACCAGCAGGACCCTGGATCCAGAGGACAGAAATGAGACATCCAGGCGGAAAGCTGTTCCAGACTCACTCTCCAGTCTTCCTCCTACCTCTCTCTATCCAAGTGACCATCCCCGCTGTGGAAAATTCAGAGAGTCTCTGGGGCTGGGAAAGGGGCTGGATAAGGGCACGGCAGGAGGGAGCGAGGAAGGCCTTCAGCAGCCTCTCTCTGGGGCTCGCTCTCTGGGATGGGCTAGGGTGCACCTTCTCAGCCCTGAGCACATGCTCTGCGGTTAATGGAGCAATTTCCCCCGCAACAGGCAGAGCCCGTGGGGTGCACTTAGTCCTGGCTCCTGTGGTCAGGGAGGAAACGGGAGGATTGGCTCAGGAGGGAAGGGGTTCAACAAGCACCAGGAGGAGCCTGGCACAACAGGCTGGCAGGTGCCAGGTTCCCACACAGTTGGCCAGATGTCCTTTGAAACCTAGGACACATCATGTCATTCCTCTGCTCAAAACCTCTCTGTGACTTCCTATTTTTCTCAGATGTGTTAGGAGCTGCCAGCAATCCTCTCCCCCTGCAAGCTTGGAGACAGGGGTCTGTTCCTCCACCCCGGGAACCCGGACTGCCGTGGCTAACGGAGACCCGAGGGAGTGGAAGTGACACCGTGCTTTTAAGGGCACTGGCTGTTTCAGCTTCCTGCCAGTGGGAGCCCTGAGTCACCGTGTGAGCAGTCCAGGTTACTCTGCTGGAGAGAGAGGCCTCGTGGGGAGCACCGTGGTGCCTGACCTGTGAGTGAGGAAGGCACCTGGACACCTGGCCCAGGGGAGCCTTCAGACGCCTCCAGCCCCAACCTCTATCTGGCTACAGTCACATGGGAAAACCTAAGCGAGAACTGCCCAGCTGAGCCCGGTCAACCCCCAGAACCATGGGAATGAATCCTGAATTGTTGTGTTAAGCCACTACATTTTGGGGTGGTTTGTTACGCAAGCAATAGAGAACTGGAACATTCGAGCAGGAGCCAATGTTGGCATCTGGTCCTCCCTTTCCTCTCTGACTTCATTCCCTCAGTCCTCCCCCACCACCCGCCCCATCCCTCTGCTCCCACCGCACTGGGCTTCTTGCTACTCCTTGAACTTACCCAGCAAGCTCCCTCCCGCCTCAGGGCCTTTGCACTGGCTGTTCTTCTGGCCTGGAATGCCAGGTAGCCCAGGTAGACTCGTGGCTTACTCCCTCACCCCCCTCTGGTGTTTCTATGTCACCTTCTCAGTGAGGTTGTCCCTGGGCACCCCATATATCCTCTTCTTCAATATCTCTACCTCTTCCCTGCTTTAATTTTTCAAGTACTTACCATTATCTGACATATTATGTCTGTAGGTGTATAACTGGGTTTTTTGTTTATTTGTCTCCCCCACTAGAATGTCAGCTCCACGAGGGCAGGGATTTTTACCTGCCTTGTTCACTGCTATATCCCAGGATCTAGAACAATCCTGGTATACAGTAGGCACTCAGTAAATATTTACTGAATGAACGAAGGCTCACTGCTCAGTTTGGACCAGGTCTTACTCAGCTAGTCAACCAGCTGCTTTAACAGAAGAAACCAGTGGATCCAGAGTTGATCGTGTCCCAGGGACAGCTGCTCTGACCACCGGGAACTGGTGGTTGGTCGAATTCACTTTCTTTTCTCTGGTTTCGTGTCTCCTGGCCTGATAAACAAAGTGGGGACAATGGGTGCAAATCAACAGTCATTCATTCACTTGACAAACCTTGGGCCGAGCCAGGCCTCACGATGGGACTGGGTCAGAGAGATGAGGTGTGTGCCATCAGGAGCTCAAGTGATTCCCATCTCCAACTTGGTCCACCTGTGACAATTCAACACACATTTGTAGATACCTACTGAGGCTGTCTACACTTACAACACAAAGACAGCTACTGGGGGATACAGCAGTGAACAGAGCAAAAACCCCTGCCTCACGAGCTAACATCTGGTGAGAGGGCACGAGGTATCCACCTCAAGGCATTCCAGGTCCAGGAGAGAAATAATACAAATCTGTTAAGAGCCGTAAACACAGCACTAAGTGATACACTCTGTAGGGAAAGCTGTGGGAATTCCGAACGCGGCAGAACTGCTCTTGGAGACTTCCCGAAAGAAGAGGCATTTGAACCAGGCTGGAAGGTCCATGAGATCTGGCCAGGCAGACCACTTCCCTGACAAATGCCCATGGCTCACTCCCTTACCTCCACCCAGCCTCCTGTTATGTCACCTCCTCGTTAAGTCCTCCCCTCACTATCCACTTACAACTGGAATGACCACCAGCCCTTTTCTCCTTGTCACACACTTATGCATCACGTTTATGGGCTGCGTTGCCACCCAAAGGAGATAGAAAGTGGCGCCTGCTCCCTTACGAAGCCTAGAGAAGTTTCGTCCCGGTGGCTGGTAAGATGGCAGAGGAGAGAGGGGATGGTCACGTGGCACCGCCCTGACTGTCGGGGATTCGCTAAGAAGTTGAGGGGATATCTGAGCCTCAAGGAGACTTCCTCAAGAAAGCAACACAGCGAGCCAGGCTGTGCCGGGCGAGCACACCCCCAAGAGGACACGAGGGCTGCCCGAAGCAGCTGAGTCTCCAGGCTCTCTGCTTCCTCTGACCAGCATCTGACCTGGCCCTGCCCTCTCTGGTCCTCTTCCCTCCCCCTGACACCTCGCTGTCCCCCAGATTCCTTCATTCCCATGGCCTCTGATGGGGAAAGTCCAGAGTCTTCTGTGGCTTCTCCTCTGCTCCTCCTCTGTGCTCTATGGGCTCTGTTTCAGCAAAACGACATTATCCATCATAACTCCATGTTGTTAATGTGAATTTTATCACCTTTGTAGTTTTGTTTATTAATTTATTAACTTATTTCCATTTATAGTTACATAAGAATTAAAAGCATAAAGCATAAGTGTATAATTATGTCTTAGGGCTCTGTGACAGTGTGTCACCTTTCGAGACAGGAGCACACATTACCCAGGTTCAAGAAATTCTGGGCAGGACATTATCAGAGTTGTCCTGCAGCTTTGACTTTCTGGTCTGAGAGTCGAAAGATACATTCTCTTCCCAGGACCAGCTATGTACCCTTCCCTTGGGCACCTGCTTCCCCTGTCCCCTGCCCCCTGCAAGCCTCACTTTCTTTTCTTTTCTTTTCTTTTCTTTTTTGGCCACGCCACATGGCATGCGGGATCCTAGTTCCTGACCAGGGATCGAAACTGCTCCCCCTGCACTGGAAGCGTGGAGTCTTAACCACTGGACCACCAGGGAAGTCCCAAGCCTCAGTTTCTTCATCTATAAAATGGGAAGAGTGAGAAGGCGATGGCACCTACCTACCCCGAGATCTTCCCATCTCCAGCATCTTAGCATTTGTCTTAAGCCTCTTCAAAACCCAGAGCACAATGGGGGAGAATGAAACATTCACTCGCTAGAGAGAAAACTCTCCTGCAAGCCTAACCCCTATTGCAGGCAAGAGAAGCTCTGTCACGAAGCCATCAATCCCACTGGAACACCGAAGCTGGATCAGCCAGGGGGCGGGCGGGGAGCGAGCCAGAGGCCCATTAGTGCTTTCCTCATCAGGACCTAGTTGTCAACAGCCTAACAAGACCTGGCTTAAGCCAGTGATCTCCCGGGAGCTGTTACCAATCCTCATAGGCGTGCTCTGTGGCTAGATGTGAAACCAGTGTGTGATAAGTTCTTCTTCTTCTTCTTCTTCTTTTTTTTTTTAGGAAAACAACATTAAATTCCCCAAGGAGCACATTCCTTCATTGTGAAGTATTCCCTACCCATCTCCCCCATTCCCTCAGAAAAGAAAGGAAACAAAAAAGGCTTGGCTACTTCTTCTGTACAGGCTCCTTAAAAACTATTTTTACAGCTCTCTAGAAAAGTCCCCTCTGATGGCGGCAGCCGGAACACATGAGGGGGCAGGACGGAGCTGACGCAATGCACATTTATTAGCAATGTGGAAAATTAAAAAGGTACTGGCTCTTCCACGGCCCAGCTCAAGGGCAGCCCCGCAGACCTGGGAAGCCCCAGTGACAGCTGTTGATCTGATGGTCTCCAGGCTGAGTCCTCAGACGCCTAATCAGTTGCAATTCTAGATTGGCACAGCTGGAGGGATGCTTGGAGACCATCTAGTGCCCGGAGGACAAATACTTTTTTTTCTCTCTCTTTTTTTTTTTTGAATTTTATTTTCTTTTTATACAGCAGGTTCTTATTAGTTATCTATTTTATACATATTAGTATATATATGTCAATCCCAATCTCCCAAAGGACAAATGCTTTTTATCATGCATGCCAAATCTAATTGATTGGTAGGGGCTGCTTGAAACCCCGTGTTGAAAAGGATTCTGAGGCTGGATCTGGGTCCCATGGGAATGAGTGCTGTAATTGATTAGCAATGTCTGCCATGGATGAAAGAGGAAGAGGGCAGTATTCATGCCATGTGTTGGCCACTTCTGGTCTAGTCCAGCCTTCCCATTTTATTGATGGGGGAGACTGAGTCCCAAAGCCCATTGTTTGTAGGGTCTTCCCCAGCCTTCTTGGGGGCTGGCTGTTGTTGGTAAGTGGCAGGGAGCCTAAATATCTCTGAGGTCCAAAGATGTCAGATCCAAAGACTGTCTCTGAAAAACCAAAACAATGATTGTGTTTGGTTAATACAGTCAATTGCCTGTTCCCTGGAAATAACTGGTAAAATCAGTCATCTCACGGGATTAAGTCAGTTCAACCAATGAAGATGACCTGGCAGCCCCAGGTGACCCCCACGCCAGTGTTCACCTAACACTAGTGGTTACACGGTCAAAAAGAATCAATGGGTGAGACTCACCAACTATTTGGCCTCAGGACAATAAAATCCCCAAATGGCCAATGGAGTCGCTCTAATCAAATGGACAACTATCCCTCTGGTCTCTACCCGACGAGCTTGGGTCTAACTATCCTGTCCATTACTCCACTCCCTCGCCCCCATCTTCTTCTCCTCCCTGCCAAGCCTGGCTTATTTCCTTCTCCTCTCCCGAGTCTGGGAGAGACCCTGCAATAGACTCTGCTTTCTCTGACCAAGAATCCTTCTGAGGTGGGTCAGACACCCGCCCTCCCACCAAATACCTGTATATCAACTCTGCATCTTAGATTCTCTCCCCCCGTCTATGACAGCTCGGGGAACATACAGACCATTCCTCAGGGGACAGACTCGCTTGACATCACTGAGAAGTACTGGTACCACTGGGTCCCCCGACTCCAGCTCTTGGGTCATGCTCGTTGCCCTGGATAAAACCATTCTGTCTGGTCCACCTGGGTTTCATGCACTCCTCAGAGTAGCAGATAACTTCTGAAGACCCCTGAAGGGGGCAGTCCCACGGTGAACATTTGGGGTGGGAAAGAACTTGGCATGTGACGGGGGTATGCTGAGGAGTGCGGGAGGGAACACGGGTCATTGATAAGGTGAGCCAGGCTGTTGGAAAGACCTGGCTTGCTAGGCACCCTGGCAGGACTGCCAGCCGTCACCTCCTGGGAATGGTGAGGCAAAGCAAGTTCCTCTCGGATCTCCCAGCGCTTGTCACACTGCCCTCTGGGAAGTCTACCTTGGCATCTTAGATCCCCAACTCAAATTGAACAGTTTTTTTTCCAGGGACAAAAAAATAAAGAAACAAAAACAGGCCCTTACTCAGACAACTTGGCTAAGTGGGAAAAGACCCTCAGCGGTGGGGAGAAGCCACGCTTTCATGTGGGACAGCTCTGAGCTGAACCCGGCTGACCACGTACAAGCTGGGGGCTTGGCCAAGTTCCCTAATCGCTCTGGGCCTCAGTTTCCTCCTTTGCAATGTCGGATAGGAAGATCCATGACCCTCATGGGTTGTTGGGAGGATAAGGGATCGTCACTGTAAAGGGCTCAGCACAGGCTTGGCCCGTGGTAGCTACTAACAGTCTCCTGAACACCTCTCCTTTCCTTTCAACGCAACACATACAGTCCCTGACTTTCAATGGTTCAACTTAAGATTTTTCGATTTTATGACGGTGCGAAAGTGGCACACATTCAGTAGAAACTGTTTTTGGAATTTTGAATTTTGTTCTTTTCCTGTACATGCGGTACATACTCTCTTGAGATGCTGGGCAGCGGCAGCCGCAGCTCCCAGCCAGCCCCGTGATCACACCAACGCACAACCATTCTGTACCCAGACAACTTCTGTTTTTCACTTTCAGTCCAGTATTCCACACGTTACATAAGATAGTCAATACTCTTATTATAAAATAGGTTTGGTGTTTGCCAAAATAGGTTTGTGTAGGCTAATGAAGTGTTCTCAGCACGTTTAAGGTAGGCTAAGCTAGGCTGTGATGTTTAGTAGGTTGGCTGTATTAAATGCATTTTCGACTTAACAGCACTTTCAACTTCTGATGGGTTTATTAGGACGTAACCCCATTGTAAGCAGAGGAAGAGCTGTACTTCGTGCTTCAGGGCTGGGACCCTACCACACCTCCTCCAGGAAGCCTACCCTGAACACCCTCAGCCATTCATGCAGCCTGCTCGGGGGAACTTCCAGGCTGGCCTGACTGTGTCCTGTACTGGGAGCCTTGTTTCTCCAAAGAGCCTATGGGTCACCGGGGGCCAGGGAGGTCTGCACCTCCCCTTGCTCCCGAGAGCCCCCAGCTTTAGGCAGAGAACACAATGGGTGCTGGATAAAGTAGCTACACAGATCCTGGCATCCTCTTCCCGCCCCCACCCACCTAATCTCGCTGGTTCCCCTGACTTTCCAAACCCCTGTCTAGTTTCTTCCTAATGCTTCTGTCTCCACGTCTCCAGGGTTCTGTTTGCATGAGCGAAAGAAGTCTACACACACACACAGAGCTCAGAAAGCATTCAGTTGCTCCCGGGCAGGCTGCCAGCGATTGAGTGACCTGCAGCTTCCCCCCCAAATCACATTCCACTGGCACGGATCTTGCCCCGCCTGACGCCAGCCTCCGAACTCGCCCCCAGAGCAAACATTTCCAGTTGGCAGCCCGGCCTTGTTTTTCTGAGGCCCTGATTCAGGCTCCCTTGTAGAAAACAGAAAACAAAATGCAAGGGACCAAAAAGGAATTCAAATCAAATGTGAACGGAGGGGGGGGTGAGGTGGGGAGGCATTTGCTCCAAGGCACAGGGAAAAATAGGAGCTTGGGGATGTGCAAAGATTTTCTAAGAAGCAAATACACATGCTCACAAGCCCTCCTTCCCTGCTGGCTCGGAGGCTGGGATCAATTCATTCAGGCCACTGCCTCCTGCTAAAAGACTTACTCTGTTCTCATTCACAGCTGCGCGGGGAGGACAGGGGATGGGGGGCGGGAGTCTGCGGATCTGAAAGGAGAGGGTGGTCTGTGTTACAGGACTGGTGTTTGTTCCAAAGGGGAAATTAAAGGAAGAAAAATAAACACGGCCAGCCGGATTTTCACGCCAGCGCGTGTGGCGTCAGGGCGAGGAGGGGTGCGTGTGTGCATGTGCTGGCGTGTTTGCCTTCTCCAAATAAGAGCCGCTCAGTGGAAAGATGTCATAACCCAGGCTCGGGTGCTGGGGGACAGGCCAGCCAGGGAGGGCTGAGGCTGGCGCCCAAGTTTACCCATGGGGTCAGGCAAAGGCCAGGTGTCAGGACAGGGGCGCTCACCCAGGACCCATTAGCCAGGGCTGGGCGTGTGGGGACCAGACTTGGAAGGTCAGCCCCAAACTGGGCGCTCGGTCCCTGGGGAGGAGGTGGGCTGTGGAGCGTTACTAGGGAAGGATGGACTCGGGCCTGGAATCCGGGTGCTCATCTCAGCGGGAGAGGGCCACGAAGCAGGGAGGGAGGGATGGGAGAGGCCCAAGGGACAGGAAGGGGCTAGGTGGGGTGGTAGGGTAGGAAAGGGGATGGCGAGGAGGCTTAGCGGACTCCAGAGTGAGCGTAGACTGGCCACAGTCTGGCTCAGGCACACAGCCGGTCAGCAGGGCTGCAAACAACCCCCTGCCCAGGGATAAGGGTCCCGTGAGGGCACCACGGAGGAAAGAGGAATCCCGGGCCTGAGGGCACCTCAGGGCCTGGGCTGGGATATAGGGCCCCGGGCCCGGCAGAGCCCGAGAAGCGTTGTCAAGAGTGAGGGGCCCTGAGTGAGCGGGCTGTCACATGGGAAGCTGTGAGAGGGGGTGAGGGCTGGCAGCTCAGAGCTCACACTGGGACCCATGTGGCTGTGTCCCTTCTCCATAGTGCCAGCTTTCCCACACAAGGAAGGGCCTGGCATCTTAAAGGCTTCACCTGGCAGTAACGAAGAGGTCCAGGGTGAGGGGACCGGTGAAGTTTGCAGAGGCTGTAAGTGCTCAGCTGTGACAGTCCAGTGCTGCCGGAGCAGGAAGTCACACAGCCAGTAGGAGAGATTCAGGAACTGTGGTCCAGTGTCCCCCAGAAAATGTAGCAGGACAACCATGTTTGAATCACCTGGGGTGTATAATAAAATGTGCATCTCTGGCATTCTCTCCACCTGCTGGACCAGACCTCATCTGATTGGGCTACCGAGGAGCTGCACTTTGGAAGGCCAGCCCAGGGGGTTCTCCTGCCCTCCACGATGGTTCCAAGATCTTTCCCCTCCAGCCCTTCTTCTCTGGCTGTACCCCTACCTGTTCAGACTCCAGGAACCATAGGACTCACCAGTTTTCCTCTATCACGATCTGTGAAGAAAGTAGTTAACAAACCTTTCCCAATGTTACTCTGACTCCGATTCAGGACATTTCTAACCTCAAAGAAATGAGTCTCTAATGGTGGAAATTCAGGCCTGGAAAAAGGCAGAGGCAGGTTTGGGGAGTACATGGGAAGCCTTCCAACTAACCCTTAACTTCACTATATCATTGGGATGCCCCACGGGTAGCTTTTTGAAAACTTTTTTCCCTTTATTTATCACTTCTCGGAATAGGGAGTTAGTTTTCTCTAAGCAGCCTCCAAATGTCTTTTTATTATTATCATATTTTAATTCATGGACTTTAAAAAATATTTGACGTGTTTCAATTCATTGCAGGGTTTTTGTTTGTTCAGTTTTGTATTTGATGCTCAAATGATCCCATTTTATCCAGGAGGAGCTCCTTCAGTCTGGCATCTGAGTCCTTTTGACACGACCTCAGTGGTGTTTGACAACTTTCTTACCTTCTAATAAAAGATGCTCTGGGTTTATCTTATATAATTGTTGCTCTGGACCTGGAAACAGCCAGTTCTCCAAGAAGCCTTGGTTCCTTTCAGTGAGAAAAGATGCTTAGAGACCACAATTTGGTCACTATATGTGCTCAATCAAAAACAGCTTATTTTCTTTCAATCTCTCAATCTTCTCCAAGTAGGACTTGAGGCTGGGCCCAAGGGCATCTGAAGGATACCACACCCTGCCCCATTAAGTATGTCTTTCCTCCTTGGAGGTAAGCTCTCTACCCACCTGAGGCAGCTTCCCCCTCCCCTTATCTTCTCCTCAAAGATTAACCTTGGTCCCCCAGGCTGGCCCATCAGCCCCAAAGCCCTCCTCACCATCTTTCTCGGATGTATACTATAATGTGAGGAGCACAGATACGAAAATCAGACCTCAAGGGAGTTGCCATAGTTTCTATGCCATAGTTTCTTCATCTGCAAAGTGAGGTCAAAAAGTATTTTAAATGAGATAATTCAGGCAAAGTTCTTAGCACAGTGCTTGGCAAATAATAAGAACTAGAAAACTTCATAGATATGGCATTCCCTGCCAGGGGAGCCTACGAAGTCTTCATGTGCAAATAAAGTTTCTCCGAAGCCACCTCTGACATTCCCGAGGCAGGAGGGCCTATAGATCCCCATCTTGCTATAAAACAGAGACACAAAGATGGTTTGTACTGGTTTTAGGCTTTCTTTCTTTGGCTGCACCTCGCTGCTTGTAGGATTTTAGTTCCCTGACCAGGGATCGAACCCGGGCCCTCGGCAATGAGAGTGTGGAGTCCTAACCACTGGACCGCCAGGGAGTTCCCAACTTTTTGCTTTTGAGGAAGGGAGTCCCCAAGTGCGAGAGGTGCATTCAAAGGAAATAAGAAGTCCCAGGAGGGAGGTCTTAATTTGCAAGAAACAAACAAATGTATGTGTGGAAGATGATGGGCATTGCAAGGCACGTGTGGGACAAAAAGGGCGACGGGGATGTTGTGTGAATACAATCCACAGTATGGCAGGGCCTCGTGAAATCTGGACCTGTGGGATCTGAGGCTGCTCTAGGGACCAGCTCCCCTCTCTGTGGACATCAATAAGGCTGGTCACAGATACTTAAGTTTTTCCTCTTTCCATGCATACAGTAGCCTCACACGACTCTTCTACCTTTAAAATTAGGCACAGCCATGAGATTTGCTTTAGCCAATGAATTGTAAGCAGAAGGGGCATGTGTCACCTCTGGACAGAAGCCTTAAGAGCTGACATGTAATTGGCTGAATTTCCCTCCCCCACCTCTGCAATCGTGGAAACCCGGGTCGAAGTGGAGCCTCTGTTGGCCTGAGTTCTCACACAACCACAGTGCGCAGAGCCTTCCCTGCTCACCGGTGATGGACAGGTCGTGTATGGTCAGGAATAAACTCTTGTTGGGTTAAGCCACTGAGATTTGGGGGATGTTTGTTCCCACGGCAGAATCTAGCCTATCCTGACTAACTGTTCTCCATCTCTTTCTCCGTAGCTCGCTCCCTCTCTCAGGGAGTCGGTTACTTTTTCCGTGGACTCTAGGATAGTTCTTCTCTCCTTGTAGTCTCACCTGCTCCTCATTTCTGCTCCCTGCATAACTTCTGCTAGCTTAACATTCTCCTGTGGCCCCGTCTCTGCTCCGTGGCCCTGCCTGGAACTGCTCCCTTCTTCAGGATATCTCAGTTCAGAGAGACAAAGAAAGACTCTGATTGCCCCAGCTCGCCTCTTCATGCCAGGCAACACATGGGTTGTTGCCCAGTGTCTAGACTGGCTCTGTGGGCTAGATACCAATTCCTGGTCCAAATAACTGTGGAGGAAGGAGACAAGTGGGGTAGGCGGTACCACATGATACAAATCATAGCACCTACCTGAGGATTCGGGTGGGACATGGCTATCTGGAAGTGACTAGAAGTAGGCAGGCACCAGATGGGGGGGCAGGGGAGGGAGGAGAAAGGAGGAGTATTTGCTTTTAAGCATTAAATCATGTTAACCCTCCATCTACAAGATATTCAACATCTGGCTGAAACAAGAACATTCGACGGAACATCTGGATACTTACTCTGCACAGTGTGAAACAGCTGGATCCTTGGCAGCATCTGTGTGAGTAACCGATGTGGGGTCTCCTCTGTGTGTTTAACATCACATTTGGGCTTTCCTTTGCCTGTAACAGAAAACCAGACTCAAACTGGTTTAAATGTTTTAAAGGGAAATTCTTAGCTCAGTGGGCTGAAAAGTTCTGAGAGGAGGCTGGCTTTAGGTAGGTGTTAATCTAGCAGCTGAACAATATTACCAAGGACCCAGTTTCTTGTATCCTGCTAACAGCTTTATCCCCAAACTGACTCCCCTCAGAGGTCCCAAAAAAGCTACCAGAAGTCCCATGGTTACATTTACCTTGTTCAGTCACAAGAGTGGAATCATATCTGACCCAGCATCCCTAGCAAAAGGCTTGACATCTACTCTGATTGGACAGGAGGGGGGTCACATGCTACAACCGATCCTGTCACTGTGACCTAAGGGTACTGGAATGTGCTGACAGGCTTAGTCACATGCTCCACCCTTGGACCCTGAGAAGGAACCAGCTTCTTCAGAGCCCCAAGGACACCCAAGTACAAGCTGGAGAATGTTGGGAAGGGGAAAGGGGCATGGAGGTTTACATACTGCTAGACACAAGGTTGGGACTAAGGTGAGGCCAGTGAGGAAGCCAGGGCACAAAGTCTAAGGAGGCACTCATTTTCAGGGTTGGGTTCCTCACTTGCTTTGCCCTAGTCCCAGCTCTGGCTGCACGAAGAATTACCCCAAAACTTGGTGGCTTCAAACAATAAACATTTATTATCTCATGGTTTCTGTGAGAAAGTCAGGAGTTTGAGAGTGGCTTAGCTGGAGGGTTCTGGTTTGTGGTTTCTCAAACCCCAAAGTTTGAGAAGATGTTGGCCGGGACTGCAGTCATCTGAAGACTCGACTGGGACTGGAAGATCCACTTCCAGCATGGCTCCCTCACATGGCTGTTGGTAGAAGGTCTCAGTTCCTCCCCACATGGACTTCTTTGTAGGGCTGCTGGAGTGCTCTCATGGCCTGGTGGCTGGCCTCCCCAGGACAAGTGATCCAAGAGAGAACAAAGCAAAACCTCCACTGCCTTTTATATCTAGTCTCGCAATTCACACACCATCACTTTTCCCATTTTCTGTTCATTAGAAATGAGTCACCAGGTCCAGCCCCCGCTCAAGGGGAGGGGAATATGCTGCCACTTTTTGAAGGAAAGATTGTCAAAGAATTTGTAGACATATTTAAAGACACCATGTGAGGCAGTAAGATGACTGGGTCACTAAAGATACCCTGAATTATTGCTTCCTTACTTCTCATTATCTAAGGCCGAAATGACACGTGCTTTATCTCCTGTGCCAACTTTGATTGACAATGACTGTCAGAGAAAGAGAGCTATAAGTGATAAGTAATGTCTGCCCTAAGCCTAACCAAGAGCCATGGCTCCCTACAACATGGTGCCCTATTTCTTTGATAACAGAACTTGTCTGTTGAGAATCCAGATGCAGTGTACTCAGAGAAGGTGGGCCCCAGATGATGAATCATGATTCGCCTAAACCAGCCATCCCATGGGAAGGGGTAATCCCATTCCCCCTTGCCAGTATTTGATTGGGGGATAGAGATGTAACCCAGTCTGGCCAAAAGAAGGGGAATTCTGATGGAGAGGTTCTGGGAAATGTTATCCTTTCAGATAAAATGACACTGGTGAGGAAAATACTTCCTTTGAAAGCAATTTTAGGAGGACATCATGCTTGGAAGTCCAGCTGCCATCTTACAACCAAACAGAAAAGCTATGAGAATTTCTGGGAAATGGAGTCAGAGCCCAGACATCACAGAGCTATTGAATTAACCGATCCTGGAACTGCCCTCCTCTGGACTTCTTGTTTTGGGAGATAATAACTGCTTTTATTGAACATTTTGGTTGGGTTTACTGTTACTTGTGATCCAGAGCAACCTAGTTGATAATGTGAGATGGTCCCATGTTTTATGTACCTTCACGTACCTTGAGGAAAACTGGACAAGTTCCTTCCTTACATCCTGAAAGAGTTGGACTCAGTATGACTTATCACATCCTTCCTCACGACTGCCAGGTACACTCTAGAGCCTCTTCTTGGCTAAGTGGGAAAGCAAAACCCTGCACTTCATTTTCTTTCCTTTTATTAGATGCAGACCTTCCCCAGAGACCTCACTGAAGTAGCCACAGCCCACTTCAGGTCTGGGCCCCAAAAGCAGGTTAATCAGTCTTTGAGAAGGGGAAGGGCTCCTAGCCCCCAGGGAACTTGCCTATGACAAACCCCTAGACCTGGTCACCCTGGGGTGGAGCCAGGTGTGCTGGGAGGTCAGGTTTAGCCACGAGTACAAGCTGTTCCAAAGGGTTTTACCCTCCTTCCCTTCCTGTCCCCGCCCCTCCTCCTTCCAAGAGCTTCCCTTCCTCTTTATTTTCCTGCCCCTATATCCAGTTTCCTCCTTTCTCATTCCTTCTACTCTGGATACATGCATGCTCAGAACAAAGACTACAGTTCCCGGCTTCTCTTTCAGCTAGATGTAGCTCTGGTGACTACATTATGGCCAGTGAGCTGTCAGGGGAAGCGATGTGTGCAATGCCCACTTGGGTCCCTAAAGCGAGGGGCGTGCCCTTCCCCCACCCCTTCCTCCACGCTGCAGCTTGGAATTGTTAGGAACGGTGGAAAAAGAACGCAAGCCTTGGTTTTCACTCTAGCCCTGGACTACCTACCTACAGCTGTATGTAAGAAAAACTGCCATCTCATTTAAGCTTCTGTTACCTGTAGCCCTTCCTCGCCCCTCTCTCTCCTCTCTCACATCTTTCTCTTCCTTCTCCCTTTCCCTCCTGATCTTCAGATCCCCTCACCTTCCCTTCCTCTCTTCTCTCCGACCCACTGGCCCCTTCCAAACAGCAGGCGGCAGGAGCAGGTGGCCAAGGGCCCAGATGGCTCTCTTGTTCCCCAGTCCCTGCGAACCCGGTCCTGTCCTGAGGGTCCTGACCATCTGGGGGTTTGTTCCAACCCCGAGGTGTCTCCCACTGTGTCCGGCTCTGTGCTCAGCCTGGCCTGCTCCCGGGGAAGGGCAGAGCCAACCAGGGCACCAACCCCAGGCAGCCCATCCTGTGGCCCAATGCCCAGTGCCCAGTTCCAGTCTCATGATTCTGCAGTGACCGCTGTGATGCGTAGGACTGGACGCTTGCCTGGGCTGTAGACCATCTGGCTGTGCCCTCTGGCTTCCCCAGAAGGGAAGGCTCTTGATGTTGGGGAAGCCAAAGCCAGCCTGAGCTGGGGACTGATCACTTCTAACTCTCTTCTTCTTCAGCCCCAGGTCCGAGCTCCGCACAAGTGGGTGATGGTGGCAGAAGAAGAGGGGGTAACAAGGGCACCCCCAAACCACCATGACCTCCGCCTCCCAGCCCTGCCTTCTGAGCGCCAGTGCCAGCCTCCTGTCCCCGCTCAGCCCTCGCAGGCAACAGATGGTGCCTTGAAGACAAGCCCTGGGTCCGGGCCGGGCGCGGATGTCAGCTGTGGCAGGGCTCCCCTTTCACCCTCCGGCAGGCGGCTGGGGCAGCCCCCGCTCTTCACCTGGCTCAGCCCGGCTTAGCAGAGCTAGCAGGGCTGAGGCCAAAGAAGCCACATGCAGAGTGTTAGTGGCCCTTTGGGAGTGGAGGCCTGGCCTGCGGGAGGAGAGGTGGCCGAGGCCCCAGGTGGGTAGGAGAGCAGCCAAAACGAGCCTCGCCCACGGCCGGGGATGTGAGTGTGGGGCCTCCGCTGGGCTCAAGTCACAGGAAGCGGAGGAAGGGCATCCGTTTGCCTCTGGGCTGCTCCTGGCGATGGTCTGGACGCCCAGAAGGCCCCTCCCTGTGCCACCCCTTGGTTCCAGATCCCCACCCGCCAAGCCAAGCTCCTTGATCTGAGCCAGCCCTGGACAAGGGGCAAGGTTGGCAGTGACTTCACCTGGCCACTCCCAGATCGGTTACCGTCAGCGCCATGTCCTGACAGCGTGATGTCATGTCAGAATTCTCGAAACACTTTCCATCTGGAGTCAACACCATCCTTGCAGCTGCTCTGAGGGCCGCACCCCACTGCCAGCCACGGGATGGGATCAAGTGTCCTGGTGGAAGCCAAGATTGGGGCAGGCTCAGGAAGAACAAAGTCAAGGCGGGAGCTGCTGAGGGAACAGGGAAGCCCTTGTGGGGCTCAAGTACAGAAGCTCTGAGCCCACAGGGGAGCAGGGAGAGGCCCATAGAGGTCACAGCTGGGCCCAGAGCCCTGAGGCAGGGGCTCAAGGGGGAAATCAGGGACCAAAGAAAGTTAAGTGAACATAAATGGAGCCTCTTTCTCTGTCTCTGTCTCTCTGTCTCTCACAGACACACATGCACCTTCATACCCATACCATCCTCTCTGTGCTTCACACGCCCAAGCCTCTGAGCTTTGTTCACGTTGTTCTCTTGCCAAGAGTGCCCTCCCTCCACCTGGCGAATTTCTTTCATCCTTCAGAGGGCAGCTCAAACGTCACCTCCTCAGTGACACATCTCCCCACACTGACCCCCTCTGCCCCTCACCCACTGGCAGGTTCGCGAGCCCCCCTCTGAGCTCCTCAGGCACACTGAGCTCACCCGGCAGGGCTGGCAGACGGGTTCACAGCCTACCTGCCCACTTCCTCCTCTGACGAGGGGCACCCCGAGGGCAGGTCGAGGCAGCCTGGTGGAGCTCAGGCGTGACTTGGTCCTCCATAGACAGGTGGCCACCAGGGCCTGCCCTTGGAGGGTTTATGGACAGGCATGAGGACACGCTGGTGGGTCACTCGATTGTCCCACGCTGAGCACACAGTTGGAGCTCAAACAAAGAGTTACTGACTGAATGCATTTACATAGGCCTTTGTCGCACACCCACACACAGCTCACGGGTCTCTCCCTTTCCCTTCGGTGTCTTGGAGTTATTTGGGGATTGGCCTTCAGTGTGGGGAAAAGATGCCGCAAAGGCAGTCCAGTTTTGTTGGAACAAACAAACGAAGTCAAAGCTGCCCAGGTGTTTCCCACACCACAGAAGCCCCAGGAAGAAGAAGGAGGCCTGGGGACCGAATGTCAGAGAACCTCGTGGAAGGCCTGTTCGCCACTCACTAGCCACATGGGGCTAAGCCTCAGAACCTCAGTTTCTTCCTTGGTCCAATGAGAATATCTATGGTAATAATATTCCCAATGTTGTTAAAAGAAACAAATGAGGGAACATGTGACCAAAAAATGTAACACATTAATGTCATAAATTTTCATTCAGCCCCAGCTCCCACTTTTTTATTTATTTATTTATTTTATTATTATTATTTTTTTTGTCTGCCTACAGGATCTTAGTTCCCTAACCAGGGATTGAACCCATGCCCCCTGCAGTGGAAGCACAGAGTCTTAACCACTGGACCACCAGGGAAGTTCCCATCTCCCACTTCTTTAATTTCTAGTTCTAGAAAACCGGTGGAGTGGGAATCCATTAATGCCCCAGAGAAGACAACACAGGGAATTTCCTGGCAGTTTAGTGGTTAGGACTCCGTGCTTTCACTGCAGAGGGCCCGGGTTCAATCCCTAGTCAGGCAACTAAGATCCTACAAGCTGTGTGGCAAAAAAAAAAAAAAAAGATAGAGAGAGACTATATAAATGTAGAAAGACTGATCCATATTAATTATTAAATATTACTAAATATTTATTGATGAGATTATATTTTAGAACGATGTCTAACTCCAAAAGTTTAAAATTTTAAATGTGTTAAGGGTGACCCTTATCTAACCAGAATGGCTTGGTCAGCTGAACTCCAGCCCCTGGGCTGGTCCAAGCTCTTCTGCCATCCCTGGGGATGAAGGACTGTGTCTGCCATTGTAAACAAAGGGTGGTAAGAGAGGCTGGGTCTCTTCCCAGCTAGCTTTGCTGAGTCCTGGAGCCCACTGACCTTGACAACTGACCCTATAACCATCTCCCAACTACCCTCCTCCACCCTCCCTCACCAGCTTCCTGAGCCCCGGTTAGGTCTGCTTCAACTGTCCCAACTCACACCCTGATGCAGGACTTAAGAGATGCAAACTTCATGATTTCTAGAACACTTGGCATTCTCATCGCATCTAATATTTTTCAACCTGGCACCCCTTACCCTTCTAGACCAGCATTCTCAGCCTCTTTCTCTGCTTCTACTCACGGGAAAGATGACTCCTACAGACGGACACACTCCCTTGGGTTACCTCCGAGCTAAATCCCTAAGGTATAATTCCACCCCTCTTTCTCCCACTTTGTGCTGACACCACATCTCACATGTATATGTATTATTGCAGTTTACACAGTGTACCTTGGTTATTTATTTCTGTGACAGTGTCCCCTGGGGGTAAGACCTGTTTGATGGGGTGTTTTTAAAATCCCAGCGCCCAGCCCAGCATCACACATGTTGTCTGCAGGAAGTGTGTGTGTCCCTGAAGCCTTCTCCTCACCGGCCAAGATAGAACCTGTTTGAGGAAGATGGAAAAAGTGCTCTGTGAGCAGGATTGTGAAATGATAGGGATGACGTGAGGGGCTTTCGAAACCCTGGGAAGGAGTACCCACGTGAACTACAGCCCCTGGCTATTCTTGGCCACTGGCAGTTCAGGTTTTGAGTCAGGACAGCTGCCCAGAGCCTGCAGTCAACCGGGGACATGGCCGTCCTGGCCAGTGCAGGCCTCTGCTGCCCCCTGGTGGCCCCCAGGGCCTCAGCTGAGCAGAGTCTCCAAGGCCTCCAGCTTCTGCTCTCTGGGAAACTTCTCAACTCCAATGGAGAAGACAGAGATTTTTCACGGGACCCCCCACTTCACAGCTGTCTGGGAAATGCCTCTTTGCAACATGGTGCCAGGCACAGCTAAGAATAAGGCCTTAGGTGTTTTTCAACTCAGAGCTTTGCAGTTTAACTCATGGTGTGATCTTCAGTGGCTTCCTTCACCTATTGTAGGCTGTTTTCTCATCTGTAAAATGGGAATGATAATACAGATCCTACCTTATGTGGGTTTTGTGCAGAGTAAAGAAAATAATCCATGAAAATCGTTTAGCACAGTACCTGGCACACCGTAAAGACCCAAGGCAGTAACTATTGCTATTATTATAACAGAGAATCTTGGTGACTCTCTTGTCTCATTCCTCTACTCTCTCTGTCATCCCCTTTCTCCATGAGACCCTCTCTCCAGTAGTCTGTTTCCCCCAGCCCACCTCCTGCCTGCTACCACCTCCCAGTGCTGGCAAAGAATCTGCACCCAAGGAAATAATTAGGATGCCCATGGTGGCCTAGACATCTGCAAGACCAAAATATGATGACAAGTGAAATGCACCAGGCCTGGCTCAGGGACTCCTGGCGTGGCTGGAGAAACTGAACAGAACTGCCACACTCCCCCCAGCCCACCCAGGTCTGCCTACTCAGGGAAATAGGGCCAGGTGCCAGTGTTTTGTGCCTTGGATGGTCTGGAAGCCCCAAACCTGGCCAAGCTGGGGCGGTGGGGGTGAGGTGTTCGGTGGAAGGAGAATGAAGTCAATTTAGGAAAAGATGAATTTTTCTGCACCACCTCCTCCACTGTTTTTCCTTTTCTTTATACTTTACCTCATTAAAAAATTTTAACTTACTGGGCTTCCCTGGTGGCACAGTGGTTAAGAATCCGCCTGCCAGTGCAGGGGACACGGGTTCGAGCCCTGGTCCAGGAAATCCCACATGCCACGGAGCAACTAAGCCCGTGCGCCACAGCTACTGAGCCTGCGCTCTAGAGCCCGTGCACCACAACTACTGAGCCCATGAGCCACAACTACTGAAGCCCGCACACCTAGAGCCCGTGCTCCTCAACAAGAGAAGCCACCGCAATGAGAAGCCCGCGCACCGCAACGAAGAGTAGCCCCCGCTTGCTGCAACTAGAGAAAGCCCGCATGCAGCAACAAAGACCCAACACAGCCAAAGATAAATAAATAAAATAAATAAATTTATTTTAAAAAATTTTAATGTACTGCGATGATGCAATTAAACATGTTATTGTAGAAATTTTGGAATATACAGGAAAGTATTGAGAAGAAAATCAAAACCACCTATAATACCTTCACATATTCGGCAGATATTTGTGAGAAGCGACAAGATCCTGGGAATGGAAAGGTGAATGAGAGACCGCATCTCAACCCTCCCAGAAATCACACTTAGGTAAGGCAATCCCATCATCCTGAGACAACCAACTACAGTAAGTCCCCTACATATGAACGAGTTCCGTTCCAAGAGCACATTCATAAGTCCAACAAAGTTAGCCTAGGTACCCAACTAACACAATTGGCTATATAGTACTGTACTGTGATAGGTTTATAATACTTTTCACACAAATAATACATTTTTTAAAACCCACAAAAAATAAAGAAAACATTTAAAATCTTACAGTACCTTGAAAAGTACAGTAGTACAGTACAACAGCTGGCATACCGGGACTGGCATCAAGTGAACAGGCAAGAAGAGTTACTGACCGGAGGAGGGAGAGGAGGTGGGAGATGGTAGAGCTGAAGGATCGTCAGCAATAGGAGACGGAGGGCAAGCTGCAATTCCACTCACGCCTAACGTGATTGGACAGGCGAACACACGTTCGCATCTTTGAAAATTCACAACTTGAAGGTTCGTATGTAGGGAACTTACTGTACTGATAATAGTCTGATGTGCTTCCTCAAGTCTTTTTCCTAAATATATCTAAGTATATATCTAGTTATTTTAAACAACACAGAGATCATACTGTCTATATCTATACATGCTATCTATCAAAAAATTCTGGCATGAATTAATAGCTGAGTAGTCCAACGTATAAGTGTAATATAATCTAACCAATCTCAATTTGTCAGTTATTAGCTCCTTTCCAATTTTTTTTTGGCAATTCTAAATAACATTGTGAAAAATTGTTTTAGATAATTCTTCTGATCTGCTCTATTTCTCTAGGGTATTTTCGTAGGAAAGGAATCATTGGATCAAATGGAATAAACATTAGAAACAAAACAAAACAAAGAAACACGGAATTTTGGTTGTAAAGTAATATGTGCATTTTGAAAAATAATTGACTAAATACAGAAAAATACAAAGAGGAAGATAACGCTCACCTGTAATTCCATACCTGCAGGTAATCTCTGCCAATATTCTTGAGACGTATTTTTCCAGATTTGTAACTGTATATAAAGGTTTTTAAATCCAGTCTGACAGAATTCATCTGGCAACTAGAGTAGTACATTTTTCTGTGCACATATACATAATATTTTTTCCATAATAGAATTTTACTGTAAATATTTTGATTCTGTACTGTAATCTTTTGGTGATATATTATGAGTTACTTTCCATTTGCATAAATACATTTCTACCACATCATTTTTAACGGCTGAATGGTTGTATAGTATGATTTATTATAGTTGTATACTATGATTTATTAAATTAGTCCTCTATTTTTAGACATCTAGGTTATATAAATTTTCTGCTATTAGAAACCATGTGATAAATACTCTTACATGTGCATTTTCATGTGTTTTTAAGATTTTAAAAGACTACTCGTCCCTAAAGTTCTCTAGTTATCTGTTTCAAGGGAAAAAAACATACATACTGACTATTCCATGTGGATATTATATTTCTTGAAGTTTTCCTCTATTTCCTGCATTGACTTTATTTCCCTTTGTAGGCCTGTTCTGCTTTAGTTTGCCTTGGTTTTTCTTTCTTATTCATACAGAGCATTTCCTCAATCACTAGCTGATCTTTGGCTGTTCATGTATAAACGGGTGATATTAGAAAGCTGATTGGAAGCTTCCAGGTTAAGAGACCAGGTTAAGCACACACGCACTGTCTCTCCCTCCTGAACCCCACCAACATTATAATAAAGAGATTAAAGGGGGTGGGAGAGAGAGACATCAAAACGCATAGAAAACAGGAGAGGGGACCACGGCAGCCAAACTTTGGAAGTTGGAAACCAGATGGGTAAGGAGGGATTGATCGGACAGAGCACAGGAGGAGCTGATGCCAGAGGTGGGGAAAACTAAGAACCACTGCATCTCGGCTATGAGATTTTCAAGAGATCAGGAGATGGCAGCCCCCAGAAACTCTCGGATGGAGGGCTCAGGGGCCTGAACTGAGGAGGATGAGGGGGAAGCTGTGTGAGAGGCAGCTGCTCCTTCCTCCCCTCCCCTGCAACACTGGGCAGCTCCTTCCCCTACCCGTTCAAGCCCGAAAGTGTCTTCTCTGGAAAGGGGGATACTGAGTGTCTCAGGCCAGACAGAGGTCACTGGCACAGGCGAGGGTGTGAGCTGCAGGAGAGAAAAAAGTGGGTTTGCTGTGTGCTGAAAGCTGAGGCCCCCTGGCTCTCCTTCCCCACCGGCCCCGAGAACAACCCAGCTAGACCTTTACCTCCAGGCGGGAGATTTGAGAAGACTTCTCCAGGGAATCTGAGATCCCACAAGGAAAGACCTAAAGCCCTTCACACACACACACACACACACACACACACACACACACACACACACACAGAACAGTAAACAGCCCAGGAACAGACAATATGTGTGTGTGTCAAGAGAGGACTGTTACGCATGTTAATACAGTAACATCTTTGGAGAGATGAGAAAAGCTACTGTATCCATCGAATATTCTATCAATAGGAACAGGATGCTTTTTTTTTCAAAGTGCATTAAGAGAATTTTTTTAAAGCTTTTAAAGGTGAAAATTGATAGCAGCATTGAAAAACTCAACAGAAAGAAAAAAGCTGAGGAAATTTCCCAGAAGTAGAGCAAAAAGAGAAAATTGGAGAACCCAGAATAGGAAGTCCAACATCCAAATCACTCTGAGTTCCAGAAGGAGAGATCAGGAAAAAACAAAAGGAAGGAACCAATAAAGAAACAAATTAAGAAAATTACTCAGAACTAAAGGATGTACATTTCCAGATTGAAAGGGCTGGTATATACCCAGACAAACAGATTAAAATGGACCTACACCAAGGTATACTGTTGTGACATTTGAGAGCACGGGGGAATGAGGGGAGATCTGACAAGCTTCAGAGAGAAAAAACAGAACATGTGAAAACGGCTCAGAACCAGAATGGCTTCTGACTGCTTCATAGCTGCCTTAAAAGCAAGAATACTTTGAAGCAATTTTACAAGGAAAATTATTTCCAATCTAGATGTTTAAACCTAGAAAAATCTCAGTCAAGTAGGGAGAGGAAAAAAGACATTTTCAGACATGGAAAGTCCCAAAAAATTTACCTAGAATACAGCCTTTCTCCAAAAGCTTCTGGAGGATATGCTGGACCACAGCAAGAAAGTCCAGAAGGAAGGAGGCAGGAAACCAGGAAACAAGTGTTCAAGGCAGGAGGAGGAAGGCACCCAGGATGACTGGAAGGGAGAGCGGGGAGGGAGCTGGGCACTTGATGTGGAGGGTGATGGGCACCAACGGGAGACGGGCACAGTGAAGGCTGCCATCCCCAAGGTGCCCACTTCCTTACACCATCTGAGGACAGAAGGATGCCCAGGGAGTCTGGCCCAGGCTCAGCTGCTCATCTGGACTTGGCTGATGAAGTAAGTTCCTGTTCTCCACTCCAGGAGGGAGGTTCAACTTCACCCCACAGGTGTTCTACTCTGACCTGCTCCTGAGAGCGGGGGATGTGAGCAACTGTCCTCTGACCGCATCTCTGCTGGAGATCCACCCTGGCCCACACGAAGGCCCAGCCAAATCCCCCGCTCTGTGATGGCCCTGATCTTTCAAGGTTCACTCGTGACCTCACCCAATGACTTCTGCAAAGGGTCTCTGGGAAACTCCCAGGGAGGCTAAAGACAGACTTTGTTCAGCTTCTCCTCTCCTAGGAGCTTGCGTCCAATGGTGCAAACTGCCCTTTTCCTCACACAGCGAGCTTTGAGCTTGTCACTCTGCGATTCATAACTAAACAATACGCTGCTTAGATAGGAAGAGATTTACTGGGGGTAAAACTATAGAGAAACGCAAGAGGATGATCAAGACAAAGGTCCAGATAGTGTTAGGGGGTGAGGGGATGGGATGCCACACCAAGGGGACCAGGGGTCTCGCAGGTACCGGGTAATGTTCTATCCTTCTACCTGCTGCTGGGTCCCTGGTAGACTGGTGGTGCATCTTATTGTCACTCTTTTTTTTTTTTTTTGGCCGAGCGGCTTGCGGGATCTCAGTTCCCCGACCAGAGATTGAACCCAGGCCATGGCAGTGAAAGCCTGGAATCCTAACCAAAAGGCCACCAGGGAACTCTTGTCACTCTTGAAACTGTACCTATACATTTTGTGCTCTCCTCTGTATATATGACATGTGACAATTTTAACAATTTAAAGCCAGCTGGAAGCTCTGTGTAGGGCAGCTTGTCGACTCCACACTTCATTCCAGGGTTATTCAGCGGGACTCAGCCATTTCCTTCATTAATTTAATCATCCCGTTTTCAAGTTCTTGCCTCGCCCCTGCTTCTGCTGTGCCCAGTGTCCTCAAGTCCAGTATCCCTTGGCTCAGCTTCTCCAGAGAAGAAATGCCTTGCCTTCTGCTGGCGTCAGTACAGGGTTCTGCAGGATCAAATACAGACTTTTAGCCAATCCACTTGTATTCAGCCCTACCCCTGCCCCAACCCTACTTTTCACATTTAGAAAACCCAGGGCCTCTGATCCCTGAACTAGTCAGCAGCTCTATGGAGTCAATCAGCTTGCTTTTTTTTAAATTGAAGTATAATTGACATATAATATTGTGTAAGTTTAAGATGCACAAACTTTAAGGTGATACACATATATTGCAGTATGGTTACCTCCTGCGGTGTTAGCTAACACCTCTAGCACCTTACAAAAGTATTATTTCTTTTTTGTGGCGGGAACAACTATGATCTAGTGTCTTAGCAACTTTGAAGTTTATAATACAGTATTGTTGACTATAATCACTATTCTGGGCAATAGAATTCATCTGTTCTTCCTCTGAAGGCAGTTGGGTTTTTGCATTCCCCCATCACTGAGTTTTGTTTCATCCATCAACACCCCATCTTCTGAATTTGCTGACATCTCTCACCTATGTTGTCTTTGCCTGTCTTCTCTTTGGCCGGCCGCTCATCCTCCCCCAACCTCATGGCGACAGAGCTCCTGGGCTCATCCCCGCACCCTCTTATTTGTCTATAGCTGTTCCTGAGGTAAGCCCATCTCTCCCAAGGTATTAATCTGTCCCCATGGTCACCTGATACAAGCTGAGTCCATCAGATTCTCCTTCCAAGAATTTGGAATACTGACCTGAGTGGCAAAGACTGGGGCTCCTTGGAAGTAAATGTGTTTTAGCAGCTCTCTAGAGCAAGCAGTGATACCCAAAGTATTGTCTCAGGCCAGAGGAGGTCTGTCCATTGTTCTCAGGCCTCAACAAGGTAAGCACAGAAACTGAGTAAGCATTGAAAAAGTTTTATGGCAATTTAACAAAGTAACTTTATGTGTGTTAAACCCAAGAATTTAAAATGGGGTTAGTATTATGTATATCTTTTAAAATTTCATTTTTCTAGTCATTTGCTTTTATTGCGTTTTCAAAAGCATTGGAACGTGACGTTTGGAATTTTTAAAAACATGATCCTTCAACCACAGAGAGTTTGAGCAATCCTTTTCTAAAAGGAAAGTTCGCAAACCCATTGCTAGCCATCCTGGATCTGGCCCTGCCTGAGTTCAAGTGCTCCAGCTCTGCCCGGAAGCCCTGAGCCACGCCCAGTCTTACCAGTAAATTACCTATCAACTTAAGCTAACCAGAGGCAATTCTGATATTTGCTGCAAAAAGAGACTGTAATTAGTACAATCATTATCCCACTCTGCAGATATGAAAAACAAGGCTCAGAGATGTTAAATAACTCACCCACAGGCCCCAAACTAGTAACTAGCAGAAGCTAGGATTCCAACTGAAGTCAGCCTGCTTCCAAGACTCAGCCTTTCCACTGCTGCACTGAAACTTTGAAAGAGCCACAAGGATTCAGATACATTTGGTATTGGTGAGAGATGGGGAAGCAGGAGTCCTAAGTATCAATGGTGAAAATGTTGACTGGTAAAAAGAAAAAAAATTTTGGAAGGGAATCCTGGCAACCCCTATGAAAATTTTATACTCTTTGAATTTTTGAAGGAATTTATCCTACATACATACTTGCACATGTCTCCAAAGGCACCTGATCTAGGATAATCATTACAGGTTTGTTTTTCCAGCACAGAATTGGAAACAACCAATTTAATAGAGAGCCAGTTAAAATAAATTATTGTACATTCATACAATAAAGTAATGCGGCCATTAAATACAATAAGGTAACTATATTTGTGCTGAGATCGAACAATCACCAAGTAATATTAAGTAGAAACAAACAAGTACTGTACAGAACAGTATATATAGAATACACTTATTTTGTTAAAAAAAAAAATAGACAGAGAGAGGCAGGGGACATGCACTAAAAATGAGGAGCGGGCAGCCAGTCCCAGCAGGGAAGCAGCCAGTTGCTGCCGTCATAGAGAGCATTGGCCTGGCCAGCTCTCTAGAAATTGCCAAGGTCAAGGTCGGGTGCTTCCATCCCCTACAGATTGAGAAATCTGGGGACAGACCAGTCCAATATTTCTTTCCACCCCACTACTGGGATCACTGACCCTGGTCTGGAGCTCCCCAATTTCCAGCCACCCAACCCATAGGCCCCTCCATGCATCACTGCTTTCAAAGGACCCTTAGGCCTCCAAACCCCTCTCCTCCCAACACATTTCTGAGTTGGGCAGGGCAGGCCTTATCCTGTGTCAAAGACAAGGGCACTGTGGCTCAGGAAGGCAAGGGTCTCTTCCAACTCAGCGTGTGAGTTGACCAATGAAGTGGATGCCAACGTAGAGCCCCATCCCAGAGTCAGTGCCTTATCCCAGTGGAACCTTCCTCACGAGCGACATACTTGGCAGGGTCCATAGCCTCTGCCCTGGCACTGATCACATCTAAGTGTCACTTGCTCTCGGGGACCCTTTGCCCTGTGAACTCTGACCTCGTTCCCTGGTGTTGGGAGCAATTTAGCCTCTTCAGCTGCTGCCTCAGCTGATTTCCCTGGGACCCAGCTCTTTCCTGCCTGAATCCATGGAGGTCATTTTCACGTCGAGTCTTGGATACGCTCCCTGCAGGTCCAGCTCACTCACCAGACCTCACAGATGGCCTGACCAAGCAAACCACTGTCCTCACACCCACAAAACACCCCTCGTCCTCCAACAAGGAAGGCTGAGGCCCTGGGGGGTCCAGCCACAAGCTTCATCAGCCACTTGTGGCAAGCAGGGCTCCAGATTCCCTTCTCTTAGAGGTTCCCACAGGCCTGGGAGGAAGGAATGCGGAGGTACCTCAGGGAGACCAGAAAGATGGTCTGGAGCAGATGCAGGAAGGGGGGCTGCCCGAGGAGCCTGGGCAGGGCCGGTGACGGGGGGAGGGTGGGGAGGAGCCCACAGAGGAGGTGGCTCTTCCCTTTGAATAGGACAGGACAAGGTGGGCACCTGGTAGGTTTCTGCTAATCAGATTACAGCAGGCAGAGGAGACTCAGGAAGTAGGAGAGAATGAAAGCTGGGATTTTTCTCTTTTTTTTTGAGAAATACAACATTTTTTTTTTGTTTTTAATTAATTAATTTATTTTTGGCTGTATTGGGTCTTCGTTTCTGTGCGAGGGCTTTCTCTAGTTGCGGCGAGTGGGGGCCACTCTTCATCGCGGTGCGCGGGCCTCTCACTATCGCGGCCTCTCTTGTTGCGGAGCACAGGATCCAGATGCGCAGGCTCAGCCGTTGTGGTTCACGGGCCCAGTTGCTCCGCGGCACGTGGGATCTTCCCAGACCAGGGCTCGAACCCATGTCCCCTGCATTGGCAGGTGGATTCTCAACCGCTGCACCACTAGGGAAGCCCACAACATTTGTTTTTAAAGGACATTCAATAGGTGCAAGTGAAAGCTGGCAGAATGTCCTTTGAAACCTGAACGACCTGTACCTGTGAGCACACCAGGGTACCATGTGCAGAGGCCCAGCAAGTGCACTGCACAACCCTAGGGCCCCCTTCACATTGCACTGATTGTGAACCTGAATACTTACTACAGTTCTCTGGCAGGTGGCAGTCAGGTGTCTTAAGGAAGGAAAGAAGGGCACCTTTTCTGATCCTCTAAGGCTAGTGGTAGGGCTTCAAGTAAGTACTTCCGGGAGGCTTGAAATGAACTTTTCCTCTTCAGAAGTTAAAATCTCTTTAGTGTAAACGTGCCTACTCTACTCATTTGCATGACAGCCCTTTCTTCCTGGAGTATGCAAAGGTAGCAATTAATTAGCATCCATTCTTAATTACAGAGGCCCGAATTCAGGAAGACAGATTTTTTCTTACATGCTTTGGGGGTGTGGGGGTCGGGTAGGGAGCGTATTCAACAACTTTGTGCCGTCAATAGCACCAATAATTCCTAGGCCTTATTTTAGGCAATACTTGAATTTGGGAATTATATGACAATTCACATTTTTGCATGCCTTCACATGGAGAGTGTTCACAAACTTTTCTGGAGTTGTTTTCTTAATCTATTTGTGTATTTATTTATTTTTGGCTGCCTTGGGTCTTCGTCGCTGCGCGCAGGCTTTCTCTAGTTGTGTCGAGCGGCGGCTACTGTTCGTTGCGGTGCGTTGGCTTCTCATTGCGGTGGCTTCTCTTGTTGCGGAGCACGGGCTCTAGAGCACAGGCTCAGTAGTTGTGGCGCACGGACTTAGTTGCTCCGCGGCATGTGGGATCTTCCCAGACCAGGGCTTGAACTTGTGTCCCCTGCATTGGCAGGCGGATTCTTAACCACTGCGCCACCAGGGAAGTCCCTGGAGTTGTTTTCTTCACTGGCTGCCCTCAGGAATCTTTATTCCCGTTGTCCACACATTCCAAACCAGCATCCCTATTTCCCCAATTTAATGGAGCATTGACTACTCAGACCCCATTCGCATCTAACACCACAGGCCATTAACAGACACGCTCTGAAAAGAGTGTTCTCAGAGTCATGAATACACCTGTGTGCTCTGAGAATCACCAAAAGCAGACCTAGCAGGCAATGTTTCCCCAACAAAGATAAGGGTCTCCAATGAGCTGAAGAGACGCTTTCCACATAGACCAGACATCAAAGCATTAAATGAAGACGTGACCGAGGAAGAATTGTGGGCAGAGGCAAGTTGTCTACAGGCTGTCACCAGGGAGCCCTGTGTCACCAGCCACGGTGACCATCCACTTATTTCCTGAGCAACAGTTTCTGGTCGACATAAAGACCCCTCTCTGGATATTTCTTGAAGATAACATTTGGCAAGTAAATAGCAAATAGGACTGTTTGCTTTCTTTATACTAAGTAAGAGGGAACATCCCCCGGTGACCCAGCCCTCAGTGGTAGCTCCCCAAGGGCTTGTCCATTGGGAAGTCCAGTGCTGACCCCAATGTGTCACCTCGCCACCTGGGCTGGAAGCTGCTTCCCACAGTCCCCTTCCTCATGTGCTCCCAGATTAGACTTTGTCGATGAGGGACTCTTGCCCTGGACTTAGAATGCAGGAGTGAAGCAGAAGCCATTTTTCTCAGAGGCTTGGTCAGATGCAAGTGCATCACAGAACTTCAAGAGCTCCCACTTCCTGCCACTTTCTCCCCTCATACTCCAGGGCTGCAAGCTGAGGTCCCCAAGACGCAGAACGGCTTCTGTTTTCCTGATGACCTGACCGATGCCATGGCCCTCAAGATCTCTCTGCTCCCTGGCTCAACCGTCAGCTTCACGCGGGCCCTCTCCCGACTCCCTTCCCACCCCTGCTCAGCACTGACCCATGCAGAGAGCTCAGAGCCCTTCCTCAAGCTCCTGGGGCCTCTGTGTGTGCAGCGAACCTCACAGGACGCTTAGAGTTTACCTCACATCAGCACCAACGATACGATGAAATGTCAGACACCATGATTCTTATAAGTTGCTCCATCCCTTTTTTCCATCCCTATGCAGTTTCAGGCCTGCTTCGTGAGCCCTGTTAAAACAGAAGTCACCAACTCTAGGTTGTAAGCTTCAACAGGCTGAAGAGCTGCCAGACACCTTGAAGCTTCCACCTTTCCTTTCTCCAGCCTCTATCAATAGAAAGGATGAGCATACAGAGTGATTTTCCTACCACCCCAACCTCATCTTCCCTTAGAAGGAAAATGTTGCTATACTTCCTATTCCTTTCATTCATTTTCTCCTACTGCACTAGAGTTCATCCTCAAAATTGGATATTACTGACTCTGAAAGATTATATTTTAGGTTGGTGTGTGTGTTTGCTATAATTGCTGTGTAACAAATAACCCCAAAACTTAGCTGCTTAAAACTTTTATTATCTCACCATTTCTGTGGGTCAGGAGTTAAGGAGTGGCTTAGTTGGATGGTTCTGCCTCAGCGATTCCCAGGAGGTGGCAGACAAAAGGTCAGTCAGGACCCCAGTCACCTGAGAGCTTGCCTGGAGCCAGAGGGTCTGCTTCCAAGATGGCACCTGCACAAAGCTGTTGGCAGGAGGCTTCAGATCTTCAACACATGGCCTTTTCATAAGGCTGCTTGAGTGTCTTCATGGGCATGTCAGCTAACTTTCCCCAGAGCCAGTGATCCAAGAGATAGAGCTTTCACGATCTAGTCTCAAAAGTCACAAACCATCAGTTCCTCCATATTCTGTTCATTAGAAATGAGTTACTAAGTCAGCCCACACTCAAAGGGAAGGGAATTAAGCTTCACTTTTTTTTTTTAAACATCTTTATTGGAGTATAATTGCTTCACAATGGTGTGCTAGTTTCTGCTCTATAACAAAGTGAATGAGCTATACATGCACATATATCCCCATATCCCCTCCTTCTTGTGTCTCCCTCCCACCCTCCCTATCCCACCCCTCTAGGTGGTCACAAAGCACCGAGCTGATCTCCCTGTGCTATGCGGCTGCTTCCCACTAGCTATCTATTTTACATTTGGTAGCGTATATATGTCTAAGCTTCACTTTTCAAAGAGCAGAATTTCAAGGAATTTGTGGGCATATCTTAAAACCACCGAAGTGTGAAAAGAATCCAAGGATAAGGTGTTAAAATACCTATGTTCTAATTTTACATCTAAATGCTACAGGACTTGGACACATCCCTTCATCTCTCTAGATCTAGTTCCCCAGAATGAGAAGACTGACTTCAATGACCGCTAAGGTTTTGTTTCCGGTTAGTCTGTGTCTCAGTGTTCCAGCACTCAAGACCCTAGGCCTTGAACCCAGACCTCAGGCAACCTCCTCCTCCCCTGCCCCTCTCTTGCCGCAAGCTCTTGGCCCCAGGTGGAGCCTCCACTCATCGGCACCCAGGCCGAGTTCATCAGCATTTCTGGGTGGTACCCAGGCATCAGTAGGTTTTACGGCTCCCCAGTGGTTCCAGCGTCCTGCCATGATTGGGGAGTACCCCTCTAACTCTCAGTGGGAACCCCTACATAGGTATCTTTTCAACAAATAAAATAACACTGCATGTGACAAATTACTGATTTGTCTTTTTCCTTTGGTGTACATGTACTTTGAGAGATCTTACACTGCCCAGAGTACAGGTATTCAATGTCCAGTTAATTACTCTTGGGGTCTGACTTTTCTAAGAGAACATTTTGCTCCATGTTACCTCAGAGAAATACTTACAAAAGTTTTAGAAAATTAAAGAAGTTTTGTTCAGGGCCAGGATAGAACTTTTTATAGAAGTTTTCCTTGCTCAGGGTTTCTCATCATGGTACTGCTTCTGTGGGAAAATTGATCCAATTTTTATCTTTTTGACTTACACCACCTTTTCCTAGAATATAAACTGCTATAAGTTTAAACAATGCCTTCCTTTTTTTTTTTTTTTTGCTTGTGTATGTGCACGTGTGAGAAAAGTCAACATTCTCCAAGACGGCAGAGCCCAGTGCTGGGCTTTTCTGACGCTGAATTAGTATCTTTCCCACGTGTGCTCCATCTCAGTAAGTCACTGGGCCAGCTTGCCCAGGCCTGAGGCGTTTCCTGGGATGCAGGACTTTCAGTGTTAAAACTGAGATAGTTCCAGAAAACTAAGACAGTCAGCCCCCCTACAAGTGTTGGGGTCTTTAAGCACTGTCTCTATCTTTCAATAGTTCTAGAAGCTTCTCATGGACAGGATGTTTTACAGCCTCCTGAGCGTGGTGAATGCCCGCTGACTGCCTGAACACCTAGTGGAGAAGGAATCAGAGCTGCCTTGCTAAGAGGCAGGGCAGGGGCAGGGGCTTCGTTGACAGAAACAGGGGTATCAAAAGCACCCCTCTGCACCATGAGGCTCTTAGAGGTCAGCTGGCAGAGCCCAAGGCCTAGGAAATGGAGCGAGCTGACTTCTATCAGCCATCTCCAAATATCTGGGTGCCTATCACGGAGAAAAGGAGCGTGACCTGTTGTCTGTCCGAGACCAGCGAATGACACCCCTGGGTGCACATGGGAAACACAGGGGGGACTCAACCTCCTGCCTCCCAGAGATTCTGATTGCCTTGGTCTGGGGTGGGGCTCAGATTTGCACACACATATACATTTCTTGACCTTTCCCCTTTCTAGGCAGGAAATTTCTCCCCTGGCTATAAAAAGTTTTGTGTCTTCTAAACTCCTCTAATTCTCTCTCTGAGGTTACCTTGAGCAAAAATGACCTCGATAAATCAGACCCTTTTGCTGTATCAGTGGCAATCAGGTTATAGATTATCTTCACAGGAGGTTCTAACACAAAAAGTTCAAACCATTCTTAATATCCTGGGATAAACCATAATGGAAAAGAATATTTAAAAAAAAAAGAATGTCTTTTTGCGTATAACTGAGTCACTGTGCTGTACAGCAGAGATGGGCACAGCACCGTAAATCAACTCTCCTTCAATTAAAAAAAATATATTAAAAAAAAAGTTCAAACCACTCTTCACCATCTGTGAATACATTGTCCGGGTCACGGATGTGGAAGCATGTCCTGGATTCCCCTGCCCTCCCAGCTCTCTCCTGGGCCTCTCCTCACCTGGAGCCCTAGCGTCAGGAGGTTTTCTTGGCTCCACTCCCGGCCTCCTGGTCCCTCTCCCCCCCTTGTTTCTGTCATTTCTGGGATGCAAGAATTTCCCACACACACACCTAAGCCGAAGTGGAGGCTCCCACGCTATCCTTGTGGACCTGCCTCACCTGGCAAGCCCATTAGACGGCAGTGAATCCTGGCCAGGCTGGGCCGATCATTCTCTCTCCCTCTCTCTCTCTCAAATCTAGGGCTCAGCCCCAGGGCCTCTGGTCAGTTGTATCTGGAAGGTTACAAATCTCAAGGCCTGTGGTTGCCATGTAGGGAAAGACCATTTGAGGCCACGAGCAACAATGGTCCAACTGGGAGACCAAGTCTGCGGATGGATAACCAAGACAGGTGACCAGGCAGCCCGGGGGCGGGGGGCTGAGACAGTGACTTAGCGCCCACTCTGTTCCACAAGCTTCCCGGTGCCTGATCTCATCCCCCCGCTACCCTCAGGTCCTGCGGGATCCTTGCCCTAATTTCCTCTTTAGCTGAGCCAGCTTCACAGGTGTCTGTCGCTTGCCACCCACCAACCCCTGGGAGAGTCACCAACGTCCATTGCCCCCCACAGGTCCCTTCTTGGAACATAAATCTGGGCCTTTCCTGCTCCAACAAGATCCCCTGAGCCCGTTTTTTTCCGGCTCGCTTTCAACTCCGAAGAGGGCCTGCACCCCGTTCCCCGTGGGTCTGCTCCCCGGGAGTTAGAGGAGAGGTGGCCTCCTCGCTGTGGCTTCTGCAGAGCCCAGGGTCCTCGCCCACATCTCCGCTTCCTGGAGCTCGGGCCTCGCCCCCCTCATCGTCCTCCCCCAGAGACATTTTAGAACACATTTTGGTGGAACACTTGAAAAGAGTAAACAGTGGTTTCCTCGCATTTCTGTCAGGCTTTGTTTCTCGAGACTGAAGAGTCTTGAATCGGAGTGCTGCCCACTCCCCACGCAGCAATCCCTGGCTCCGGCCTGAACCTTTGCGGGTGGGCTGAGGACTGCTCAGGGTTGCTGGGCTTGGACAGCAGTTTCAGGTCGTCCATTACTAGGCTTTCAGCGTCCACGTCCATCGTCCCCTCTCAAACCCTCTCTGGCCCTGGAGTGAGAATCCAAGTCCAGCAACAGGGCAGGGCACTCA
Organism: Balaenoptera musculus; assembly: GCF_009873245.2. Taxonomy (NCBI): domain Eukaryota; kingdom Metazoa; phylum Chordata; class Mammalia; order Artiodactyla; family Balaenopteridae; genus Balaenoptera; species Balaenoptera musculus. Next base: position 14,727,410 of record NC_045797.1, read on the forward strand.
GCACTCAGGCCTGGGCAGCCTTGACCACTGCACCGCCCTGCCTTGTCCTGGCCGCAGTCCCAGATGGCCCCCCTGGACCTCATCCTCAGCAATGCCTCGGCTTTGTCCCAAACTTGTTAGGGCCCAGGGACCTGGCTTCTCCTCTTCTAGGATGTGGTGTGGGCCTCAGGGGAGACTGAGAACAATGCTGGGCCCTTATCAACAGCTAATCCCATCCTGGCTGGCTCCTGGACTTCCCTTCTCAGAAATGCCAACTCTTATTTTAACACATGGCGTGTTCCCTTCTGAGTCACCTCAGCCCTAATTGTGTGCGGCCAGAGCAGCGACAGTCCCTCCCTAACTAACACCTCGGCCAAGCTCTTCTGCAAGAGCACAGAGCAAACACCTTCGAGTCCATCCGGAACGGGCCTGGCTTCCTCCTGCCCTGTCACGAGCTCCTGGCGCCACAAAATGCAGGAGCTGGAAGAGACCCTAGAAATCACCAGATCCCACCCCCTCATTTACAGCTAAGTTCACCAAAGCCCAGAGAGGGCAGGACTCTACTCAAGGTCATACAGCAAGGTCAGGATTCCTGGTCCAGACCCTTGCTTTCTATGTATGTTACTTCTCAGAGGACATGACGTGGGGGGAGGAAAACTGGGGGGGAGTTTGTGGCTGTTCAGGTTTGTTCCTATTTAGGTTTCCATCCTGCACTGGCCCAGAAGGGGTGCTTGTCCCACCTCAGGGGTCAGCACTGGGGCTTCATTCAGCAGCAGGAACAGTCTCAGGCACCCCAAGTATCAGAAAGGACTTTGACAAGAAGGGGGAGTATCAGGAACCCCCATGAATCAGAACGTCCAAGCATCCCGACTGTGGTACTTAACAGGAGAAAGTGCTAAGTGGCCGGGTAAACAGCTAATAATACAAGAGTTGGCGTCATGGGGAAGTCCACGCACCAGCCCTTTGCAGGCACATCCACAGCTCTGGCAAATGAGAGCGGGTCCAGGACGACCTCCCAGAGGCCCTGCCGGTGCTTTACCATCACTGATCCCGTTCTGTTCTGAGACTCAGTGAGAAGGAGTTCTATCAAAGCCAAAAGGGGTTGGGGGCTAACGCCCAGTTACCTTGCATTCAGCCCTGCGCCCCCTTCTAACGCATCAGCATGTGGGCTCTGGAGGCGCTCTGCCTGGGCTCAGATCCTGGCTCCACCAGCTACTGGCTGTGCATGAAAGAGAAAAGGACCCTGGTCAAGTCCGTCACCCTCTCCCTAAAGTGTGTATAGTAATAGACCCTTCCTCCCAGGGTTGGTTTAAGCATTAAAGCATTTGGATCACTGCCTGGCATGTGATCACTTAGCTATCATCATCATTATTATTATTTTAAGCCTCAGCAGATATGATCTCTTTGCTTTAGCCCCCTTACGTGTGTCACCCAAGGGCCAAGAAATGTAAGTCCTGGGAGACCTCTCTGGCGGTCCTGTGGGTGAGACTCCACGATTCCACTGCAGAGGGCACGGGTTCGATCCCTGCTTGGGGTACTAAGATCCTGCTGCGTGCAGCTCTGGGAATGTCTGTGAAACATAGGAACATAAACCAGAAGCTGCAGTCAGAACATTCCAAAACTGGAATAGAGGATTTGGTCAATCTGATGTGTGTTCTACAATTCAACTAAAACCTCTCAGGAACATTTACGTGTGTCTTGCTCAATATGTGCCCAAATACTTCCCTTCTTTCTACTTCTGTGTTGTGATAAACGTAGAGGTTTTTCTCTGACAGGTGAAGAGACCGAAGACCAAAGAGTTTGGACTCTGGCCTAGGGGAGGTTTCAAATTTTGGATAATCAGAAACCTGATACATTTTGCAATACCCTTTTTTTTTTAACTGCAGTATAGTTGATTTACAATGTTGTGTTAATTTCTGCTGTTCAGAAAAGTGATTCAGTTATACACATATATACATTTTTTTATATTCTTTTCCATTATGGTTTAGCACAGGACAGTGAATATAGTTCCCTGTGCTATAGAGTAGGACCTTGCTGTTTATCCACCCTATCTATAATAGTTTGTGTAATGCCTTTCTAAAAGCATTTTTTACCTACGTATATTTCATTACAAGCTTGTTTTTAATTTTTTTACTTTTCATTTTGAAATAATTTTAGACGTAAGAAACATTGCAAAAATAGTAGAAAAAAATTTCTGAGTCCCCTTCCCCTAGCTTTCCCAAATGTTAACATCTTCTATAACCTCAGCATAATTATCAAGACCAGGATATGAACACTGATACAACACTACTAACTTATCTCCAGACGTTATTCCAACTTTGTCAATTGCCCCACTGGGGTCCTCCTTCTGCCCAGGGTCCAATGCAGCCTCACACACGGCACTGAGTGGTCACGTCCCCTTAATCTCCTCCAGTCTGGAACGGTTCCCTCAAGCTTTGTCTTTCCTGATCATAACACTTTGGAAGAGCAGTGGCCAGTTGTTTTGTAGAATGTTTCTCACTCTGGGCGTGCCTGGTGCTTTCCCATGATTAGACTGAGCTTCTGCATTTTGGGCACAAACACCACAGAGGAGATGTTGTGTCCTTCTCAGCGCATCACACCAGGAGCCACGTGAAGTTGATACATCTCATTCCTGCTAATAGGAACTTTCACCCCTTGGATGTGGTGGTGCCTATCAGATTTATCCACTGGAAAGTTACTCTCTTTCCCTTTGTAATTTATAAGTATTTTGTGGGGACATATCTTGAGACTATGACCGTAAGTCTGGTTTCTCATTATACTTTCCCCCACTAATTTTAGCATTCATCGATGATTCTTTGTTTTTTTTATTTTTTAATTTTTTATTGAAGTATAGTTGACTTACAATGTTGTGTTAGTTTCAGGTGTACAGCACAGTGAATATATATATGTATGTATATATATATATATTCTTTTTCAGCTTCTTTTCCCTTATAGGTTATTACAAAATATTGAATATAGTTTCCTATGCTATACAGTAGGTCCTTGTTGGTTATCTATTTTATATATAGTAGTGTGTACATGTTAATCCCATCCTCCTAAATTATCCCTCCCCCCTCTTCCCCTTCAGTAATCATAAGTTTGTTTTCTGTGTCTGTGGGTCTATTCATCAATGATTCTTGCCTGCAACAATTACTGTGTTGTTAGCCGAATGGTGATTTCCTGTTTCCATCATTCCTTCTGCATTTATTCATTGGAATTCTTTTGTAAGGAAGAGCTTTCTCTTCTTCTTCATTTATTTATTTATGCAATTATTTATATCTATGTGGAGTCATGGATATTTGCTTTATTCTAGGAGTTATAATATATTACTATCATTATTTTGTTACTAAAATTGTCTCAGATATGGCCATTGGGAGCCCCTTCAATGTGGCCCCTACGTCCTTTAGTAATAGCCTCATCATTTCTGAGCACTTTTTCTAGCACAGCAAAATCCTCCAAGTTCATTTATCTTTTCCCTGCTCCAGCCCTAGAATCAGCCATTTCTTCAAGGAGCCCTGAATTTTTTTTTTCTCATTAGTGAATGGTACTTGGAAACCAAGATCTAGAGGCCAGTATATGCATAGCTACTGTGGTATCATTATTGTCAGTCCCTTCCAGAGGACAAACCTAGGGAATAAACGTCTGTATGCACACACACATACATATACACCTACATCTATTTCTATTTCTATATCTAACCATCTATGTGTATAAAAGCATGAGTTCACACCAATTCCCCTGATTCCAATCCAACACCACAGGGTGCATTCTAACCGTCCCCCTTTCCATTTTTGTTACTCCTCTTTCAACAGTAAAAGACCTGGTTCTCACTATCTATAATATATTTACTTATTTTCTTAATCATGGAATACACTTGAAATATTTTCAGGATTTGTGATGCTTTTTTTTTAAGTTTGTGTGATTTTAGTCAAATAATGAAATGCTAGTGCTACACTGTTACTGTTAAAGGTGAGGCAAGACAGCCCAGTGTTTAATTGGGTGGACTCTGGAAGCAAGCAGTCATTTAGTGTTTCCAAATCTCACCTTCCTTATATATAAAACAGGGATAATAACAATATCTAGCTCATAGGATTGTGGTGAGAATAACAGAGATAATGCATGTAAAGTGCTCAGCACATAGGAAATCCTGGATAAACAGCACACATTTTTATTAGCTATTTATTAGGAAATAGAGGAAATTTTTCTATTGGAATCTAATTGTTTTTATGAAAAGTTGACCCAGAATAGTTAGAGTTAATCTGCGGAAAATAAGAAAGAGGTTGGGAGCTTTGAGGCTTGTGCAAAATTTTTTCATAAAGTTGTGATGAAACTGTTAATTTTCGTCCAGTAGGTGGCAGCACTTGTGCCCTCGCCTTTGAGTGGGTTCCTAATGCGTCTAGATAATAGTGTCATCATAGCAGATCACCCAAGACTGCTGGAGACAGGAAGCAATTTCAGGATTAATATACTCATACGAACCACAACTTTAAAAAAGAAAAGAAAAAAAAAAAAAGCCCACATCTAAGCAAGTCTGGGAAAGGAATTCAAGCAAGTCCGCCCAAACCCTGCCCAGGCCATAGGGCATCTGCTCCCCCTAGGTGGGCACAGCTCAGGTCCCCCAGCCTCGGACCATCATCCCTGGGTGAGACTGGGGGTGGAGGGCAAGCTGGACCAGACTTATTGAAGGTCCCAGCAAGGAGCTGGAGCAGGTTCTCAGGGCCCTGCCCCTTCATACCCTAGGGTCCCCAGAGACTTATAAAGGGACGTGAATCCTCATGTGCACCCTCACTGCCTCGGGTTACAGGTTAGAGTCTCCCTCTGAGGCAAGAAACAGAGACGCAGTCGACATGGTTAAAGAAGAGTTGAAGGAAGAGGATGGGGCCCCACGGGGGAATCCTGTGGCAATCCAACCACAGATCAAGACATTGACTCAGGGGACTTCCCTGGTGGCGCAGTGGTTAAGAATCCTCCTGCCAATGCAGGGGAAACGGGTTCGAGCCCTGGTCTGGGAAGATCCTACATGCCTTGGAGTAACAAAGCCCGTGCGTCACAACTACTGAGCCCACGCGACACAACTACTGAAGTCCGCATGCTCTAGAGCCCATGCTCCGCAACAAGAGACGCCACCGCAATGAGAAGCCCGCGCACCGCAACGAAGAGTAGCCCCCGCTCACTGCAACTAGAGAAAGCCCGCGCACAACAACAAAGACCCAACGCAGCCAAAAATAAATAAAATTTTTAAAAAAGACATTGCCTCAGGAAATCAAGGTGGCTACACAGAGTCGCTGTCTCCCTTCACTGCCATAGGGCTACCAGTCCTGCCCCCTGGAGTGGCAGGAGAGGGCAAGAGGTGGCCTGGGCTCTAATCCCAGATCTGCCACCTCCTAGGCATAGGCCTTGACCAAGTTATTTACCCTTTCCGAACTTTAATTTCCCCATCTGGAAATTCCTTACGGCTTTGGAGTTTTCATGAGGACTGCGTGAGATTATACTATGAAGTACTTAGAACTGAGCTGGGCATAAAGACAATGCTCAACAAAACTTAGCTTTTATTTTTATTACCACAAATATTATTATTGTTATTTTATTTTCAAAATGAAAATGAAATGAAGAGAAATCATGAACTGCTTCATTATGCTTTCTGGTCACCCTGTTAGCAGCCATTAGAGCTGCCCAAGACTGTAACTTTCACCAGCCTCCTCCCTCCCGGTGTGTTAGTTCTAATTCTAGATCGAGGCCTCTGATTGGCCCAGCGCATCTCTGCGCACCAGGCCATAGGCTAGGCTCCACCCCTATGGACATCTCCTTGGTCCAATCAGATTAGGCCGGTGGGGATGGAGGTCGAAAGGCCACTGAGGGCAGCCAGCACCTTGGAAAGACATTCTTTCCAAAAGGTGGACAGCCAGAAATAGACCGGTAAAAGTCAACCCACACGTAAAACATTTTTCAAAGATATGCACATGCTGTTGTGAACAAAATATAAATGTATTTAAAGGTGTCATTGAAAATAGTAACTTTCTTAATTTTTCATATTATTAATAATAGCATTATATGTATATATTATTATATTAATATTTTATATTAATATATATTAATGATCATCATTAACTTTCTCAATCAATATAACTTAAGGTTCAAATTTTACCATGTTGGTCTCCATAAAATGTCTTGATGGTAAAGTGTCTTCATCCTCAAAAATTTGGGATGCAACCCCTCAATACTACATTGGGCTGCTTCATCAGGTCCACCTTCAAAGTAGCTGACTGAAACTTAAATCTCTGGACCAGCCCTCACTCCTACCTGGTCTCCTCACCTGGGGCTGCACAGAGGCGCTGGGGTCCCACTGGCCTGGGACCCATGCCCCTCCCCACCCTAGGTCTCTGCCCGTGAGCGTGCAGCCTGCAGTGCCTGGGTCCTGTGATTTTTAAGAGCACCTACAGGTGCTCTCCAGATCATCATCCCTACTCCCAAAAAAACATCTCCTTGGGTGGGAATGACCTGGGCAGTAGGGGAGGGGCATCCAACAACGATTCTGAGGATACAGTGATTCTCTGGTCCTCAGCAGGACACTAAGGAGGGATTGTAGCATCTAAGACAGAAACATAAGGCAGGCGTGTGGGATGAGTCTTGTGCCTCAGGATAGGAGCCCACCTCCAGGCTCCGGGTTCCAGGGATGGGGCAGCTGCCCAACTGCTGGAACAGGGGCTGAGTCTGCAGCAAGGTAAGTTGATGACTCCAACTTCTCCCTAGGGTACAGCCTGCAGAGGAGAATTATCTCATTAACTATGGACAACTGCAATTCTGATCACCTCATCCTCTGCCTAAAATGTTTCACTGGCTCCCCAGCACCTTCCAGGTAACTCCCCCCAACCTCTCAGCACAGCTTACACCATGCTAGGCACACACACGGGTTATCTTAACAGAACATTGCAGGAGTCTTGCAAGTATTTTTGGTCCCATGTCAGATAAGGAAACCAAAGAGGCAAAGCGGCGGCCAAGATCAACTTCATCTGAATGAAACCCACGCCTGTCTGGGCCCCTGGCCTGTGCCCACAGGCAGTACTCTGGAAGTCTGTTGAGTAAACGCCAAGGTTCTCAGCCTGAGTATATGGGAAAGCACATCCTACTTTGGGTCAGGCAAGCCCCTAGAACCAGGAATCCACAGTTCCTGATTCCCATCAGAGAAATGTCCTCATATTCTGAAGTACCTCAGAGACAGTGCATACCATCATTACAAGCTGGGTTGGATGTTTGACACTGTTTGGCCACACAGCATCTCCTCCTTCCTAATAATCACTCTAATTTCCTTTGGGGAATGATCTGACAGCTACTGTGTACAGTCTTGGTGGACAGTAATCCATCCAGGAATCCACCCTCCACTTCATAAGCCAAAAGAGTCACCCGAGTCTCCTGGTGCCAGACTTCCCTCTCACCATCTTAGAACAACCAAAGGCAAGCATCTGATCTAAGCTTGGCCAGTTGAACTTGCTTTCCTAGGAATCTGGCTTTGAAGCAAGAGACACAAAGACAGAGGAATGGTGGAAGTTCATTCATCCCAGTGACTGCACTTGGGCCAGACTGAAGTGCCATCCCTGCTTTGAAGACCCTCTGAGCTGCCTGGCTCCTGTCCAAGCTCTGTTCTAGGTCTTCCCTTCCACTCTGAGGCATCCATGGACATCCAATCACTTCCCTTTTCTTACTTTAGCCTGAGTCAGTTTCTGTTGCTTTCCATCAGTGAACCTGGCTGATACACCAGCTCATGCTAAGGAAGAAAGAATTCCCCATTTCCCTACCACATTTGGGATCCAAAGGCCAAATGTGACCCATGTACCCCTGGGTAATGAACTTCCTGAGATTCTTAACCAAAAAAGGAAAGAAGTTTATAAAATTTGCTAGCCCTAACCATCCACCAACTGGCAACTTCTGATCAGAACATAGTAAACTTAAGTTCACTTGACAAATTAGGTCACCTGGATGAAAAGGGAAGGGGGTTGGAATTTCAAGTGTTTATTCAACTCACAGGAAAAGCCCAGTGATTACCTACTCTCTATTGCAACATTCCTCAGATTTGTGATGGGAACGTAGCAGGGTCAAGCTCACTGAATCATAAGATGGAGGAAATGGTCAACATGGTCAATTTATTTGTTTCCCTGTCCCTAACCATTTCCAGTTGTATGCAGAGCATTCTGTCCCTGCAGTACCTCAGGGACATGTGCCCAGGTTATTTACTATGATGGACATTTATCCCAAGTTATAAGGGAACCCAAACCTCCAACCCTTGGAGAAAGGCAGCATTTGGAAAAGAAGAAGTAAAACTGTCACTGTTTGCAGATGACATGATACTGTACATAGAGAATCCTAAAGATGCCACCAGAAAACTACTAGAGCTAATCAATGAATTTGGTAAAGTTGCAGGATACAAAATTAATGCACAGAAATCTCTTGCATTCCTATACACTAATGATGAAAAATCTGAAAGAGAAATTATGGAAACACTCCCATTTACCATTGCAACAAAAAGAATAAAATACCTAGGAGTAAACCTACCTAGGGAGACAAAAGACCTGTATGCAGAAAACTATAAGACACTGATGAAAGAAATTAAAGATGATACAAACAGTTGGAGAGATATACCATGTTCTTGGATTGGAAGAATCAATATTGTGAAAATGACTATACTACCCAAAACAATCTACAGATTCAGTGCAATCCCTATCAAATTACCAATGGCATTTTTTACAGAACTAGAACAAATCATCTTAAAATTTGTATGGAGACACAAAAGACCTCGAATAGCCAAAGCAGTCTTGAGGGAAAAAAAACGGAGCTGGAGGAATCAGACTCCCTGACTTCAGACTATACTACAAAGTTACAGTAATCAAGACAATATGGTACTGGCACAAAAACAGAAACATAGATCAATGGAACAAGATAGGAAGCCCAGAGATAAACCCACGCATAGATTAGTTTGTCAACTAATCTATGACAAAGGAGGCAAAGATATACAATGGAGGCAAAGATATACAATGGAGAAAAGACAGTCTCTTCAATAAGTGGTGCTGGGAAAACTGGACAGCTACATGTAAAAGAATGAAATTAGAACACTCCCTAACACCATACACAAAAATAAACTCAAAATGGATTCGAGACCTAAATGTAAGACTGGACACTATAAAACGCTTAGAGGAAAACATAGGAAGAACACTCTTTGACATAAATCACAGCAAGAACTTTTTTGATCCACCTCCTAGAGTAATGGAAATAAAAACAAAAGTAAACAAATGGGCCCTAATGAAACTTCAAAGCTTTTGCACAGCAAAGGAACCATAAACAAGATGTAAAGACAACCCTCAGAATGGGAGAAAATATTTGCAAATGAATCAACGGACAAAGGATTAATCTCCAAAATATATAAACAGCTCATGCAGCTCAATATCAAGGAAACAAACAACCCAATCCAAAAATGGGCAGAAGACCTAAATAGACATTTCTCCAAAGAAGACATACAGGTGGCCAAGAAGCACATGAAAAGCTGCTCAACATCACTAATTATTAGAGAAATGCAAATCAAAACTACCATGAGGTATCACCTCACACCAGTTAAAATAGGCATCATCAGAAAATCTGCAAACAACAAATGCTGGAGAGGTGCGGAGAAAAGGGAACCCTCTTTCACTGTTGGTGGGAATGTAAATTGATACAGCCACTATGGAGAACAGTATGGAGGTTCCTTAAAAAACTAAAAATAGAATTACCATATGCTCCAGCAATCCTACTACTGGGCACATACCCAGAGAAAACCATAGTTCAAAAAGACACATGCACCCCAATGTTCATTGCAGCACTATTTACAATAGCCAGGTCATGGAAGCAACCTAAATGCCCATCGACAGACGAATGGCTAAAGAAGTTGTGGTACATATATACAATGGAATATTACTCAGCCATAAAAAGGAACGAAATTGAGTCATTTGCTGAGATGTGGATGGATCTAGAGACTGTCATACAGAGTGAAGTAAGTCAGAAAGAGAAAAACAAATATCGTATATTAACGCATGTATGTGGAACCTAGAAAAATGGTACAGATGAACTGGTTTGCAGGGCAGAAGTGGAGACACAGATGTAGAGAACAAACGTATGGACACCAAGGGGGGAAAACCATGGGGGCGTGGGGATGGTGGTGTGCTGAATTGGGCGATTGGGATTGACATGTATACACTGATGTGTATAAAATTGATGACTAATAAGAACCTGCAGTATAAAACAAACAAACAAACAAAACAACTAATACTAAACTTTCTTTGGGTTATTTGTATGGAAATATGTTAATATAAATGTTTCAGACATTACATGAAATTTCTAAAAATCTTATATGTTCTGGTATAATGTTATAAGTCATAATTCTAGTTATTACTTTAAAATGTATATCTCAGAAATAACTAAATTTCCTTGTCAATTGCATTATTATGAACTTTCATCAAATCTTTAACTGTGGTCATTTTTCAGTCTTTTGTCATTTACAGACAGCTCTGGGTGTACTCTGATGCTTTTGCAAATATGTTCCTATAAAAGGGTTTCATCTTCAAGGAATTCATGGAAAAGACTCTGACAAGTACAGGTTTCTGGTAACTGACTATACTGCTGAACTGAATGAATAAGCATTTTCAGAACTCTAATGGAAAACTGATGAATTCATAAAAGTGCTAACAAAAGATCAAGATGAAAAAAAAATTAATTACATGGGACTGAGTGAACTGATGAGGATGATTATAATTTTTGTGACTTTCTGTTTGAATAAAAAAAAAAATCCCACAAGGACTCAGAGGCAAAAAATATACAAATCAATTTTCACTGCAAAGTAAAGGAGCTGTTACAGTGCAGGATTACTGGACTGAATGTCAATGTTATGACATAGTATGAGTGTGTTTCATGTTTGGTAATTGCAATCATTGTTGCTTTTGTTGTGGTCATCCATTTACAATGCTTGGTGTCAGTTTATTTATCTCTTGTAAAAATAAAATACAGTGTGTGTGTGTGTGAAAAAAAAAAAAAAGGCCTGTGATTTTAGTTCCTCCTTTGCCCTCAGATATTTCTAGTTTCTGGATATAACAAAAGTGCCATGTTGGGAGAGGTTCACGTGTTAAACTGTTAACATCCTGAGCAGGATTAATCCATAAGGACCACTCCATTCAGGAAGTATGTTTGTGCACCCACTGTGGACAAAGCCCCATCAAGGGTGCTGTGAAAGCACAGATAAGAATTAGATGAGATTCCTGTTCCCAGGGCCCATGGTTCAATGCGAGAGACACAGATACCTGGCTCCCTAAACAGCACCCATGAGGAGGAAAGCTCCCTGAAAGCAAGACCATTATTGAGTTTGTTCAATGCTGCATCTCCAGTGCCTAGAATAGTGCCTGGCACATTGCCAATTATATATATATATATTTCTTAACTGGGTGAAATAAATAGAGCCATTATTTCTTCAAGTCATCCCAACACGGGCTTAAAAATGTAATCAATGCCAGAATAATAACTTGAACTTCCCAGGGTCCCTCCCTTCCAGCTACTGCAAGAATCTCAACCCTTACAAAGTCTCCTCCACTCCCAATGTCTCCGGGAGTTCCTGGGCTCATCCTGGTGTCCACGAAGGCTGTGAGCACTGTGGTCCCAGCTCTCACATCATTAACTGCTATTTGGTCAAATGAATGAATGAGTGAAAGTTGTTTCTAAATTCTAAGTTGCCCTCCCTCCTCCTCCTCCAAATAAATTCCTTTGCAGTGTGGCGTGCAGGATCTTAGTTCCCCGACCAGGGATCGAACCCATGCCCCCTGAAGTGGAAGCGCAGAACCCTAACCACTGGACCGCCAGGGAAGTCCCTAAATTCCTTCTTTTGAAAGAAGTAAAACGTAAGAAAGGACTGTGCTGGGAAAGGTGGTATTTGCCTTGTTTTCCTTATGGGTTCTACCCCAAACTCCAAAGCTATATTCAAATACACTCCAATAAAAGAGTGGGGGTGGGAGAGGGGAGGAAAGTCACAGGCCCTGATGAGTAAGTCTCAGAGCACTGTCAGGGAAATGCAGCCCAAAACAAAAGGAATTAATAGGAATTCTGCTCTTCACTTTCATCTCCCAAAGGATATAAACGTGGTTTTAATATACAACCTGTAACAACATTTTGCTGAACCCTTTGGGTCTCAGCCCCCAGTTCTCTCAAGTCCCACACTTTGGAACCTCACATTTCCCACAATCAAAAGAAAAACAAACTTTCTTTCACCTCCAGCTTCACTTCTCTCTCTCTCTCTTCTCGCCTGCCCACCCCACTTCTTTTAACTTGTGGTAAAACATACATAACATTAATTTACCATGTTAACAATCTTAAGTGTATAGTTCAGTGGCATTAAGTACATTCACGATATTGTATGACCATCACCACCATCCACCTCTAGTACTTTCTCATCTAGCAAAACTGAAACTGTGTCCCCATTAAACACTAACTCCCCATTCCTCCTCTGCCCAGCCCCTGGCTACCACCATTCTACTCTCTGTCTCTATGAAGTTGATTGCTCTAGGGACCTCATATAAATAGAATCATGCAGTATTTGTCCTTTTGTGTCTGACTTGTTTCACTGAGCATCATGTTTTTAAGGTTCATCTATGTTGTAGCATATGTCAGAATTTCATTCCTTTTTTATGGTCACGTAATATTCCACTGTATAGATATGCCACATTTTGTTTACCCATTCATCAGTTGATGGCACTTGGGTTGTTTCCACCTTTTGGCTGGTATGAGTAATGCTGCTATGAACATGGGTGTGCAGGTATCTGTTGCAGTCCCTGCTTTCCATTCTCTTGGACATACACTTAGGAGTGGACTTGCTGGGTCATAAGGTAATTAATTCTATGTTCAACGTTTTGAAGAACTGTTTTGCAGAACTATTTTGCACAAACCGCTTTCCACAGCAACTACACCCTTTTACACTGCCATCAGTAATGCACTAGGTTTCCAGTCTCTCCACATACTCATCAACTTGTTATAGTCAACCTTCAGTATCTGCAAGGGATTGGTTCTAGGACCCATCACTGATACCAAAATCCTAGGATGCTCAGGTTCCATAGCCGGCCCTCCATGTCGTGTAGGATCCAAGGCTGGTTGAATGTATGGTTTCAGAACCTGCAGACACAGAGGCCCAGCTATATTTTCTGTTTTTTAATAATAGCCATGCTAGGAAGTGTAAAGTGCTGTTTTGATTTGCTCCAGGCCACTTTACAGTAAGTAGTCAAGGACGCTCTTTTAATCCACCATTAATGTGGCTTTGGCTCTTCACACATTTGCTTCTCTCCTGTCTCACTACCAACTGACTCACCTCTTATCTCCCAGTTCAAAATCCAGTTGGCTCAGCCAGGCCAATGGATTGATTCTCTTTGGGTCAGGTGTCTACTCCCGGCCCAAAAGACTCCAGACAGGGGGATGGAGGGAAGGGGTCCATGGGGCTTCCCTTTCCAGAAGTGTGGTGAGGGCACTTTCTAGACAGGGTGACTGGGGACAGGCAAGAGTAGGCTTGTGCAGTGTAGACTGTGGTGGGCTGTGGGCACGGTACTAGGCAGGAAGCATGAACTGTGTAGCTTAGTCACCAGGAACTGGCCCTCAGAAATGTCAAATTGTCCACAAGCCAGGAGGGGACCCACTTCTTATTGACAAACTCAAATTAATAAACTCTCAGATCTTGGGGTGGCTAACAGAATGTTTCTTTTTCTTTCTCTTCAGGATGATTCTTTATTCATTTACAGTGGGAAATAGATGGGTCAGGAGGACAGCTGGCTGTACAGCAGATCTGTGCAGGCTCTCTCTGTAGCTATGCCCCGTGACAAGAGCCAAATTTTATTGTCTTTCTTTTCCTTTTTTTTAAATGTATTTTTTATTGAAGTATAGTTGATTTACTATGTTTTATAAATTTCTGCTGTACTGTAAAGTGACTCAGTTATACACATATATACATTCTTTTTTATATTTTTTCCCTTATCGTTTATCCCAGGATATTGAATATAGTTCCCTATTCTATACAGGAGGACCTTGTTGTTTATCCATCCTATATGTAATAGTTTGCATCTACTAACCCCAAACTGCCTGTCCATCTTTCTCCCACCTCACTAAGAAGCCAAATTTTAATCAGAGAATGTGGTGCCACTCGCGTCAGAACAAGAGGAACCGGGGACCCATCCCAGGGACCACAAGGCAGACATCCTCACCCCTGCCCCAGGCCAGGGCAGCTTGGTCAACGGCTGGTTTTTTTGTGTTTTCTTTATTTTTTCCTCTTGGATGGCAGCTCTCAAGGGTGTGGAGACACTGACCCCTCTTTGAGGATTTGATAGGAGCCATGGACCCATTATCCAGAAAACCCCACGGAACACACAGTTTTGTGTTCAGTGTGGTGGATCTGAGACAATGCCATGTGTCCAACTCCATGTCGCTTTCCCCTGGGCACACGGGCACATGATGTCCCCCAGCCCTCACGTGGTTAAGTGGGACAGTGTGATGGAATCCTGGCCCAAAAACTGGAGGCAGAAATGAAGGCCACTCCCAGGCCTGACCCCCAACTCTCCCCTCCTTATCTCCCCCTCTTTCTCTCTGTGCCCTGCTGGCCAGATGCAGAGCATCCAGGGGAGGACCCCGAGCCCTGGGGGACAGAAGAGCAGGCAGAGGGAGGGGACTGGGCTCCTAAGTGACAGTGCGGACTAGAGCCTCACCTCCTGAACCAGCCTGCTCTGCGCTGTGAGAAGGAAGCAGGGGCCGTGGGAAGCCCCCGTGACAGCAGTTAGACACCCTGACCGACACCCCCAGAGGCAGCCATCCGCAGGCCCCGCCCCCTGCAGCTCGGGCAGCCCTGAGTGTGCCCTGCGCGGCTCCTTTGTTTAACACTCACTAAACTACAAGCACCTCCTGTCCCACCTTCTTGGGCGGAATACAAGTCATGGGGTCCCCATCTTTGTCACACGTTTACACACCACACTCTTGGTCATACCAGCGAGGGCTTGAGGCCAACAGAAACTGCCCGAGTCCTTGTGTGACCTTGAGGGAGTCACTGGGCCATCCCGAGTCCATCGGCGCTGATTCCCGCCCTGCCCGTGCCCGTGAGCTTCCGCTGGAGAGGGTGCCCCAGGCCTCAGCCACGCTGGTGGCCACGAGCCAACGCCCGACTGCCTGCTCTTGCCCCTCGTGTCCGCCCCTCGGGGGTGGTGAGCTTGTCCTTGGGTGTGCGCTGCCTCGGGGGGGCCTGACCCGGCAGCTGCAGAGGTTTCTTCCTCCTGAACAAGCTGTGCCCCTTGGCTCAGACTCTTGGGGCACTTCGGCTTTTTTTCTTTGGTTCATGTAAATGCTCTTCTGACTAATGCCAGCCGTGTTCTCATAGAACCAGAGGAGTTTTCTGGAGGAAAGGATAGGGAGGGGGTGGGGCGGGGTAGGTGGCCTTGGAGGGTTCCCAGTCTGCCCCTCCGGTGCCTGCCCTGGGTCAAGAGCCAGGCAGGAAGCTCTTAAGAGCAATTGCTCAAGAGCAGAGGAGGGCTGAGAGGCCTGGGGTAGAGATGGGAGTTGGGGGGAGTCACTCTGGCTGCCCCGATCCTGCCTCAGTTTCCCTTCCATAACCCAGAGAGATGGGACCCGATGTGAAGGCTCAAGAGCCCCCTGGTTAGAGGGAGTCCAGGCCCATGAGGAATAGGATGTGGCTGTGCAGGGGTTGGGGGACCAGGGGAGCAGGATGGGCATCAGGTAGGAGCCGGGGGGGGCGGCTGGCAGGAGTGTCACTGCTGGGAAGAGGAGGGGATCAAAGCAAAACACCTGGAGGGCCCTCCAGGGCAAAGGCAAACACTGAGGTCACGGCTGCTCCCGCAGAGCTCTGCTCCCACACCCCAGCCCCCAGCTATAAGGGCCCCACCCCAGGCAGGGCGTCCAGGCTGTGGAGGAGTCATGGCCAAGTCACACCTGCTGCCGTGGCTGCTCCTGCTGGCCGCACTCTGTGGTCCAGGCACTGGTGAGTCTCCCCAGCCTCTCCTCACCCCACTCGCCACCCCGGGGCCAGGTGTGGAGGGGGCATCACGACCTCCTCCACCCCTTACCGAGCCCTGGCTCTGTCCCAGGCATTATCCTCAGGCTGTACCTTGTCCTCGTTTTAAAGATGAGGGAGTTTTGACTCAGAGAAACTCCAGGGCTTGTCCAAGGTCGCACAGCTGGCGGGCACTATAGCAGGTAGAACGCAGAGCCGTCCGACTCCAGCATGTTTAACGGTCATGCGTCCCAGTAAAATTGGGTTTGGAGGCTGGATGAGGCCAGGGTGCCAGGTGTGGCTTGGACCCCAAGGTTGCTCTGGCCCCAAACAGCAGCTGTCGGGACCACCCCATCCCTGGCCTGCGCCCAGGGCCCCGAGTTCTGGTGCCAAAGCCTGGAGCAAGCATTGCAGTGCAGAGCCCTAGGGCACTGCCTGAAGGAAGTCTGGGGACATGTGGAAGCTGTGAGTACCACCCAAGGATGCACCGAGACCAAAGGTCTTGGGATAGAGGGTCCTGGGTAGGCTCTGGATGGGCCTGAGGGATTGGAGCCCCTGTAGGGGATGGGATGGGATGGGATAGGATGGGATGGGATGGGATGGGTTGGGGTGGAAGGGATGGGATTGATGGGATGGTTGGGATGGGATGGGATGGGATGGGATGAGTTGGGGTGGAAGGGATGGGATTGATGGGATGGGTTGGGATGGGATGGGAGGGATGGGATGGGATGGGATGGGATCGTGGGCAGTTGCCAGTGTCTTGGAGCACCCTATCAGCCTCAGCCACCTGAGCTGGGAGCATGGCCTCCACTCATGTGCCCCAAACTGGGGCCCTCTCCTCAGGATGACCTGTGCCAGGAATGTGAGGACATCACCTACGTTCTCACCAAGATGGCCAAGGAGGTCATTTCCCAGGTAATGAGGCCCAGACCCTGGACTGAAGCTTGGGGATTAAGAGATAGGGAAGAGGTTAGCCCCTTAAAGGAGCCATCTCCAGCTCGGGGGTGACGCCTGGGTTCCCCCGGGGGACTCCAGGCGCCTCTTGGCCGGGAGAGGGCTCTGGAAGCGAGCTCAGTGGCACAGCCAGAGACGGTCTTTCCTGAGGGGAGCAGTCACCCCTGTGCCCAAGTATGTGGCGCCTTAGCACCCTCCCAACTCCAGGGCCCTGGGTGAAGGTGGCCAGTCAGGTGGGCAATGGCCTCATGTCCAGGGGTTCAGGCAGGGGCAGACCTCAGAGAGGCCAGGCTGATGGCCCCGTCTCCCGCCTGCCTCCCAGGGCACGATACGGGAATTGCTGGAGCACGAGTGCGACATCTTCCCGCTGAAGCTGCTGGGGTCCCAGTGCCACCGCATGCTGGACACCTACTTCCCACTGGTCATCCACCACTTCCAGAACCAGATGGTGAGGCCCTCTTGCCTCGCCTGCACCCTGCCTCCTGCACGGCCTTCACGCCCACCCTCTCCCTGAGTTACCCCCCCACCGTGGCAGCCCACCCCCTGCCCACACGGGGTGCAGGAAACTCAGTGCCCCTTGGCCTGTAGCCAGGTGACAGCACCCCCCACTCAGCCATACACGGTGGGCCTGCACGCTCTCAGGCACCGGCACGCACCCTCACACCCTTCGCACAGACAAACGCTCAGTCACACACTCACTGCGCACAGTCTCACGCGACATCTACGCTGTCTACATGCTCACACGACAAACACACTCTCACATACTTACACTCACTCATTCTCACAAACATCCGCGTTCACACTTGTTCACGCACATTCCCAGACACGTGCCCCAAAGTCCCCACTTGACCCCCTCTCTACCTTTGGTCTCCTCTCCCACCCCGACAGAGTCCTAAGCCACAGCCCCAAACCAGCCTGCTCCCCGCATTCCAGGCCTAAAGGCAGTGGCCTGGTGCCTGAGTCCTTGAGCCAGACGGAGGGGGAGTGGGGTCCCCTCCCCCACCCCAATCACCTTCTCACCCTGCGTTGTGCCCTAGAGCCCGAAGGCCACCTGCGAGCACTTGGGCCTGTGCAAACGCACGCATCCAGAGCCACAGCAGGAGCCAGAGCCGTCAGGCCCCCTGCAGGACAAGCTGGTCCTCTCCGTGCTGCCTGGGGCCCTCCAGGCGAGGCCCGGGCTGCAGACACAGGTGAGATGGAGATCCAGAGAGCGAGGGCCGTGGCCGAGGCCCTGGATCACTTGGCCTGGGAGGGGCAGCGTTGGGAAGGGGACCAGCAGCTCCAGGCAGGGCCTACGGCAGGAGCAGGAGGAGGGGACACGGAAGTGGAGGCGAGTCGGGCGAGGCAGAGCCCAGAGGAGCCTTCTGTCCAGCTTGCCTCCAGCGCGATTCTCTCCCCCAGGATCTCTCCGAGCAGCGGTTCCCCCTCCCCATCCCCCTCCCGGTCTGCTGGCTCTGCAGGACTTTGATCAAGCGGATCCAAGCTGTGATTCCCAAGGTGAGGCGTCCAGGGCCACGAGGCCGCCCACACCTCCACTTCCCCCCACCCCTCCCCATATGCCCACCAGGGGCCAGCTGGCTGCATTGTCCCCACCCAAGGGACCCTGGCACTCAGGCTGGGCCTGGTAGGTGCCAGACCTAGAGCCTGTTCAACGACTGTGGGGAATTCCTTGGCGGTCCAGTGGTTAGGACTCGGCACTTTCACTGCCGTGACCCAGGTTCAATCCCTGGTCCGGGAAACTAATCTCCCTCAAGCCATGGGGGAGAAAAAAACAAACAGAAACAAAACCACTGTGAAGCCCCGACTGTGTGCCAGGCACTATGACAGGTGTCAAAGTACAGAAAAGAACCTCAGTCGTCTTTGTAGAAAAGGTTCTTTCATTTTACAAAAGGAGAATTTCCGCAGATGGACACTCCATCCCTGCCTGCCCCAAACGTGGGGTCTTCCAGACCTGTAGTGACCATCACCCAACGGCCCTGCCCTGAAATGGGGCCCAAGTGAGGACAGGCCCTGCCCCGTCGGCCCTTCCAGATGAGGGCCTGCACGGCCGCCTGGTCACTGAGGGCGTCCCCACCCTCCTGAGTTTGCATTGTGGTGGGAGAGATTTTTTTCAGGTAGTGGTTACTTCAGAGCAGAGAATGAAAACAGATGAGGGGAGGGACAGTGATGGGGGAGGGGGGTTAGGATGGTCATCAGGAGGCGTCTCTGAGGAGGTGATGGCTGAGCTGAGGCCTGGAGGATGACAAAGCAGAACGAGCTTGGTCAGCTGTGTGGCTGCCTCATGTGGGCTCGGGGAGGGTGGTCGGGGAGGGGGCAGAGCGTAGGTCGGCGGGCCCGGGAGAAACACCGGAGCCAAGCGAGAGAATGCTGGGCCTTCTTCTGCACGCAGTTCACAGCTGTGGAAGGGTTTCAGGCAGGGGGAGGCCATGACTGGATTTACACTTCAGCAAGATCGAGCTCCTGCAGTTTGAAGAATGAATTGGGCAGATGGGAGAGAAAAAATGAGAGCAAGGAGATGATTGCAGAAATGGGGGGTGGAGCTAGGAGGGGGACTGGGGACGTGTCTGGGACAGGGGCTCTGCAGGACTCAGCGATGGACGGGACCTGGGGAGTGGGGACGAGAGAGGAATCGGCAATGACTCCATGGACTTTGGCTTGAGCAATGGGTTCTCTGGAATGCCCCCAGCTGAGATGAGTAGATTTGAGAAGAAACAGGTCTGGGCAGAAAAATCATGAGTTCTCTCCTGGCCATGCTGAGTTCAAGACTCTTGTGCAACATGCAAGAGGAGGCGACAAGCAGGCAGCCGGATCCCCCAGCCAGGTCCAGAGACATCAGTCTGAGAGTCGAGGCTACAGACAAGATTTAAATCCCAGGGAACGGTTGGGATCATCCAGGGACGTGGTGTGGACCAGGTCGAGGAGAAGGAGGCCCGGTCCAAGCAAAGGGAAACACCAGCGAAAGAACCTGAGGAGGGACAGCCAGGGAGGTGGGGACACCACGGCATGAGGGTCACAGAGGCTGAGAGAAGAAGGAATTTCAGCAAGGACGGAGCGGTCATCGGGCCCCAAAGCTGCTGAGGGATCAACAACACATGTCCAGGGGGATGCTGTGACCTTGAGAGCTGTTTTGGAGGAGTTACGGGGACCAAAGCGTAGCATTAAGTACTGACAACTCTTTCATGAAGTTTTTCTGGGAAGGGGAGTGGAGATGGGTGAGGCTCTTTTAAAAAAATATTAATTTATTTATTTATTTTATTTATTTATTTATTTATTTGGCTGGTCTGGGTCTTAGTTGCGGCTCACGGGATCTTCGTTGCCGCATGCAGGATCTTCGTTGCGGTATGCAGGAAATTTAGTTGTGGCATGCGAACTCTTAGTTGCAGCACGTGGGATCTAGTTCCCTGACCAGGGATGGAACCCAGGTCCCCTGCATTGGGAGCACGGAGTCTTAGCCACTGGGCCACCAGGGAAGTCCCGGGGTGAGGCTTTTTAATGAGAGAAGCTATTTTAACGTGTTCACATGCTAAGAGACCAATGGGCAGGAGGGAATAGCAATGAGGCAGGACAGAGAGGGGGATGCAGAGGTGAAGCACGTGTGCAGGTGGGGGCAGGGTGGGCCCAATGCACAAGGAGATGGGCGAGCTTTTGACAGAGCAGGGATACCTCATCATAGCAGGAGAGGAGGCCGAGTGTGGGATCTGTTGCGAGCAAATGGGTACATTTGGTGAGATGTACCATTTGGAATGTGTTACATCCCAGAGAAGTACACGTCCCTCTGCCCTACTCCTTCCTCGGCCTTTCTGGTGCTAGGGGACAGCGGAGGGTTGCAAGCAGGAGCAGGGCCCAGGCCAGCCTGCCGCATATAGGTTCTTTTTTTTTTAATTGAAGTATAGTTGATGTACAGTATTATATGTTACAGGTGTACAATATAGTGATTCACAAAACTTTGAAAGGTTATATGCCATTTATAGTTATTATAAAATATTGGCTATATTCCCTGTGATGTGCAATATGTCCTTGTAGCTTATTTCATGCATGTAAGTTCTTGGCTGAATGAATAAAGGAGCGGAGGGATGAGCGTGCCTGCCGCCTCTCTCCTTGCCCCTCAGCTGGGAGGTTGTGTTTGGAATCAAGGGTGGGGTGGGGAAACTCCTGGCTTCCCCCAGGGACTCCTGAAACCGCAGGCTCTGGAGCACAGACAGGAGCTGGAAAGCACAGCACGCCCGGGTCAGGAGGGAGAAGACTCAGGTCTGGTTCTGCCTC
Source organism: Balaenoptera musculus (assembly GCF_009873245.2). Lineage (NCBI taxonomy): Eukaryota > Metazoa > Chordata > Mammalia > Artiodactyla > Balaenopteridae > Balaenoptera > Balaenoptera musculus. Next base: position 14,748,642 of record NC_045797.1, read on the forward strand.
TGCCCCAGGCTGCCATGTGGCCTTGGCAATGACCACCTCTCTGGGCAACTCTGGAATTTCAGCAATTCCAGACTCTTTGAAGTCAAAGGTGGGTCCATGGCCTGATTCTTGCACCAGTTCAGTGATTCTGGGCAAGTCCCCTGGACTCTGTGATGCTCAGGGTCCTTATCTGTAAACAGTATAATAATTCTCCAAGGGAACAAAGTAAGGTCTACAAAGTACCCAGCTAGTGCTAGGCACTGACTAGGTCTTTCAAGAGAAGGTCCGACCCTGCCCTCTCTCGGCCCCCGCCCCAGGGTACGCTGGCCACGACTGTGGCCCAAGTGTGCCACGTGGTACCCCTGGTGGTGGGCGGCATCTGCCAGTGCCTTGCCGAGCGCTACGTCTCCATCCTGCTAAACACACTGCTGGACCGCATGCTGCCCCAGCTGGTCTGCGGCCTCATCCTCCGGTGCTCCAGCGAGGACGGCGCTGGCCCAGGTGAGCCTGCAGTCCCAGCCCCTGCCCATCGCCCGCTCTCATCCCTCCCCACCCTGGTCCTGCACGACCCTCCCCCTCCCAGGTGCCCCTGCACTGCGCCAGTGAGGACAGGAACTGAATTCTCTGCAGGGCATCCTTGACTGTTTTTTCTCTCTAGCCCTCACCGCTCTGGGGTCCCTGCCAGGAGAATGGTTACCGCAAGACACTGAGTGCCAGCTCTGCATGTCTGTGACCACCCAGGCAGGGAAGAGCAGCGAGCAGGCCATGCCACAGGCAATGCGCCAGGCCTGCCTGGGCTCCTGGCTGGATAGGCAAAAGGTGAGGGGCAGGCACAGCAGAGGCTTGGGACCCAGGGGCTGCCAGTGGTGGAGGGTGGAGCCCAGGAGAGACTTCCCAGCCAGAGATACACTGAGATACTTCCCCCCCACCGCCGTTAAGGAGCTCAGACAGGCAGACGGGATGTGGGCCAAACAGTGGTGGTGCTGTAACTTAGGGCAAACCCCGCTAAGGTCAGGAGTCGTCTCTGGACAAAGGATGTGGGCTCTGGAGGACCAGCAGGCCTCTCTCATGGACCAGGAGGGAGGCCCGGTCATCTACCAGGAGATGAGTAATGTCAGGGCCGGCTGGAGCCCGAGAGGGCCTGGCCATCTCTCCAGGGTCCCAGTCCTGTCCCAGCGCCAACCCTCCTTCCGGTGTGACTCAGTGGGGACCAACCCCCCTGCAGGAGAGGGCTGGGCCTGAAGTCCTGGGGTCCCCGTACTCAGAGTGGGCGACAAGCCCGCTGACTCCCGTCCCAGGAGGCTCCTTTCCACATGGTACTCCCTACTGCCCATCACGTCAGGTCTCCAAGACCAGATGAGCTTTAGGATGCCTCCCAGAACTGAAATTTAGGGGGAGGGGGGAAAGGGGGATGAGATTCTGCCCCTGTGCCTCCACCTCCAACGTCCCTGGCTTTCCTGGCAGAAACCCCCATTTCAGCCCACGGCGGCTTGTTCAGAGTGTTACAGCCGGAGCTGCTCAGTGGGGACTGAGGGCTGGACCTACACGAGGTCCGGGGGAGCCCTGGGGTGATCCATCTAAGTGGGGAGGCCTGCAGCCAGGCAGGAGAGCCCTGCCCTGGGCCTGGGCCCACCCCACCCTGTGTCTGTCTCCTTCCTCAGTGTGAGCAGTTTGTGACGCAGCACGCACCCCAGCTGCAGACCCTAGTGTCCGGGGGCTGGGACGCCCACACCGCCTGCCAGGTACACCCACGCTTCCCAGCTGATCCGGGACTTTCCTCAGCTCCCAGGACCCCCGCCCTCTCCGGTCCACGGTCCTCAAGGGCCCCATTCCCCCAGGGTGCAGGGCGGCCCCATTCCCCTGGGGTGCAGGACAGCCCCAGGAGCGCAGGCCCCCAACTGGGACATGCCCTCGCATGTTTTACGATAGAAAAGGCAGTCTCAGAGAAGTCAAGAGAAAGCCACGAAAGAATGAAAAAGAGGAGTATGGGAAGGGAGAGGGCAGCTTTAAGGAGTGTGGTTTGAGGTGCATTCTGGGATGGGGGGGTGTTCACTGAGCAGTGTGTGCTTGATGGGGGGCTACAAAGTGAGAGTCTTGGGGTGAGCATCCCACCTCCTCCAGCTCTAAACCCAGAAGGCCTGTGGCTCAGGGAGTGGCCCAAGGAGTCCACGAGGTCACCTCAAGAGCTCCCACCAGGTGGCAGGTGGAGTGAGAGCCGCCCCTTCTAGGAGGAGATTCCCTAACATCCTCAGAGCTGGGAATGGGGGGTGCAAGGCCTCAGGCCCTAATGCTGTCCGTGTGGCAGGCCCTGGGGATGTGCATGACCCCGTTCAGTCCTCTTCAGTGCGTCCACAGACCCCACTTCTGATGAGAACTCAACGTCATGCCAGGTGAGTCCAGGCCCCCAACTGACGGGAGTGTGGGCAGGTCCTCCTCCCATCAGGAGGGGAGCCCCTCTGTCCCCAAGCAGGAAAAGACAGCCACTGATTCTGGCTGCTCCATCCTCTTCTTCACAGGCCAAACTCGAGGCTCCCGAGGGCCCCTGGCAGCACCTTCACCAGAATGACCTCTCTCGAACCCGCTCACCCCTCTGCCCAGAATCCCTGTGGCGCTCAGTGCCAGGCCCAGCTCCCAGCTCCCTCGCTCTGGCCCAGCCCTCAGGGGAGCTTCTGTGCCTGCCTGAGGCTTCCCCCTTACAGCTCACCCTCTGCACTCTTCAGTCTTGGATGTGTTTAGACCAAGGCCAGCCTTTCCTGAAACTCAGGGGAAATCAGACTTTGCTGCCCGAAGATGACACCCCCTCAGAGGCCAGGAACTCCGCCATCACCTGTCTCCCCACTCCTGAGACACATCCTTCTCTCCCTCCTCGTCATTCCGTCAGAGGCCGCACCTTAGGATGGAGGGGTGGGTCAGATGCAACCTCTGTGCCAGGTGCCTCCAGGCAGGGAAGTGCCCCTGAGAACAAACCTGGTCAACTTTACAATTCTCCCTAGAGCAAGACCCCAACACAAAGGTCATTTATTCATTTCTTCGCTCATTTTTTAAAAATGCAGTGAGTGCCTGTGGCCAGGCCACCTTCTAGGGGCAAGGGCCAGAGCTGTGAATAAAAGAGCGAGCCCGCTGCCCTCCTGGAGCTCACACCCCGGGGCCAGCCTCTTCCATCTGCAGGTCAGGGGGAAGCCCGGCCTGCTCCCCAAATCCTCAGCCTGGTCTGTCCTATCTCTAACGACAGCCTGAAACCAGAGCCACTTCCGTCCACTCTGGGTGTGAGGCACAGCCAAGGCTGCATCTTCTGCAGAGGGGGTTTCCGGGCCGGGGCCACCTTCACACACTACCTGAGCCATCCCTGCTCTCACGGGGTAGAGATCTCCCCAGGGCTGGGCCGAGGGGATCTCGTTGTGGGCCCCCAGTGCTTCTCCAAGTCCTGGCTGCAAGAGGACAGCAGGGGAAAAGCTGGGCCCTGCCTCACTCCGATCTCCACGTGCACAAGATCCTAGCTTTTATAATTATTCTGCTAAAACACTTTCACAAAATTCAAGATTCAGAAGAATAAAAAATGGGAACATAAAGTACCAGAAAAGATAGACATGTGAAATCCTTAAACTTTTTTTAAACATCAGGAAACCCCTGGCGTGGTCAAAGGTGAGCACGGCAGTGCTCAAGCCTGGCGGAAGGTGATTGGGCACTTTCAAAATTTGAACGTTTTCCTGCTTAAGAGCTGTTGTTGCTTTTTGTAAGGTTGAACTCCCAACTTTTGTTTGAAATGCCAGGATGACTCGATTCCTGCTGTGATGTATCTCCTCAAAGCTCACTTGGGGCTGGTCACGCTGGGGATCAGTTCCCAGGTAATGCAGCAACCATAAGGATACTAACAAAGTGCCATCTCCTTGTCCTAAAAGAAAAGACACTGCCCTTTAAGATGCTGCAGAAGCTGCAGCCTTACCCTGAAGGTAGCCGGGCGGGGCGGGGGGGGGGGGGGGCGGGGGGGGCCTGCCCCACCCTCCTTCATGATGGAGAAATATACGCCTACGTCACCTCTCCCTTCTGTAACTGCTTCCAGGCTGGCCCCCACCTGTTACCCTCCCCTCTCCCAAAAAGCCCACCCACTGTGATGAAGTGAGGTCGTCAGGGTACCCCAAACTCAAAATATACCAAAAAAAAACCCAACCAACCAAATTAATTAACCTTTAGCATTAAAGACCTAAATGCCTGGAAGTGTCCCTTCACTTCATAAAAGAACTTTTATTATGTTTCCTATTATAAAAGAAATACATGTTTATTGTAGAAAATTCAGAAATTGCAGACCAAGAAACAGTTGAAATCACCCACAATCCTACCAATCCCAGGAGAGAGCTATATTGGATGTAGACTTTGACCCTGAACTAGACTTTTTCAATCCATTTGCCCACCCTTTGGCTCCACCCTGAATGGTTCCACCATTCAAGCACCAGGAAGAGCTTTTTATACAACCTGCACTTGGGGTAGGGAAGATTGACACAAACCCTTGGCCTCTGAATTTGAACTTTTAAGTAAATCTTTTTGTAAATCTATAGCAGACTATTGTCTTGAAAGCCATTATTTCAATTACAAGACTAAGGTCCCTGAGAGAAAAGAGTGTTTTACATTTTGAAAAAAAGCTTGGTTGGGAAGATGAAGCGCATCGACAGCCTGAAGGACGGGAGGCATTAACAGTTTATCCCAAAAGCAAGCGTGGGAATGAGCTCCTGATAATGGAAGAGGAGGCTTCACTCAAAAGGTCAGGAGTCAACCAGCTATGGGAGGAGAGAAGTGGCTACAGCTGAGACTCAGGGTGGGGGTTCCTGAGACATTCCCAGCACCCTGCACCCCAGAGGAAGGTAAGAAGGAAAAGCCCCAAGAGGGGTTAGTGTCCCAGAGCAGTAGAGGGGCTCGTTCTTCAGTTGCCAGGGTGCAGCCTGGGGAGGACACATCAGAAAGAGTGAAGAGAATGGCCTCAGGGAGGGGCCTGGGGGCTGCCCCAGGGGGAGCCCACCCACATGATGCAGGAGAGCAAGCACACCTCACAGCCCAGAGGCCATCAGGATGGGCTCTGGACAAGATGGTGGGCCCACAAGAGCCCATGGTTGGCGACAAAGCAGTGACAGTTGCATGGACCTTGAGAGGATGAGAAGTCAGACATGTGTAGCCAACACAAGATGGTGAAGATCAGGCAAGATGAGTGACGCTTGGGTGGAGACCTGGAGTACCCGGGAGAGCACAGTCACCAACATCTCTCCTCACAACAGGGTAATGTGTAAATCAATCCCAGGGGTAAGGGAAGGAGGGTTCAGTGGTTAGTTGCCCAAGATGGGCTGGCTGTGCATTAAACAAGAAGGGACTGAGTTATTTTCAGATGGAAATATTAAGTATGGGGGGCTTATGAGCCAAAATGAGTTCAGTTATAGACAAATACAATTATATTTATGTCCCGCAATTAATGACTGAAGTTTTAAATCCACTACACAATCACTATAACATTTATAACATATATAACATTATTCCAAACCTTCCTCTGCACATGTACAAAAATAGATATAACAGATTTACAAAAATGGGAACACCCTATACATGCTGTTTTGTAAACTGCTTTGTTCATTTAAAATAATCTTTCCTATAAAATAGATAAACAAGAACCTACTATATAGCACAGGGAACTATACTCAGTATCTTGTAATAACCTATAATGGAAAAGAAACTGAAAAAGAATATTTATATATATATAAATAACTATATATATTTATATATGTATATAACTGAATCACTTTGCTGTACACCTGAAACTAACACAACATTGTAAATCAACTATACATCAACCAAGGAAATAAAAAATTAAAAAAAAATTTTTTTAACTTTTCCATGTCAATAAATATAGATACCTATCATCACTGCTAATTGCTGCATGCTTTTTTTCTTGATAAAAACTCTTTACTTTTTTTTTTAAAGATTGACTGATGGATTGATTGATTTTGGCTGCACTGGGTCCTAGTTGCGGCATGCGGGATCTTCGTTGCAGCATGTGGGATCTTTTAGTTGCAGTATGCAGACTCCTAGTTGCAGCATGTGAACTCTTAGTTGCAGCATGCGTGTGAGATCTAGTTCCCCGACGAGGGATCGAACCCAGGCCCCCTGCATTGGGAGCGTGGAGTCTTACCCACTGACAACCAGCGAAGTCCCAAAACTCTTTACTTTTTAAAACAACTATTATCAACAATGTTGTGAAGAATAAAAATCCTGGCAGTAACATCTTTGCTTACTAGTCTGATTATTTCCTTAGAATCAATTCTAAGACATGAAATTTTGGGGACAAAAACCATGTACATCTTTACTTCTAACATAGTCTGTATTATCAAACTGGCCCTCTACCAGCCGTACCAATTTCTATCTCAGTAGTAAACAAGTGCCTCTTTTTCACTCTCTCCAACCCTGGATATTAGCAATGTTTCAAATCTTTGCTAAACTATAAAATGACCTCCAGTTATTCTAATTTGCATTTCTTTGGTTACTAAGTAAACTTTTTTTAACATGTTTATTGGCTATTTATATTTCATCTTTCGTGAAATGCCTATTTGGGTTTCTTGCCTGATTTTCTGCTGGGGTGTTCTTTTTATTGTCTTACCAGTAAAAATATATCAGGTATATTTATTTATTTACTGTCCTATATGGTGCAGATTTTCCCCTAGCATAAGTCTCTCAAATTTAGGATATGTTTTCCACATATCTATCTTTTCCTTTGTGACATCCAGCTAAGAAAGCATGAATTTCACTTCTTTCCCATCTGTGATTCAGACTGGCCAGAGCCTTATGTCTCCAAAGAGAAAGCATATGCTGGAATCACAGCTGTAAAGACACGTGGGCCAGGCCCCCAGCTCAGACAGCAGTGGTGGAAGCCACCCACATGTCACCCACAAAGGACCTCAAGCTACACACACAGGACATGACAGTCAGCCTGAGCAGTGGTCCCCAACCTTTCAGGCAACTGCATCTATCGTCAACACCTTGGGAGGGTGTAAGGAGGCAAAGTCATCTCTGCAAAAGAAGGATACAGAGAACACAGACTCAGCACTATGCCATTTGCTTAACGAACATTATTAGTCACTGACTCCTAAGTGCCAAGCATTTCCCTAGGGCTGGGCACAAAAGAAACAGTTGCTGTCTGCCCTTTTGGAACTTAGAGTCTAGTTGAGAAGATGGACATTAATCAGAGAATCACAGAAAAAAATGGCATACTTCAGGTGGGGTAAGTGCCATCAGTTAGACCAATGCATGGTGCTGACTGAGCAGATACGAGAGTCAGAGAGGTGAAAGAAGAGCAAGGTAAAAGAAAAAGAGCACCCCAAGGAAAGGAAGTGGATGGCACAAAGGCCTGGTGCCTTGTGGCACATTTGAGCAACAGAATAAAAGCCAGTGAGTCTGGGAATCAGGATCAGGAGAAACATCCCGAGAGGTGACACTAGAGAGGCTAATTTCAGGCTTTATTCTAAGAGCCAATGAAGGGTCTTAAGCGGGAGATCAGGGTGTGGGGGAGAAATGATTTGGTTCGATTTGTGCCTTAAAAGGTTACTCTGGCTGGGACTTCCTTGGTGGTCCAGTGGTTAAGACTCCACCCTCCTGCCTCCCATCAGGAAGCTTGCACAAGCCTCTTAGATAGCCTCATCCACCAGCAAGAACTACAGTTCTGCAGCCTGTGGAAGGAAAACCACATTCACAGAAAGACAGACAAAATGAAAAGGCAGAGGACTTTGTACCAGATGAAGGAACAAGATAAAACCCCAGAAAAACAACTGAATGAAGTGGAGATAGGCAACCTTCCAGAAAAAAATTCAGAATAATGATAGTGAAGATGATCCAGGACCTCGGAAAAGGAATGGAGGCAAAGATCGAGAAGATGCAAGAATTGTTTAACAAAGACCTAGAAGAATTAAAGAACAAACACCTAGAAGAATTAAAGAACAAACAAACAGAGATGAACAATACAGTAACTGAAATGAAAAATACACTAGAAGGAATCAATAGCAGAATAACTGAGGCAGAAGAACGGATAAGTGACCTGGAAGACAGAATGGTGGAATTCACTGTCACCAAACAGAATAAAGAAAAAAGAATGAAAAGAAATGAAGACAGCCTAAGAGACCTCTGGGACAACATTAAACGCAACAACATTTGCATTATAGGGGTCCCAGAAGGAGAAGAGAGAAAGGACCCGAGAAAGTATTTGAAGAGATTATAGTCGAAAACTTCCCTAACATGGGAAAGGAAATAGCCATCCAAGTCCAGGAAGCGCAGAGAGTCCCAGGCAGGATAAACCAAAGGAGAAACACACCAAGACACATAGTAATCAAATTGACAAAAATTAAAGACAAAGAAAAATTATTGAAAGCAGCAAGGGAAAAATGACAAATAACATACAAGGGAACTTCCATAAGGTTAACAGCTGATTTCTCAGCAGAAACTCTACAAGCCAGAGGGAGTGGCACAATATATTTAAAGTGATGAAAGGGAAGAACCTACAACCAAGATTACTCTACCTGGCAAGGATCTCATTCAGATTCGATGGAGAAATCAAGTTTTACAGACAGGCAAAAGCTAAGAGAATTCAGCACCACCAAACCAGCTCTACAACAAATGCTAAAGGAACTTCTCTAAGTGGAAAACACAAGAGAAGAAAAGAACCTACAAAAACAAACCCATAACAATTAAGAAAATGGTCATAGGAACATACATATCGATAATTACCTTAAACGTGAATGGATTAAATGCTCCAACCAAAAGACACAGGCTGGCTGAATGGATACAAAAACAAGACCCATATATATGCTGTCTACAAGAGACCCACTTCAGACCTAGGGACACATACAGACTGAACGTGAGGGGATAGAAAAAGATATTCCATGCAAATGGAAATCAAAAGAAAGCTGGAGTAGCAATACTCATAGCAGATAAAATAAACTTTAAAATAAAGAATGTTACAAGAGACAAGGAAGGACAGTAGATAATGATCAAGGGATCAATCCAAGAAGAAGATATAACAATTATAAATATATATGCACCCAACATAGGAGCACCTCAATACATAAGGCAACTGCTAACAGCTATAAAAGAGGAAATCGACAGTAACACAATAACAGTGGGGGACCTTAACACCTCACTTACACCAATGGACAGATCATCCAGACAGAAAATTAATAAGGAAACACAAGCTTTAAATGACACAATAGACCAGATAGATTTAATTGATATTTATAGGACATTCCATCCAAAAACAGCAGATTACACTTTCTTCTCAAGTGCACATGGAACATTCTCCAGGATAGATCATCTTGGGTCACAAATCAAGGCTCAGTAAACTTAAGAAAATGGAAATCATATCAAGCATCTTTTCTGACCACAACGCTATGAGATTAGAAATGAATTACAGGGAAAAAACCGTAAAAAACACAAACACATGGAGGCTAAACAATACGTTACTAAATAACCAAGAAATCACTGAAGAAATCAGAGAGGAAATCAAAAACTACCTAGAGACAAATGACAATGAAAACATGACGATCCAAAACCTATGGGATGCAGCAAAAGCAGTTCTAAGAGGGAAGTTTATAGCTATACAAACCTACCTCAAGAAACAAGAAAAATCTCAAATAAACGATCCAACCTTACACCTAAATGAACTAGAGAAAGAAGAAAAAACAAAACCCAAAGTTAGTAGAAGGAAAGAAATCATAAAGACTAGAGCAGAAAAAAATGAAATGGAAACAAAGAAAACATAGCAAAGATCAATAAATACTAAAAGCTGGTTCTTTGAGAAGATAAACAAAATTGATAAACCTTTACCCAGACTCATCAAGAAAAAGAGGGAGAGGACTCAAATCAATAAAATTAGAAATGAAAAAGGAGAAGTTACAACAGACACCGCAGAAATACAAAGCATCATAAGACACTACTACAAGCAACTCTATGCCAATAAAATGGACAACCTGGAAGAAATGGACAAATTCTTAGAAAGGTATAACCTTCCAAGACTGAACCAGAAAGAAATAGAAAATATGAACAGACCAATCACAAAGTAATGAAACTGAAACTGTGATTAAAAATCTTCCAACAAACGAAAATCCAGGACCCGGTGGCTTCACAGGTGAATTCTATCAAACATTTAGAGAAGCACTAACACCCATCCTTCTCAAACTCTTCCAAAAACTTGCAGAGGAAGGAACACTCCCAAACTCATTCTATGAGGCCACCATCACCCTGATACCAAAACCAGACAAAGATACTACAAAAAAAGAAAATTACAGACCAATATCACTGATGAATATAGATACAAAAATCTTCAACAAAATACTAGCAAACAGAATCCAACAGCACATTAAAAGGATCATACACCATGATCCAGTGGGGTTTATCCCAGAGATACAAGGATTCTTCCATATATGCAAATCAATCAATGTGATACACCATATTAACAAATAGAAGAATAAAAACCCTATGATCATCTCAATAGATGCAGAAAAAGCTTTGGACAAAATTCAACACCCATTTATAATAAAAACTCTCCAGAAAGTGGGCATACAGGGAAACTACCTCAACATAATAAAGGCCATATATGACAAACCCACAGCAAACATCATTCTCAATGGTGAAAAACTAAAAACATTTCTTCTAAGATCAGGAACAAGACAAGGATGTCCACTCTCACCACTATTATTCAACATAGTTTTGGAAGTCTTAGCCACGGCAATCAGAGAAGAAAAAGAAAGAAAAGGAACACAAATTGGAAAAGAAGAAGTCAAACTGTCACTGTTTGCAGATGACATGATACTATACATAGAGAATCCTAAAGATGCCACCAGAAAACTATGAGAGCTAATCAATGAATTTGGTAAAGTTGCAGGATACAAAATTAATGCACAGAAATCTCTTGCATTCCTATACACTAACAATGAAAGATCAGAAGGAGAAATTAAGGAAACAATCCCATTCACCATTGCAACAAAAAGAATAAAATACCTAGGAATAAACCTACCTAGGGAGACAAAAGACCTGTATGCAGAAAACTATAAGACACTGATGAAAGATATCAAAGATGTTGTAAACAGATGGAGACATGTACCATTATCTTGGATTGGAAGAATCAATATTGTGAAAATGACTATACTACCCAAAGCGATCTACAGATTCAATGCAATCCCTATCAAATTACCAATGGCATTTTTTACAGAACTAGAACAAAAAATCTTAAAATTTGTATGGAGACAAAAAAGACCTCGAATAGCCAAAGCAATCTTGAGGGAAAAAAACAGAGCTGGAGGAATCAGGCTCCCTGACTTCAGACTATACTACAAAGTTACAGTAATCAAGACAATATGGTACTGGCACAAAAACACAAATATAGATCAATGGAACAGGATAGAAAGCCCAGAGATAAACCCACGCACCTATGGTCAACTAATCTCTGACAAAGTAGGCAAGGATATACAATGGAGAAAAGACAGTCTCTTCAATAAGTGGTGCAGGAAAAACTGGACAGCTACATGTAAAAGAATGAAATTAGAACTCTCCCTAACACCATACACAAAAATAAACTCAAAATGGATTAGAGACCTAAATGTAAGACTGGACACTATAAAACTCTTAGAGGAAAACATAGGAAGAACCCTCTTTGACATAAATCACAGCAAGATCTTTTTTGATCCACCTCCTAGAGTAATGGAAATAAAAGCAAAAATAAACAAATGGGACCTAATGAAAGTTAAAGCTTTTGCAAAGCAAAAGAAACTACAAACAAGATGAAAAGACAACCCTCAGAATGGGAGAAAATATTTGCAAATGAATCAACGGACAAAGGATTAATCTCCAAAATATATAAACAGCTCATGCAGCTCAATATTAGAAAAACAAACAACCCAATCAAAAAATGGGCAGAAGTCCTAAATAGACATTTCTCTAAAGAAGACATACAGATGGCCAAGAAGCACATGAAAAGCTGCTCAACGTCACTAATTATTAGAGAAATGCAAATCAAAACTACAATGAGGTATCACCTCACACCAGTTAGAATAGGCATCATCAGAAAATCTACAAACAAATGCTGGAGAGGGTGTGGAGAAAAGGAAACCCTCTTGCACTGTTGGTGGGAATGTAAATTGATACAGCCACTATGGAGAACAGTATGGAGGTTCCTTAAAAAACTAAAAATAGAATTACCATATGACCCAGGAATCCCACTACTGGGCATATACCCAGAGAAAACCATAATTCAAAAAGACACATGCACCCCAATGTTCATTACAACACTATTTACAATAGCCAGGTCATGGAAGCAACCTAAATGCCCATCGACAGATGAATGGATAAAGAAGATGTGGTACATATGTACAATGGAATAGTACTCAGCCATAAAAAGGAACGAAACTGGGTCATTTGGAGAGACGTGGATGGATCTAGAGACTGTCATACAGAGTGAAGAAAGTCAGAAAGAGAAAAACAAATATATATTAATGCATATATGTGGAACGTAGAAGAATGGTACAGATGAACCGGTTTGCAGGGCAGAAATAGAGACACAGATGTAGAGAACAAACGTATGGACACCAAGGGGGGAAAGTGGTGGGGGGAGTGGTGGTGGTGTGATGAATTGGGAGATTGGGATTGACATGTATACACTGATGTGTATAAAATTGATGACTAATAAGGACCTGCTGTATAAAAAAATAAATAAAATAAAATTCAAAAATTCAAAAAAAAGACTCTGCCCTCCCAATGCAGGGGGCCCAGGTTCAATCCCTGGTCAGGGAACTAGATCCCGCATGCCACAACTAAAAGACCCCGCACACCACAACAAAGATCCCGCACGCAGCAATGAAGATCCCACGTGCTGCAACTAAGACCCGGTGCAGCCAAATAAATAAATATTAAAAAAAAAAAAAAAAAAAGATTACTCTGGCTAAAGTGTTAATGAATTGGGGGGAGGGGACAAGGGAATGTGGGGATAAACTGTCAGTAGCATAGACTAGAATGACAGTGGCAGAGGGCCTGTGCAGAAGTCACATGGATCTTGGAGAGTGACTTCAGACAATCATAAACTTAGATGCTGACTCCAATGGAAGCTGTTGTCCCAGTCGTAGCATCTTTACTGATACAGCACAGCCTCTGGCACTTTGTATGCGTCATTCTCCGTGCCAATTTATAAAGGTCACCAGAAGTCGTTTGCTTTTACCTGGCAGGGCCAACAGTATACCTTCACATTCTTGCATGAAGACAACGTCAATTCTTCCACTCTCTACCGTCACAGTCCACAGCCATCTTGATCATCTTGACATTCCACAAAACATAACAGTAGTCCTCTATGTTGATGACACTGGATGTCATCAATGTCCAATAAGCAGGAAGTACCAAGTATTTTAAATGTCTTAGTAAGACATACACAAACAAGAGGGTGGGATTTAACCCCAATACAATTCAGGGGCCAGTCACCTCAGTGAAGTTTCTCAGGGTCAATGGTCGAAAGTATGTCAAAGCATCGCTGCCAAGTTGCTGTACCTCATGTCACCACACACACACACACACACACACAGAGCCAGTACAATAGGCTCTTCTGACTTTTTAAGACAACATAGATCACATTTGAGTGTGCTATTTTGACCTATCTAGAGAGTCACTTACAGTTGTATAACTACTAGTTTCATGGAGACCAGAATAAAGAGAAGATTCTGCAGCGAGTTTAGGTTGCACAATGGACAGTTCTACTACTTGGGCCTTATGATCCAGGAGAGCCAACGATATTTCGAAGTGACCAGGGCAAACGGGAATGCTGTATGGGGCCTCCAGCAGGGACCAGTGGGAGATCACAGTGCAGAACTCCAGGATTTTGGAGCAAGGCTATGCCCTCTTCTGCAAATACCTATTCTTTTTTTTTTTTTTTTAATAAATTTATTTATTTATTTATTTTTGGCTGTGTTGGGTCTTCGTTTCTGTGCGTGGGCTTTCTCCAGTTGCGGAGAGCAGGGGCCACTCTTCATCGCGGTGCACGGGCTTCTCACTGTCGCGGCCTCTCCGTTGCGGAGCACATACTCCAGACGCGCAGGCTCAGTAGTTGTGGCGCACGGGCCTAGTTGCTCCGTGGCATGTGGGATCTTCCCAGACCAGGGCTCGAACCCGTGTCCCCTGCATTGGCAGGCAGATTCTCAACCACTGCACCACCAGGGAAGCCCCCTATTCTCCTCTTGAGAAACAGCTTGTGGCTAGCTATGGGGCCACGGCAGAGACAGAGCACCTAACAATGGGACATCAGGTGATCATGCAGCCTGATCCTGCTCTCATGGACTGGTTGTCGTCTGACACCTTGCCATGTTGGGCAGGTACAGCTGCGACCTACCATTAAATGGAATGCCAAGCTCAGGCAGGTCCAAAAGGCACAAGTTAACATGAGCAGATTCCTTTGACACAACTCCTGTTGCATTGCCTCCTGGGGTGTTCCTTCAGACCAGCTGACCAAAAAAGACAAAACTCAAGCCCAGTTTATAGATGGATTTGTATAACATGCTGGCACCACCAGCAAGTGGACAGTTGCACTTCATCCCCACTCAGGGTGACACTGAAAGACAGAAGTAAAGGAAAATCCTCTAGCGGCCACAGCTTCAAGCAGTATATTTGGTTGTTCACCATTTGGAGTGTGAGATGGCCAGAAGTACAGATCTAGACTAATTCAGGGGCAGTTGCCAGTGATTTGACTGGATGGTTAGGGACTCAGAAGGAACAGGATTGTAACATTGGTGAAAAAGAAGTTTGGGGAAGAGGTATGTGGGTCGACAACTTGAATAAGACTATACTATGAAAATAGTTGTGTTCCATATGAATGCCCACCAAGAGGTATCCACCGCATTAGAGACCCTTTATAGTCAGGGGTACACAAACGACATGCTCTGTGGATGTAGTCAGCAGCCTCTTCCTCCAGCCTCCCCCAGCGCTTGCTCAATGAGCTCATGAGCCATGGTGGCAGGGATGGAGGTTATGCACGGGCTCAACAACAGACTTCCCCTGACCTGAGTAGTACTTCTGCTGAGTTATCTAATTTGCCAATGCAGGGGTTTACATTGAGTCCCCAGTATGGACACTATTCCTTGTGGGGGTTGGCCAGCCACCTAGTGCCAGGCTGATTACTTTCTTCTGTTATGGAAGGAACATAGATCCAACCTCAGAGGACTAGAAACGTGTTCTGGATATGGATTTGCCTTCCCTGCCCACAGTGTTTCTACCAGCACCACCATCCATGGACTCTCAGAATGCCTTATCAATCATCACGACATTCCACACAGCATTGCATCTGATCAAGGAATTCTTCACAGCAAAGCAAGTGCAGCAATGGGCTCATGCCCATAGGGTGAACTGGACTTACCACATACACACACCATCATCTGGAAGTGGGTAGCCTAACTGAAAGGTGGAATGGCTTACTGAAAACACAGTTACAGGGAAGTCCCTGGCAGTCCAGTGGTTAGGACTCGGTGCATTCACTGCCAAGGGTCTGGGTTCAATCCCTGGTCAGGGACCTAAGATCCCGCAAGCTGCGCAGCACAGCCAATTATAAATAAATAAGTACATGTGTCTTAAAACAAACAAAAAAAACAGTTACAGTACCATTTGGTGCTCTTGTTTTACAGGATGTAGTACATGCTTTGAATCAGAGACCATTGTACGGTGCTCTCTTCAAAATATATGGGTCTAGAAAACAGGTGGATGTCAGAGTGACTCCCCTATTACTAACAGACTTCTCGCAGAATTTTTGCTTCCCGTCCCAGCAATTTTAAGCCCTGCTGGTTTGGAGATTTTAGTTCCCAAAGAAGGAATGCTTCCACCAAAGGACACAACAATGGTTCCACTAAATTGTAAGATGAGACGGCCACCTGGACATTTTGGGCTCCTTATGCTAGTGAACCAACAGGTGTGGAGGAGGGCAGTATGGTGGAGGAGTGTAATCTATTATATGTGCCCGAGTGACTGATCCTGATTACCAAAGGCCAATTGGGTTGCTTCTACACAATGGAGGCAAGTATGTCCAATAGCAAAGGTTAATGAAAAACTACAGCAACCAAAAAAGGGGGGTGGGGTGGGGGCAGGATGATTAAGGAGCCAGGGTCTTAGAGACTGAAGATTTGGGTCACTGTACCAGGTAAAGAACCCCGAACAGCTGTGGTTTGACCTAAGGGCAGAGAACACAGGGAGGGGGAGTGGAAGAAACACGCACAGGTATCAATCACAGTATGGTGACCAGTTACAGAAATGAGGACTCTAAGTAGCTTTGTTCATATTTTCTATTTGCTTGTTACATGTACATGTAACACGTAAAATAGATAATTTGTCTATGCTAACCATTTTTTCTTCTTCCCATTTTTAGGTTAACTTGTTGGAAGTTAACCTTGCAACCTAGTCTTTTTAGGTAACACAATACTCAGCGTGGCTATGACTGGATTTGAGGAGTAATACATATAACTATCAGAGGATACATGACTCTTGGGACTGCATCTCATTTTGAGAAAGGTTGAAAACTTGTTTTCTCGTAGGAAGGGCAGCTGTCTCTATTAGGCATAAGGAGTTGTCTTCTTCATTGTGGTGGCCGCTGTATGGGAGTCTGTGTGTGTGAAACAGCACGTAAGGCATGGGATTTCCCTGGCGGTCCAGGGGTTAAGACTTCACCTTCCAGTGCAGGGGGTGCAGGTTCGATCCCTGGTCGGGGAGCTAAGATCGCACATGCCTCTTGGCCAAAAAACCAAAACATAAAACAAAAGCAATACTGTAACAAATTCAAAAGACTTAAAAAAAAAAAGAGCACACAGGGCAGCTGAGTCATCAAAGGGGTGGACTGGGCAGGTTATCAATTTAGTGCCCCTCAGCTCCAATTTCAGCCCTTTTGCCTGTTCTCTGAATGGATTGGAGCCCTTTAGATTTTTCCTGCCAGCTGCCACTGAGGCTTGGCAGAAGAGGGCGCTGGAGACACACCACAGGGAGAAAGGGCTTTGCTTCCCGGTTCCCGGGGGCTCCCTTGAAGGCAACGTGTGCAGCTTTCTCAGCATCAGGCTCTTGCCGCGCCCGAAGATTCTGCAGCGCACGGCCTCCAGCAGCAGCCAGGAGCTTCACCAGGCACTTCCCGCCTCCCCAGGCAGTCTGGTAGCAGAGTGAGAAGCCTCCCCGTAAACAGCTTTCCTTAGTGCACTAGAGAGCAGATTTCTGACAGGTTCCAGCGGGACAGATTTTCAGCAAGGTCTAGACTTCAGCCTTGGACACTCTATGTCACCCCAAGGAGCAGTGGCTGCTCCTTCTAGCTGCTATTCTTACACTCTCTTATTACTAGCCATTTCCTCATTACTCCAGTCCTATTACAGCTATTAATTCCTGAAGTTAAACTTTCCCTGATCATATTTTTGTATGGTTTCTCTCTCCTGATTGGACCTGGATTAAGCTGGCACTAGCGTAGACTAGACAGTGGCAGAGAACAAAAGGAAGTGGGGAGATTCAAAAGACACAAAGTAAAAGACAGGACTTGGTAACAGATTAGACAAGGGAAGTAGGGGTGAGGGGGGGATGACACCTGGAAAACTGTCCAGTCTATATAACTAGATGAACAGGGGAACCCTTCACCTACACAGAAACTTCCAGAAAGGGGTCACGATTGAGGAGAAAACTCACAAGCTCAGTTTTGAACAATGTTGAGCTTGAGTTGACTTTAAGACACCCAAACCATATCGAGTGGGCAGTTGGCTCTAAAGTTCAAGAATTTAGAGGAGTCTGGGATTAAGACTGGAGTCATCTCCCTTAAACTGGTAAGTAAAGCCACAGGCATAGTTGAAATGGCCTAGGGAAAAAGTAAACAGTGAGAAGACAGTGCCTGGCACTGAGTCTTGAGGGATCCCAACTCTTAATGGCTGGATAGAGGAAGATGAGCCCGCAAAGGAATGCTGAAGCTGTAAGAGAGGCAGAGGAAAATAAGGACAGTACGGTCGGCCCTCCACATCTGCAGGTTTTGCAGCCACAGATTCAACCAACCTCAGATTGAAAATACTCCGGAAAAAAAATTCCAGAAAATTCCAAAAAGCAAAACTTGAACTTGCCACATGGCTGGCGACTATTTACATAGCATTTACATTGTATTAGGCATCGTAAGTAATCTAGAGATGATTTAAAGTATATGTGAGGATGTGTGTAGGTTACATGCAAACACTATGCCATTTTATATAAGGGACTTGAGCCTCCTCAGAATTTGGTGTCCACGGGGGTCCTGGAACCAATCCCCTGAGGATACCAAGGGATGACTGTATTGTGTCCCAGAAGCAAAGGGTGGCAGCCAGAGGTGCACAGCTCCTACCTCCCATTAAGAGAACTCGCTTCAGCTGACTGACGGCCACCAATGGCTGTATCTTCAGATTTCCCACATCTTCAGGTCTGCCACAGTGCCCAGGCCAAGGCCACCCTTCCTCCAGGCAGCTCCTAATCAATGAGCTTGCCGAAAACCACTTCTGCTCGATTCTTCCGTGCTGCAGGCTTCCCACCGGCCTGGCTGAGAGGTTCTCAGAATTGCACTGCAGTCAGATGCTCTTCCTACCTCCTTCCCTCCCTCTTTCCTCACACAGCCCTGCACTGCAGGTTGAAACCACCCACCTCCAGACTTCTAGTTAAGCCCAATAATAATTTATCTCTTTCAGTCAGATATTTTGTTACTTAGAGATAAATGCATCCTAAACTGACACACCACCCACAGGCTGACAGGAAGAGACAAGCATGATGTCCACCGGATGACAGACTATAAGGTAGACAGTTTGTGAGGATTTTTTTTTTTTTAAATCCTCCCCTTAGGCAGCAGCCTAAGGGAAGGATATGAAACAAGAGGCTGGTTTAAAAACAGGAAAATATTTAATCCATACCAAAACACACACCAAGAAATGAAGAGAACTATAAGAAAACTATCTACCTATGATGGAAGAAGGGTGTTACTGGTTGCAAGCTCTAATTCCTATAATCTTGAGGCTTTGATGCTTAGAAGAAAACTATCTTGTCCTTCAGCTACTCCCAGCTATTCAGAAATAAATTACATACATCTGTAAAAGAGTCCTGGCCTGCTAGAAGGGAGACAGACAGGAAGGAGAAAGGAGCATCCATTTACAATAAATTGATCAAAGACCAGCTGAGTGACAGCACAGAGCCATCCTAGGCAGAAGGACCGGGGATGCTCTGGTGTGAACCAGGACACATAAAACCTGGGCTGGCTCAGGGGCTGGGCCATCAGCCTGTGCTCAGTATTCGTTATTTCCATCTTCAGCCAAAGCCCCCTGGGAGCAAAGCTCTAGATGCCTCCTTCAAGCCCCCTGCTGATTGGTTTCATCGTTATCTCGCCTCTTCCAAATCTGTAAGAAATGAATACAATAGATATTTAGGAGCCGGCATTCAGTCCACAAATATTTATCAAGTACCTAAATCTGCGCTAGGCAATGGACAAACTATCACCCCACTTGTGTATTTGCTAAGTCCCCTGAAACTAACTCATAATCTTTCAGAAAATTCCCTTTCATTCAACTGTCACTTTTCTACCCATCCTTCTCTTCCCATTCCAAACTCCTTTGCTAAAAAGTGACTCATAGTCAGACCTGCAACTTTAGACAAAGTCCCCAAGGAAAGAGTGATCTCTGGAACGAGCAGCGTCTCCCTCCTTTTTTACAAAGCTATAGCATCTTCTTAGCCTCAGTCTTCCTTCTCTGCAGGTACTAGGACAGTTAAAAAAAGAAGACAGAGATACTCTACTCCACGACCTCCCAACCCAGCGGAGAGGACAGTTAAACCAGTCCAGCTGGTGCTCCACGAAGACAGGAGACAGTGCGGTGGGGTCACGAAGAGTGCTGACTTTGCCCGGGGGGCTGGGGAAGCTTCAGAGACAACTCCTAGCTGGCGGCCCGGATGGTTCTGGGCTCTTCCTCCTTGAAACCAGACCCCACACTCGCAAAACTAACCTGGCTAACCGTTAGCAGAACCTCCTTGCTCACTCATCACTCTTCCATGCTTCTCCACCCTTCTCTTCCCTGAAGATCACTCCTGGGCTTTAAGGGCCATATAATCTGGTCCCACCACACTCCCCGGTGCACGTCAAAAGGCGCCCAACCTAACTCAACCCCATTCCGTGCCTTCGCCCACGTCATTGCTCTCACTGGACCCACACTCCATCTCCTCCGTGCTCGTGGCGTCTGCAGCCAACCCACCTGGATGTAAGCCTCCGACAGTGTGATCATCTGCGGAAGGATGTCAGTCACCTGGAGGTCTTGTAATTCATACCATTTGCCTGTCCCCTGCAGAGAGTACGAAGGGCTGGGTTAGTCTGCTCTCTGAAACTGAAAGGGTATAAGAGGGAAGGGATCACAGCTGAAAGCTAGAAAAATCAGAATAGTCACTAGACCATCACCCAGCAAGAGTTGTACGTAAAAGGGTGCATGGCCTCTGCTGGGCATCATTCAATTTAAAGACTTTTTAGGATGTTCATCTTGGCAAACTCAATTCCTGCTGAGGACTCCTTGAAGTACAATGGAGTCTCAAACACTATACGCCTTTTAAGGACAATAAAGAGAAAGGAGAGGAAGCCCTCTACTCCTCACCTAAGACGTCCCCCTGCTGCTCAGAAGTGACGGAATAGACACACTGACTTAGGAGGTGCAGTGTTAACCACAAGCGGACATTCCCACCCCCCGTCCCAGAGGACACAGCAAGTTAGTCAAGAAAAAGTGTCCTTGGTGGACACTGTCCACCATACTAACCTGTTTCCTTTGGCCTAAAAAAACAGTGCTGCAAATACGCAAAACCTACCTTACTTCATGCTTCCATAAACAAGGGGGAAAAGAGGTTTCTGGATTATGGCAGAGGCACTTCTGGAAGCTCACCAGCCTCACCCATCCAAACTTCTAAGAAATGCCAAAGACAGATATATTCCAGATATTCTGGATATTCCAGTAGTTCAGAACAGGAAATACAACAAAAGCTCAGGATCACATAATCAAGTCCCTATTCCTGGTAAAACCAAATATCTAGGTTCAAATCCCAATTCTACTGACTTCAGATAAATTATTCAAACTCTGAGCCTAGGTTCCTCACTAGTAAAAAGACAGTATTAACACCTATCTTTTTTTTTTTTTTTTTTTTTTTTTTATTTATGGCTGTGTTGGGTCTTCATTTCTGTGCGAGGGCTTTCTCCAGTTGCGGCAAGTGGGGGCCACTCTTCATCGCGGTGCGCGGGCCTCTCACTATCGCGGCCCCTCCCATTGCAGAGCACAGGCTCCAGACGTGCAGGCTCAGCAATTGTGGCTCACGGGCCTAGTTGCTCCGCAGCATGTGGGATCTTCCCAGACCAGGGCTCGAACCCGTGTCCCCTGCATTGGCAGGCAGATTCTCAACCACTGCGCCACCAGGGAAGCCCTTAACACCTATCTTGAAAGTGTGTTTTAAGTATATAAACGAGATGAACATCCATGAGCACATGGCATACTGTCTAGCACACAGCAAAGCGCTTGACAGACAGCTAGTTTTTATTAAACCCACGGCCCCAGAAGACTAATCAAATTAGAACAATCTGTGCTAGTAAGCTGTGTGATACCAAATATAGCTTAAGCGCGTTTCAGCCATTTTCAGAAAATTCACAAAATTTTTTTAGCTGAAAGGGAACCTACACACCAGTGCTTTGTAAACTTTAATTTCACACCAATCAGAGGGTCTTGTTAACATGTAGACTGTGATTCAGGAGGTGTGGGAGGGGTCTGAGATTCTGCGATTTGTAACGAGTTCTTATATGATATCAGTGCTGCGGGTCCAAGGATTCCACTTTAGGTGGTAAGGCTCTAGTCTAGGACAGTGCTTCTCAATCTTGGCTGCACACTGGAAATCTCCTGGGAACTTTAGAACACCATGATGCCTGGTTCCCACCTCCAGATAATCTAATGCAGTCTTAACTCTGACGCTTTGGGCCAGAAAATCCTTCGCTGCGCAGGCAGCCTGTGCACTGTGAGATATTTAGCAGCATCCCTGGCCTCTGCCCAGTTGAAAACCAACAGGCACAAATTATGTTGTTCCCGCGTAACTGGCCTGGGGTGGCCCAGGTGTCAGGAGTCTAAAATCTGCCCACAGGGGAGTCCCATGTGCAGCCAGAATTGAGAACCGTTGCCTTAAACTGACCACTGTCAGCTCTATTACTTGCAGAATCCCAAAGTCAAGGATAAGAAAGAGCAAACTGAAAGGAGCGCCCTCTGAAATGCCAAAGGAACCCCCCCTGCTCCTGCCACTGCACCATGAGAAGTCAGCCCCACTCACATGATGAAGCACGTGAATCCGGTAGGAGCCCTCAGAGGGCTTGCCGTCGTGTACAATGTTGGCGATGAGGTCGTAGGTGGTATTCTTGTGCACTGCCTGTACTTCTTCAGACAAGTACTCTCTCAGATCCACATTTCTGATGATGATGAAAATAAAGTGAAGATCAGACAAAGCCTACTAGGTTAGCCCTGTAGAGGTTAACTGTCTTACCCAAATGGACGGTGAAGCTGTGCAACCCTATTTCAGGACCCTGGATCTAGGTGGGCTTGAAGAGCCATGGGAGCCCAGGTTTGTGGAAATTCATATAATCTGCCATAAAAATGAGTCAAACTGGAAAGACTGGCTCTATGGGAAAAAGCACACTTTAAAAGCATGCTTAGGACAGGGAGGTCAGCTCAGTGCTTTGTGACCACCTAGAAGGCTGGGATAGGGAGGGTGGGAGGGAGACGCAAGAGGGAGGAGATATGCGGATATATGTATGTGTATAGCTGATTCACTTTGTTGTAAGGCAGAAACTAACACACCATTGTAAAGCAATTATACTCCAATAAAGATGTTAAAAAAATAAATAAATAAAAAGTAAAAAATAAAAGCATGCTTAGGGACTTCTCTGGTGGTCCTGTGGGTAAGACTCCACGCTCCCAATGCAGGGGGCCCGGGTTTGACCCCTGGTTGGGGAAGTAGATCCTGCATGCATGCTGCAACTAAGAGTCCGCATGCAGCAAAAAAGATCCCATGTGCCGCAATTAAGACCCGGCGCAGCCAAAATAAATAAATAAATAAACCAATCAATAAATAATAAATTTTTAGAAAAGCATGCCTAGCCGTCAAAAGTGCAGGGCCTGGAGTCATTCAGATCTGATCTGGAATCGGGGCTCTGCCACCTCAGAGCTGTGTTTGAGTTTAAGCAGGTGACATAACCTAGGGCTCCTCTATGAGAATGAGAGTCACCTTCTCCTCTGAGATGAGAACAAGTGTAACCGCCTCACCCTCTGCCCTATCTGGGAATCAGCTGTAGCTGCAGTGTCAAGGGGACACCTGGTCTCTGGCCTTAGGCTATGAAAGTCTGATCACATGATCATGTGGGCTGTCACTGTATATAATCACTGTTAACAATTTCAATATGGCAAACCAGGCAGATCAATCCGATTTATTTTTTTCTTTGATCTTCTGGAACCTTGCTTCTTTATTTGATTGTATTTCTTTTAGTTAAATAAGCAAAAGGTTACAAGTAACAAAAATCCACCCTAGGTAGCTTAAGCACAAAAGGGGTATTTATTCAAGGGTTTCAGACTAGGAAATGCAGCTGAAACCAAGCACTGGAGAGGCAGCAAGATCCGAGAGCTACCTGCCCTCTTTTCTGCTTTGACATCAGCTTTACTCTTTTCCCACCCAGCTTTCTTTCCTTTATGGAACCCACACAGGCTACCCCACAGCTTCCAAATTTCTCAGTTCCGGTTGCCAAAAGAAACTACTGACTAGGTTCCTTCAACTGGGACTTAGAAATATAAAATTTATTTTTAATACCTGGACATTCATTTTTTAAAATATAGAGAAGCATTCTTGATGTACTTAGAATAAAACCTGCTTTTGTGTTTTATTTGTTGAATTCTGTCAGTTGAAGTATATACATGTACACCGGTTATTACGAAGTCAAGAGCTATATAATAAATGCTTACTGTGAAGACTACATGACAATTACTAAGATCTTTCAAATAGCTAAATAGGGAAGTAGATTGACAGTTAACATGAATATTAAGAGAATGCTAACTACACTATTTTCAGGAAAAATATAACCTTCTGTAGCCTACAAATATTTATAAAAATTTAAATACAATGTAGAATAAGAGAGATTATATCCTATTTCTAATCTCTGTAGAACTGTCTGATGTGCTACCACTCAAAACACAAAACACAGTAATGTCATCTCTGGAAGGATTTACAATAAATGCTAATAGTGGTCACATCCAGTGGTCACTTCCAGATATGTATCTCCTTTTGAATTTTAGACTATGAATATATTATCTCTCCAAAAATACAAAAAGTTTTCAATGCAAACCATGTATTAATAAACAACTTTGTTCTAACTATATTATGTAACTTTCTGTGTGTTCATGATAGCTATTTATTTCTACAGACTGACAGTGTCCCATACAGATCAAACATTCGTTGTTGCTTTTTGTTGGATGTTTTGTTTTGTTCTGGCGGCCGCGCCACGCAGCTTGAGGGATGCTGGCTCCCCCACCAGGGCTCAAACCCGGGCCCCGGCAGTGAGAGCGCTGAGTTCTAACCACTGGACCACCATGGAATTCCCTAAACAGTCACTGATAAAAGAAAATTTAGATACGAGTCCGAGGAAACCCATGTGAGCTCTAGAAATGCCTCCCGGCTGCCAAAAACTGACTTCTTGTATTGTCTTCTCAGCTTTAACAACGGCTGTTCAGACTTCTCTGAATGAGTCCTAGAGAAATCTTCAGAAGTATTTATACTCAAGTTTACATGACTGAACCGAAACTGTTTAAGTGACAAAAGGGAATAAATACATGTTAAATCATTTTGTTTTAGAAAACAGTCAACGGAGCAAACCATACTCATCCGCCAATCAGAACAGTCCTATTTTGAGACCACCTAACTGGCTGGAAGTGAAACTTGAAACCTGTGCTCCAGAAACCCTATCTCCAAATGAGCAGAGGGTCCCTAATCCCTGCAAGTCTGATCAATCTCTGGTAAAAAGAAGATGTGTTATGAATAAAACACAGGAGAAGAATTAGGTCTGATAAGGGTCCTCCTCAAGAAGCAGGGACCTTGGCTAACCTAGAACCGTATTAGTCTAAAAATAATGACAGTGCACAAAGTAATTAAAGTACAGGTTTCCAGAATCAGTCGCACAGTTTGATGTTCTCTAAAAGGCTGACTGGTTGAGATGTAATCTTTTTCTCAACTTCTCCAAAGCTTTCTGAAAGACAAACTACCGAAGTCACAGTTACCAAAAATCCAAATGCAACTGGTGGCAAAATAAACATACTCCAGGTCCAATATAAAAGAAACTGCCGGAGTAAGGAAATTTCTGTGGTGACTGAGCAGGAACTACCACCAACACATAGTTCTTCCTCTGGAGCTGCCCTGGAGTCAAGGGCGCTCCTTCCTTCCAGGAACAAACTGGTGACTGTGGCAATTCACAAAAGCCCAGTTCTGAACTAAAACTCTGATCCACAGACTTTCAAGGAAAGCCTCTCTGTGGTCCTACGCAAGTTGGCAGAGAGCTGGCCTTCATGTCCCCCGATTTCATTCTACTTGTCACACAAACACGATACTAGAGAAGAACAGGATGAAAAGTGTGTGAAAAGAGAAAAAGAAGTTCTCCTGTAATCCTAACTACAAAGCTTTTCTCTCCTCACCTCTCACTGTTCTCAGAGTCCTGGTGATGATGGAACCAGAAACAATAAAATGTTACACCTGGAAGGACCCCTAGGGCTCATCTAGTCCAAGCTTCTCATTTAATCCAGGAGAGAATATGCAAATGACCTGCCCAAGGCCACATGGCTAGGACGGCACAGAACTCAGACTTCTTTAATTTTAGTTGCTACCCTCTTAAACACTACACAGAATTAAGAACCGGTACTGGGACTTCGCTAGTGGCGCAATGGTGAAGAATCCTCCTGTCAATGAAGGGGACACGGGTTCGATCCCAGGTCCGGGAAGATTCCACATGCCGCGGAGCAACTAAGCCCAAGCGCCACAACTACTGAAGCCTGTGCACCTAGAGACCATACTCCACAACAAGAGAAGCCACTGCAATGAGAAGCCCGCGACCGCAAAGAAGAATAGCCCCTGCTCACTGCAACTGGAGAAAGCCTGCGCGCAGCAACGAAGACCCAAGGCAGCCAAAAATAAATAAATAAAATAAATAAATTTATTAAAAAAAAAAAAAAACCGGTACTATTTTCAAAGGAGAACACTGGCAGTCCTGGAACAGTCTGGGCATCTGGAAAATGGAGGCGATGGAGGTAGAAAGACAAGAGAAGAAGATGAACATTTGCCCATTACCGCTCCCAAACTACTTTCTAAGGTTTAAAAACACCACACTCCTGAGCTATTACCGCATGGTAATCCTATCATCCAGCCGTCCAAATCGTTCTCAGTAAGAAACCACCTTAGGGCTCCGCTCTTACCTTATCTAAACGCCCACACACAGACCCACATTTCTCCCTGCCAGCCCTGCCACCAGGCTTCTCCGGGTTCTCAGAGAGATCATCTTCAGAGTGTGAAAAACCATGTCTCTTGGGAACTGGAAACCAACTGTCTACCCCCAAAAGGGCCTTGCAGGAGCCTTCTGTGACTCCTCCCAGTTTGCCATTAGAACACTCATAAATGTTTGCAAAAGGACAACTGCAGGGTCAATTAAAAATAAGACTATACATCAAAATGTATACCTTCCTCATCAATAGGGAGAAACTGAACACATTTCAGACTTTATCCTCTAGGGGAGAAATAAGGTAGTAGGGCCCCAAGAAAGCAAGCCAAATCTAGAGTCATCCCCACTGTCCCTCCTTAACTACAGCATACAAGATGCAATGACCAGCAAACAGATGGACAGACTAACTGCTCAGGATTATCTTCAAAGCCAGGAGAATCCTACCTGTCCTACCCTACTTTTACCAACTGTTCTTCCCTTTACTGAAAGACTACAATTCCCAGCAAGCAACAGGAGAGAAGATAAAAGAGGAATTGCCGCCAGGGAAACATCCATCTTTGAGGCCCCTGAAATATCTCTATCCTTCCAATAAAAACCCTTAACTTATGTAGTGTAGGTAGGTGCCTTGCAATCTCCAACTAAGACAGTCCAAAACTAAGAGTGGCACAAAGATATAAAAAGAAATTCAAGCTCATGCCCCCTAAGAGGAAGTGAAGGAGGGGAACACTCACGTAATAGGGAAGTTGACAATAGTCGGATTCTTCTCCACAAAGAAATTGTTCTTAGTGAATCGCTTAATACAAAAGATTAAATATGGAGGCAGCTTGGTGAGCTGGAAGCGCTTCAGAAAGTTCTCCTTGTAAGTCTTATATTCCTAGAGAGAGAAAAGAAAATTATCAAATTAGAGCAGGGACATGAGTTTTGTTTTGGCTTGTTTTGGGTTTTTTAATATAATTTTGCCTTACATGTAGAATTCAGAAGACACCTGATCCCAGAAACCACCTACAAGGCTGAGGAATAGCTGTTTAGCTACGGCTAAAATACCTCAACTGTAGGCCGCATTTCAGCCAGCACACAATCTTACTGTTGAACTCCAGCCACAGTAACATGGATATTCCTTTCTATAAGGAAAACAAAAATGTCAAGTGAAAAAGAGGATTTGCTAAAAGCTCAGAATTTAAAAACCATGAGAGTCTCACTTAATTCAAAATAAAGAAGAGCTTCCTGACCATTAGACGCATGCGCTGTGGAATAGGCACTTATGAGGCGGCGAGGAGCCCCTCATCACTGAGGGCTTTCCAGCAGAGCTGTCAACTGACATCCCACGTTCCTTCCTCCTCAAAGGCCCCGAGACTGGTGGGTCAAGTGCGATCTGGTGGGCAACACTTACTGAGGCCTCACTCAGCACGTTTGAGGGGATGGAGTGGTGGGGGCCCAGGACATTCTCCTCAGCCCAAGAGGCTTAAAAGCTAGTGAACATATATTTACTTTTCCTTAACACAAACACAATGTAGCACAGTAAAAACTAAGAGATAGGAATGAAAATACCAATGACACCATCACTCTCTGGAGCGTCACATCACAAGAAAAGACAACTACAGATCAATATTTCTATGAATATGGACGCCAAAATCCTCAACAAAATACTAGCAAACCAATTCCAACATAAACAACAGAGAATTATACACCAATTATACATGACCAAGTATGATTTATCCAGGAATACAAAGTTGGCTTAACATCCAAAAATCAATTAATGTAATGTACCATTTCATATTAATAAAATAATAAGGCAATAAATAGCAATAACCGAAAACTATACAATCATCTCATTAGACACAAAAAAGCATCTGACAAAATCCAACACCTTATCATGAGAAAAACACTCAGTAAACTACAGATAGAAAGAACTTGCTCAACCTGATGAAGGGTATCTATGAAAAATCCACAGCTAACATCATACTTACTGGTGAAAGCCTGGTGTGCTCCCTTAAGATCATAAGGATGTCTGCATTTACCACTTCTATTCAACACCGTACTAGAGGTTCCAGCCAGAGCAATTAGGCAATAAAACTTAAATAAGCAAATAAGAAGCATCCAGATTGGAAAGGAAGAAATAAAACTATCTCTGTTTGCAGATGACATGATCTTGTATGTGGAAGATCCTAAGAAATCCACTTTAAAAGTTTGGCAAGGTTGTAGGTTACAAAATCAATATACAAAAATCAACTGTATTTCTACACACATGCAATTAACAATCCAAAACTAAACTTAAGAAAACAACTCCGTTTACAATGGCATCAAAAAGAATAAAATATTTAGGAATAAACTTAAAAGAAGTTCAAAACATACTCTGAAAATTATAAAACATTGTTGAAAGAAATTAAAGAAGATAAATAAATAGAAAAACATCCCATGTTTATGAATCAGAAGACTTCTATTATTAAGATGGCAATAACCGCCAAACTAATCTACAGATTCAACACAATCCCTGTCAGAATACCAGCTAGCTTCTTTGTAGAAATCCAGAAGCTGATCCTCAAATTTGAACGTGCAAGGAGTTGCAAGGAACCCAAAATAGCCAGAACTATCTTGAAAAAGAACAAAGTCGGAGGATTCAGTTTCTGATTTCAAAACTAACTACAAAGCAGTAATAACCAAGACTGTGGTCTTGACATATACGTCAATGGAATAGAATTGAGAGTCCAGAAATAAACCCATGTGTCTATGGTCAAATGATTTTTCAACAAGGGTGCCAAGACCATTCAATGCGAAAAGAATAGTCTTTTCAACAAATAGTACTAGGACAACCAGACAGTCAGTCATATGCAAAAGAATAAAGTTGTACCTTGTACTTTATACCATATACTAAAATTTACTTTAAATGAATTAAAGGCCTGAAATGTAAGAGCTAAAACTACAAAAGTCTTAGATGAAAACACAAGAGTAAATCTTCATGACCTAGGATTTAACAATGGATTCTTACATATGACAACAAAAGCACACACTATAAAGGAAAAACCAGACAGTATTTCAACAAAATTAAAACTTTTATGCCTCAAATGATACTATCAAGAGGGTGAAAATGCAAGCCACAGAATGGGAGAAAATATTTGCAAATCATACATTTGATAAGGGACTGGTATCTAGATTATATACAGAATTCTTACAACTCAATAATAATAAATAGATAAATAACCTAATCTTAAAAATGCACAAAGTATCTAAATAAACATTTCTCCAAAGATGATATGCAAATGTCCAATGAGCACATGAAAAAATGGTTAACATCATTAGTCATCATGGAAATACAAATCAAAACCATACTGAGATACCACTTCACACCTACTAGGATTCCTATAATCTAGAAGATGAACAATAACGAACATTGGTGAAGATGTAGAGAAACTGGAACACTCATACACTGGTGGTAGGAATATAACATAGTGCAGCCACTTTGGAAAACAGTCTGGCAGTTCTTCAAAGGGCTAACCATAAGAGTTACCATATGACTTAGCAATTCCACTCCCCAATACCCACCCAAGAGAAATGAAAACATGTCCACACAAAAACTTGTAGACTGGTATTTATAGTAGCATTATTCATAACAGCAGAAAGGTGAAAACAACTCCAAATGTCCATCAGCTGATGAATGAATAAACAAAATGTGGTGTATTCATACAATGGGATATTACTTGGCTGCAAGAAGGAATGAAGTACTGATAGATGCTACAACATGAATGAACCCTGAAAACGCTATACTAAGTGAAAGAAGCAAATCACAAAAGACCACATATTATATGAAATGTCCAGAAGAGGCAAATCTATAAAGGCAGAAAGTAGATTAGCAGTTGTCTAGGGCTGGGGGAGACAAGAGGGTTGGAATGATAACTAAAGGGCGATAAAAAACATCGATGATGGAAATGTTCTAAAGCTGACTCTGGTGGTGGCTGCAGAGATCTGTGAATGTAGGAAAAAACCACTGAACTGTAAACTTTAAATAGCTTAATTATATGGTGCTGTGAACTGTATCTCCATAGAACTGCTACTTTTTGTGTGTGTGTGTGTGTTTTGTTTTGTTTTTTTTTTTTTATTTTTATTTTTGGCTGTGTTGGGTCTTCGTTTCTGTGCGAGGGCTTTCTCTAGTTGCGGCAAGCGGGGGCCACTCTTCATCGCGGTGCGCGGGCCTCTCACTATCGCGGCCTCTCTTCTTGCGGAGCACAGGTTCCAGACGCGCAGGCTCAGTAGTTGTGGCTCATGGGCCTAGTTGCTCCGCGGCATGTGGGATCTTCCCAGACCAGGGCTTGAACCCATGTCCCCTGCATTGGCAGGCAGATTCTTAACCACTGCGCCACCAGGGAAGCCCAGAACTACTACTTTTTTAAAAACTAAGTTCCCTTGCCACATGATGAGTAACCTGACAGCGCTGGAGAAATAAAAACTTTCCAGCTCTAGCACACATACCACAGCCACACCTTCTTTTAAGTAAATTTCTGATCATTTAAGGGTATAAGCACTATTGGAAAAAAATGTCTTTTTGGTGATATGAAGTAACTCATCTCTGCGTGACTGAAATAAAATACTGTGCTAAAAGCAAAGAAAAATTTTTAATCAAGTAAATGCCAAGAGATTTCACTGCCCACATCTGTGTCTATGAACAAGTTGACATCAAGAGGCACTATTTTTAATTATCTCAGAGTAGTGAAGGATAGACAGATTTAACATCTAAATGATGTCATAGCCTAACTTGAAAAGGTTTCTCTGGAATTTATGAGAAAATACTGGGGGGAAGGATTCCACCCTGGACATCAGTACCACATTCACACAGCAAGGTTTTAGCTAAACTCACATTACAAGAGCACTATTAACCAATTGTATTGGTTTCAAAGTTTTGTTTGTATAAAAGTTTGTTATAATTTAATAAGTGCCTAAAAGCTGTAGGTATAAAAAGCTTATACCAACATTGATGTTTATACTAATTTAAGTAATATTATAATAACAATAAACTTAAATCAATACTGAAGGTCCACGGGAATCTTAATATTACTTAAATTTGAACACACAGTAATAATAGGGACCATGCGGCATAGTTGAAAAAGTCAGATGAAAAAATCCCCAGCTCTGTCATTTAAAACCAATATAAACTAAAACCAAATAAAATAAACTGAACTAGATGAGCCCCAAGGTCTCTTGCCTCCCCAAAATGAAATGAGCCTAAGAAACAGGCTAGATATTTTAGGTTACCTATCTCTATGCATGTGCGTGTGCATGTGTGAGAGAGAGCGAGAGGAGGGGATGGGGGTGGGGGGGAGAAATGGGCATTTACTATCTGAAAACCAATGAACCTTAACTAAAAAAGAGAGCAGAAAGGGTTTGGAATGAGGCATCAAGTTAAAAAAAAAGAACCAAAGTTAAAAAGTTTAAAAGAATCAAAAGGATTAAATTTGTCTAGGATGAAGAAGGGAATTAAACCAAGAAACAGTTAACTCAGCAGATAAAAAGAAACCTTTAACTTGATGCAGAGCGATGGTAGAATAAGAATAAATTTTTTCATAGTATCTGTATTTTAGTTCTGTTCTTTTTCCACTTTAATACTGATGTCCTGTTTTTTAAAAGACGGGAGTCTTTTGTACTTTCTACTATCCTAAATACCCCCTTCCTTTCTCCATACTACCCAGAGGCACTGTAACTCAAGTTAAGAGGTGGGGGTGAAACACCAGGAAGTCTGGGAGGCTCAATAAACACAATACACTTTAAAATAAACGCATTACATACATGTGGCAATTTCCAAGTATAAAAAGAAAAACATCAAGAGAGAGAAAGGGGTATCAGCAGGGCAGGTGTGCTAATGGGCTACCTTCTCAGTGATGCCGTTGAACTTGGCCAAGATGTTGAAGAGCGGCACCTGGGGGATAATGAGCTGCTCCTTCTCGTCCTTGTAGAGCGGGGCAGTAGGAAGGTCCAGTGTCAGGTACATAAACGTGGACTCCACCATCGTCTCTTGGTACTCATCATTATGGAGCAGCTGCTCTTTTTCTTCTGCTGGCTAGCAGTGAGGGAGAAGGAAAAGGAGGGAAGGAGTGTGAGCAGAGTAGAGAACACCACAGGTGGAAAGAAACGATGTTTCTGTTACATTTACTTCATTTAATATTGAAGTGAACCAAGAGGGGTGCCCAATAGACTGGGCACTTTCACGTGCAGTTGTACCTGTTTAGATTAATACAAAAACCGAGCTTCCATCTTCAGAGAGATTTTATTTAAATACCAGACTCTTTACCAGACTCTTTTAAAAACTCATCTAGTTTTTAGATGATCTAGAAAGCTTATCTGAGCTTTCTGGAAAAAACACGCCAGCACCACCCAGTGGCCAGAACACTGAAATCAGTCATCCCTCGGTATCTATGGTTGGTTCCAGGAGCTGCCTTGGATACCAAAATCCACGGATGCTCAAGTCCTATAGTTGGCCCTCCATATCCACAGATTCCGCATCCTCGGATTCAACCAACTGCTAAACGTAAATGTAGTAGTTTCATGTATTGAAAAAAATCCATGTATAAGTGAACCAGTGCAGTTCAAACCTGTGTTGTTCAAAGGTCAACTGTATATCCAACCACTACCTCCCAAACTTAAGCACACTGGTGCAACAGGAACCTAGGGGAAGTGCCACTTGGCAGGTGTACTGTAGAACCTCTTCCTGGAGCAAAAGGCTGTACCAGTTATCTAATAAGCATCTCTCTGTCAACCCTAAATCCCCTCAGGTGATATAAATCGGTCCAAAACTCGGTTCAAGCCACTCACCAAATCAGGATGAGGAAGCTTTTTAGTGAAGATCCTCATGGAACCCTGGAAAACATCAGTCACAATAGCTGTACAAACAGAAATCAAAATGCAAATTCTGTCAGTTTGGAAAGCGTTTCCAAAATACAGTCCTAACTCCTAAATTTCTGAAATAAACCAGCATCTTCCAGCATAAGACCCAAAGCTCTCACTAAGCACAGAAGAACCTTTGTAACATATACCACTAAATTATACCTTTATAAGTATTTGTGTAAATAATTATTTTATGTCTATCTTCTTCCCAAGAGAGATGGGGCACACAGGCTGAAGATACCTGAAGAGGTGGCAGGGCTATGTGATAGAAAAAGCAGGAGGCCACAATCCCGCATGAAGAAACCAACACCATCAGAACACAGAAAGAAGAAAACTGCATTAGGTCTCCAAAATTATTCACCTGGTTCAGCAGTCTCTAAGCTAAGAGTTATTTTTGGCATTCATGAAAAATGTCTAGCTAGTGCTAAGCCAACCTGGATGCTAAGAAACACAGAGACTCAAGGTCTGCGAATCTATAGAGCGGCCAGCCTCATCTCCCCAAGTACACGCTCAGGGCGAGGGACGAGCTTTTAGTTTGTTCCACCAAATTACAAGCCAGGCAATCCGCCCACCAAGCCCTCACTCTGGCACCACTAGCATGTCTACAACATGCTGCCCGGCCCCCCAGTTTGAAACTGGGTCAGGATTTCTAGAGCACAATTATATAGCCATTTCCACTTATTAAAAATGCCATGAGATATAACCATATTCTAATAAAGAAAAATGGAGAGGAAACCATTCAGGAACAAGATTTAGCCCATATATACAGAGACACTACCCTAACACAAAAAGATAAACAGGTAAGAAGAAAAGGATGGGAAGCTGCAAAGCGTTTTTTAAAAGAAGCAAACAAAAAAGTGCTCCCTTTCACAAAATAACATGACTTACTCTTTTTTCTCTTCTTTGTGCCCCCCAGAGCTGAGTGTAGAGCATTCAAAAACCAGGAGAGAAAGTCGACTCCATCCCCTGGAAAAGAAAGAAAGATGGTACGTCAAAGCTGGGAGACAGTACGATAGTCCAAACCACACGCGGGTTGGCATGACTCCACATTCTCAGTGTTTCTCCTTCCTCTCCGGCCACGCCACCCGTCCCCTGGGCATCCTCCTCTACCTGGCCACTACACGCTGGCACTCCACCTTCTGATCTTTACTCTTCCCCTTGGCTCTCTGGTTCAACCAAAGTCTTCGATTATCATCTCTATTCCAAACCTGAGTCTCATCACCCATCAAGAGCCGTGACTGGGAGTTCCCGGTAGTCTAGCGCAGGGGTCCCCAACCCCTGGGCCGAGGACCGCCGTTGGGAAGCGGGGTGCAGAGCAGGAGGCGAGCGGGGGGCGAGCGAGGAAAGTTTCATCCGCTGCTCCCCATCGCTCCCACTACAGCCTGAACCACCACCCACCACCCTCCCGCCCCCCGTCCGTGGAAAAACTGCCTTCCACGAAACCGTTCCCTGGTGCCAAAAAGGTTGGGGACTGACTGCTGGTCTAGTGGTTAGGACTTGACGCTTTCACTGCTGTGGCCCTGGTTCAATCCCTGGTCGGGTAACTGAGATCCCGCAAGCCATGCGGCATGGCCAAATATTAAAAAAAAAAAAAAAAAATTAAATTAAAATAAAAATTTTAAAAGCCATTACTGAACTTCCCTTTTAAGTCACTCCTCAGCCAGAATGCTTTCAAAACAAAAATGTGAAGGCATATCTTTACTTAAAAGCCTTCACTGACTCCCCACTGTTATCAGGATGTAATCCAGCCTCCTTATAGTGGCATATAAACCCAACACCTGGTCCACCTCGGCTCTCATCATTGGATCCAAGGGTCCAGCCACATGCAGTCTTCTCTCTGCACCAGGCACCTCCATGCTCCTGTCCAGTGTCTTCTCTACCTGGAATGCCCAACCCCACCCTGTCTCCCCGCTACCTAAAACTTAGGTGGTCTCTTCCTTCACTCTGACCCCCAGCCCACCTCCCATGTGCTCGACGGGCGTCCTTACTCTGTGCTCCCTCCCATAGCATGTTGTGCTTCCTCTATCCCAGCACTTAACACCCTGTAATCATCTTTCTACGTAACTATCTTCCCCACTAGAATAGGAGCTCCTGGAAGAAAAAACTGTGTTTCTTATCCTGGTAGCATTAAAACCTACTAGCACCATGAGTGAATGGTGAATCAACTGACCTGGATGCTAGAGAATATCATATCAGATACAGGTACTAAGAGCTACTCATGTGGCAATAACTAATTGAGTTTGGAGGGATAAAAATAGTCAAAATAGAATATTCTAGTCTGCAACAGGGCAAAATGAGAACCAAAAGTGGCAGGCGCTTAATATGGGTTGGTGCCTTTCCCAGCCTCCTGGTTTTCCTGAGTCATAGAGTTTAGTTCACCAAAGCAGATAGACTTTCTATCCAGCTGAAATCGCTTGGGACTCCGGGCAGGGCAGGCTGAGGAAGGAAGAATGAGGAACCTAACCACACTATGCACTGGACACTCGCTCCGGCTACTGTCAGGTTCACAGCAAAGTGGAAGTAAATGTGCTCATCAAACTAGTTGTGTTGCCCTAAAGTCAGAAAACATGAATTACTCCTTCCTTACCTTGCTTGGTGATCTGAAAAGTCTTCTTGCTGCAAAGGACGACAGCTTGAAGCATCTCATGGGGAGAGACATGTGCCTTGAAATTTCGAGGGTTCCAGAGCTTTCTCATCAGCTCTCCAAAACGCTGGACCAACAAGAACATGATATCCCCGGGAGGACGCTTGATGTTCTTATAATTGTCTTCTTCCAGGAAGTAGTTCCGGAGAGGAGGAACGTTAGACAGAGCCTGGAAATCAAACAAACACTCCGATTAATCCACAGCCCTTCTTCAGGACCCCTGGGAGCCAAGCTCGTCCACCTAAAGTTCTTCTAATAGAACTGTGCCTGTGATGCCTTAAAGAATCAGAAGCAAATGCACTCCCAGAGAATCCCCCCCAGAGTTCACATTACAGAAACATCCTTTATAGTGAGTTTCATAGAAAGTTCAGTTCTGCAGACACTCTGCTAACGTGGGTATAACAAAGGAGTTTTAAAATAAAGGTATTCAAATCCCTATCTGCTGACCAACTTAATTATTTCCTTTGTTTACTCTAATTAGACCTGTGACTATGTTTGGATTCACAGGAACTGAAGGCTAGAAACCCAAATACTCTTTCTTCAGCATGTATTTGGCTGGGGCAGAGAGAACTATCTGGAGACCACAGTTCCCCCATCTCTCAACTGTACATTAAAACAATATGAAAAACATCTTAGTAAAACCTGGCGTCTTCCCCAAATGCGGTATTGAGAGGGTGGTAATAAAACGATACAGAGACTTCCCTGGTGGTCCAGTGGTTAAGACTCTGCACTTCCACTGTAGGGGGCACAGGTTTGATCCCTGGTTGGAAAACTAAGATCCCACATGTTGTGTGGCACGGCCAAAAAAAAAGAAAACAAAACAAAACGATACAACTGTATATAAAAATGAATGTACTCTGTTATGATGGAAAATAGTCAAAAGGTTTAAGAGAACAAAAATTAATTTTATCTCATTAAGCAAAAAGATAAAGACCAGCCATGTTAGTTCAAGAAGAAACACATGCTTATTAGTGTGAGTTATGAAACTGGGAAGGAGACCACGGAACAGACCCTAAATAAATGCATAGTCTCCCCATAGGTCCCTCCTGATGGGTTCATGAATCCTCGTCAGTGCTATGTTTACCATGACCACAACTTTCTTTGACAAGGTAATTCCTTTAGCAAGGATAGGAGGATGCTGTTAAACACAATAAACCCAGGTGTCTCTGGGGAAGACCCACATGTCTGGGGAAGATAACTCAGGATGCAACTCAGGATAACGATAGAGGTGATCAGGAAAGCCCCTACAAGCTTAGCTCAGCTGAAGAAACAAGGATTTCCTGCTTAGAGTTACTCTCAAAAAAAGAGAAGCATATGGATAGTTTATACTAATTCTTGGTTATCCATGCTATGGAGAGAGGTTGCTCTCTGGTTTCAGCAACAATACAAGCAGTAGGTGTCCTTGGAGAGAAATTATTCAGCCTCCAGATGGAGTACTTGGTCCATTCAATCCCATTTTAGTGGAAACATCACAAAGGATTTGTGCATCTCCTTGTTTGTACAAATAGAAGTCCAATGTACTATCCATTGCGCTACAGAGCCAGGTGATCTACTTATTTGTATAAATAAAGAGAACTTCCTATGGGGACTGAAACCCATCACAAAGCCAAAACTAACTGCCCTGCCCATATTCAAATCCTATCTGTCCATCCTGTAACAGTCTTCACAAAGCCACGAGAGGCTGTAAGAGAAACAGTCCGCAAAGTCTCTCTCCACCTAAGAATTTGACCTCTCCAGGGACCAGGCATGACACCAATGGCAGACACCAAAATTCACAGATATACTTTTACAATTTTTTACCAAATTCTTCATGCAAAAATACCACAAACAAAGTTTAAAGGCCAAAAAAGAACTAGAACAAATTATGTGCAACATATGCAAAAAAAAAGGCCAATATATATATGTATACTTTTAATCCTCAATAAAATGGACCACTAATAGAAAAATGAGCACATAAGTCCCAAAAACTCATGAAAAAATATAAGAATCAACTTTAGAAGTGAATTTTGAAAAAGTAAATTAAAATGGAGATACCTATCAAAATGGAAAAAGTTGGGCTTTCCTGGTGGCGCAGTGATTAAGAATCTGCCTGCCAATGCGGGGGACATGGGTTCGAGCCCTGGTCCGGGAGGATCCCACATGCCGCGGAGCAACTAAGCCCGTGTGCCACAACTACTAAGCCTGTGCTCTAGAGCCCGCGAGCCACAACTACTGAGCCCGCGTGCCACAACTACTGAAGCCCACGTGCCTAGAGCCCGTGCTCCACAACAAGAGAAGCCACCACAATGAGAAGCCCACGCACCACAACGAAGAGTAGCCCCCGCTCGCCGCAACTAGAGAAAGTCCGCACACAGCAACGAAGACCCAATGCAGCCAAAAATCAATAAATAAAATACATTAAAAAAAAATGGAAAAAGTTTTTTTCAGTGGTAACAGTGACAATGCAAGATGAAGAACACCCTTTTGGGAACCCTCCTACATTGTTAGTAGGAATGTAAATTGGTGCAGTCACTATGGAGAACAGTATGGCGGTTCCTTAAAAAGCTAAAAATAGAGCTACTGTATGATCCAGCAATACCTCTCCTAGGCATATATCTGGAGATAACTATAATTCGAAAAAACACATGCACCCCAATATTCATAGAAGCACTATTTACAACAGCCAAGACATGGAAACAAGCTAAATGTTCACCAACAGATGAATGGATAAAGAAGATGTGGTACATATATACAATGGAATATTACTCAGCCATAAAAAAGAATGAAATAATGCCTTTTACAGAAACATGGATGGACCTAAAGATTATCATACTAAGTGAAATAAGCCAGAAAGAGAAAGACAAATACCATATGATATCACTTACATGTGGAATCTAAAACACAACACAAATGAACTTAACCATGAAACAGAAACAGACTCACAGACAGAAAATTTATGGTTACCAAAGGGAAAAGGGTGGGGGAGGGGATAAATTAGGAGTCTGGGATTAGCAGATACAAACCACTACATATAAAATAGATAAGGGCTTCCCTGGTGGCGCAGTGGTGAAGAATCCGACTGCCAATGCAGGGGACACAGGTTC
This sequence comes from Balaenoptera musculus, assembly GCF_009873245.2. Classification (NCBI taxonomy): domain Eukaryota; kingdom Metazoa; phylum Chordata; class Mammalia; order Artiodactyla; family Balaenopteridae; genus Balaenoptera; species Balaenoptera musculus. The sequence goes on from NC_045797.1 coordinate 14,787,757, forward strand.
AAGCCCTGGTCCGGGAAGATCCCACATGCTGCAGAGCAACTAAGCTTGTGCGCCACAACTACTGAGCCTGTGCTCTAGAGCCCACGAGCCACAACTACTGAGCCTGCGTGCCACAACTACTGAAGCCCGCGCACCTAGAGCCTGTGCTCCGCAACAAGAGAAGCCACCGCAATGAGAAGCCCGCGCACCACAATGAAGAGTAGCCCCCACTCGCCGCAACTAGAGAAAGCCCATGTGCAGCAATGAAGACCCAACATAGCCAAAAATAAATGAATAAATAAAAATAAATAAATCTATAAAAAAATAAAATAAAATAAAATAAAATAGATAAATAGGGTCCTACTGTATAGCACAGGGAACTATATTTAATATCCTGTAATAAACCATGATGGAAGAGTATGAAAAAGAATAGATATATATATATGTATGCATAACCGATTCACTTTGCTGTATACCAGAAACTAACACAACACTGTAAATCAACTATACTTCGATTTAAAAAAAAAGAAAAAGAAAAACACCCTTTTGTGTTGCTGGTGGGTTTGTAAATTGCTACAAACCCCCTACAGCCTAGAATCTAGGCCCAAGGTGCATTAATACAAGAAGAGAAGGTTAAATAAATTAAATTCAACAAAATGGATTGACATGTAATCATTAAGGATGCTGCACAAGAATATTTATTGATTTCATAATATGCTTTTAAGTTAAAATAGAGATACATATACATACTACATTACTTTATAGATTAAAAAATACGAGCATATTTCAAGTCCAGAAAATAAATATAACAAATGTAACAGTGTCACAAAAAATGCAAGACTATATATATAGGATACTCACTGCAACACTGGTAACAGAAATAAAAATGTAAGACAAGTGAAATTTTATGTATCAACTGGGAAATAACAAAATAAACCATAATACTACCACATGACAGGATATAATGCATGTGTGTACATGCGTTTAGAATAAAGTTCTGGAGGTCTCTATACTGCTAACTATCCCAGGACAGAGTACTAGGGAAAGAAAGGAATGAAGCTTTTGTTTTATACTTTCTATATCTTCCCCCTACACAACTGCTTGTTTATAGTTTTTATTAACCAATTTTTTTTGAGTGAAGTAGGATGATTATTTATTTTCTTATGCTTACCAACGTTTTCTAATTTTTCTACAACATGCGCATATTACTTATGTAATTTTTTTAAAAAGCAAAACAACTGCAAACAGGACAACTTTGGCTTTCTGTCTTTCCCACTGCAGGACTTCAGCACAGGGGCAGGACAGAGACATCACAGAGCCAACACAATGAACATCTGCACCATGAAAAGAAAAAGCATCATCTAGCTCACGTGTCTCTTACTTGGTACTGCAGGCCCAGCGCAGCTCCATCCCCCATTCCCTGGAAGCTCCAGAGGCTGGAACAGGCCCACCATTTGGCGGCAGCCCCTCAAGCAGACAGGAATGTTCTGCTTGGTGCAGAACAAACACCCAAGAAGAGTCCTTGGCAAGACTCGGGGTCTGAGGACCACCCGACTGCACTCCACCAGAAGGCAGCTGTTTCTTAGCCAAGCTTCACAGTGTTCCCGGGTTACCCCCTCCCTCATGGTTCCCACCTCCAACCTACCTGAAGGACGGCATTGGCGTAGTCGTTGGCCTTTATGTTATTCAGGCCCACGATACCGGGCAGGTAAGTGGTGCCATCATATGCCCGGGACAACTTGGCTTGCTTGTCCAAGTTAGCGATCTGCTGCTTTGTGAAAGTGGGCTTCAACACATACTGCAAAGCAAGAGAAAATCCTAGGCTGTTTTAGGGCAGTCTACAGAGTTCACAAGATATATCCGCAACAGCAATTTCTGCCAAAAGAAAAGATACTTTGGTCGTGAACATCTCACCACCCACCCAAAGGGCTTCCAACAGTAGGTCTAAGGACTGAGGTAACATGGAATGGGCCCGCTCCACGCTGCTCATTTAGAAGGTGATCTCTGTGTTTAACCCAAAGTCACTGAACCCCAGGCCTTTCCTCAGACCGCAGGTCCAGCCAAACCCATGACAAACAACAGGGAGAAGCTGCAGGACACTCAAGTCTGCAGGAGGCAGGAGTCTGAGTCCCAGGTGGGACCTCACACAGAGCCAGCACGTGGGCCCGGTGCGGGAGCAGGAGTGTCACCTCCTATTTGTGCAGGACTGAGATCTCGGGACTCCCTGTGGCTGCAGGGGCAGGATCAGAACCTTCCCTGTCCTAGAGCTATGAGGGTCATCATGTCACACACTGGTCAGGGGTCGCCACTAACTCACTTTGAAAGCTTGAATTCCCTTCAGCTTCTCCGTCTATAAATACTGTCCTTAACCACTTTAACTTCAACTTTAATAGAATGTTATAAAACTTATGAAGTGGAGTAAGGAGTGTTTCAAATACTCTGAACACCAAGCTTTCCTTAATAAATAGAGCATTCAACTCTACTGAACATGCAGCCACTGCTGAAAAGGGAAGCAATAACCAACAGCTCCAACAGTCATCAAAGCCCAAGAGGACTCTCCATACCCCCCACTTAAGGGCAGTGACTCCTGGCACAGGTCACAAGCCAGAGCCCACAGATGGGCATGCTGGCCACTCTGGCAGCACCAGGTCAGAAGTAGCCGGAGGCTGGTATACCTCTTGGTATCCACTGTCCTACAGCAGGCCCCATTCACATCCCTACTCCAAAATATGGAAGGGTAATTTATTTCACAAAAACGCTTTCACCCTAACTGAAAAGTAGCAATATTTCTTCAGTCCTAACCCTCAACATTAAAAGCAGAAATGAGAGCTAGGCTGTAGACCAGGGGCCAAAATTATGAATTGTGACCTCCTTACTCTGTTTCCCTGGTTCCTCCCAAGGCGAAAGGAGCCTCTCGAAGCCCAAGGGACTGAGACTCTGCCCTGACCTTGGGTGGGGCAGATCCTCAGGAGCCCTGGGGTGGCTCCCAGGATAACTAGTTCCAAACCAACCCTCTTGGACACGCACCGTGATATCCTCCAGCGAGGAATCGATGATCTCATAGTTGTCTGGGAGGCAGTAAAACTTGAGGGTGTGGAGGTTGAGGAAGACATGGTGACTAAACTGGACACTGTGAATGTAGGCGTGAGACTTCAAACCCCGGCCTGTAGGGAAGAGTGAAAGGCTATGAGAGAAGGGCAGACTCCATAAGCACACAGATGAGGGGTAATTTTCCTTTCATTATTCTGTACCAGAACATGTTAATATCAGCAAAAACAAAGTACTACGCCATCCACGAAAGGAATCTCCCACATGAACTCCTCTCATCACAAAAATTAGCAAGAAAGAATAGCACGTTATCTTTATTCCCTAGATGGCACAAGACATAAGGGAACTAATTTCATATACATGAACACAGAAAATACGTGTGGGTGTATTTGTGCGTGTGTGTGTATATGTGTGTGAGTGTTTGTGTGTATATATGCATGTGTTTATGTATATGAACTAGTTTCATGTATTAGAAACTAGGAATATCCACATATATTTATATACAGTACATGTACGTGCATGCATACGCAGATTTGCACATACACACGTACATATCTGTGACGGTCCATCATCACTTAGTCCTGATTTTTCAACTGTCCACATTCACGACAATCCTGTACCTACATACTTTTGTTCACGTTGCCACTCCTTTCTAGAGCATCTCACCCTTAACCTATTCAAACTCTACGTCCTGCATACAGAGTACAAGTTCCACCTCCTCTGTGAACTCTACATAAACACTCCAGCTAACAATGATCTTTGCATATTTCAACTCCTATCATCCCTATTTATACTCAGCGCCACACAGGCCAGCCGTAATCTTTATGGTCTTAAGAGAGTTTGCTGATTGTTTTACGTGTTAACTTTGACAGTTTATAAGATCCTTATTAGAGCAAAGAATGTAGTTTATATTTCTTTTGAATCCTCCACTATACTGTGTACAAAACATTTGCTTGCTCTGAATGAACTGAAATAATAAATTTCCAGAAAAGGACAGAATGAAAAAGTCCTTAGAGTAAAAGGATTCTCAGAAAAAGACACAAGTATAGAAAACATGAGAGATTCAAAAACCCAGAGTCTCTGATACTTCCTACATAGTCTCTCATATGGCTAGTTCTTTCTCGCTTTCACATGTATTCGGGTTCTGACCAATCAGAGAACCTCCTGTGGATTTTCTAAGAGTATTCCAACTTCCTGGGAACAAAGATAGGGCTTATTAGACATGACTCCTAACAGCAGCTTACTTACTTAAAAAAAAAAAAAAAAATCCCTGAATAGAGCTGTGGCTAGTGCTGAAAATGTGATGCAAAACATTTATTTACCCTGAAAGTACTTGCCACACACCAGACAGGCATATGCATTGATATGCGAGAGGGAGATGGAACACAGTTTCTCAAAGTCAAAGTCCAGCACACTCCTAAGAGAACCAAAACAAAACAGAAACAATTAACAGGGATGGCTGCCTAGGTGAGCACCTGAGCGAAGCAGTGTCGCTGGCTCCCTGTTCTGCAGTCACGCAGCCGCCTTCAGAGAACAGTTCAACAGTCACATACAAACCGTGGGGAACATTAACTCTTCCTTACCTGGGCATTTAATATAGCACCGCCACCCACCAAGCCCCAAACCAGTGCAAAGGTATCTCCACCAACGACCCTCTTTCTTTTGAGTATTCACAACCAGTTGAGAATCTTCCATTACTTTCTCTGGAGGAAAAGCCACAAGTAGGACTAAAGTAACAGGGCCCCAACAGCATTCCAAATTAAAAGACATTAAAGGAAGGACATAAAAAGAGTGACTAAACCCTTTCACAAAAGAAAATTTTATTTTTGTCCATAAAAATAAATGGGAAGCCTGAAGAACTTTAGGGGAATACCTACCAACAGATCTACCTATTCAAGTGCAAAGTAATGAGATATGAGTACTGGGCGGGTTAAGTGACAAAAGAAAATTTACCTCCACTGAATTCACAGGTGGCAAGGGGATTCATTCTCAAGCATTAACTCTAATTAACTGGTAATGGTCCCAGGAAAGCTGCACTGTCAGTCAAAGGGGCCACTAGTCACACATGGCTATTGGTGTTTAAAAGTAAAATAATTAAAATTAAATAAAATTTAAAATTCAGTTCCTCAAACCACATTTCAAGCGCTCAATATCCACAAGTAGCTTGTGCCTCCCACAGTGGACAGCCCTTAGAGAGCAATTCCATTGTTGCAAAAAAGCCCATTAGACAGTGCCACCCTAGAGCATAAATGAAAAACCATCCTAAAATGCATCTGGGATCAAAGAATACCAAGATGGGGTAAACACCTCTGCTTTAGGATATATTTTTGTCTGTTTTTCCTCTGCTGAATCCCAGGCACCTAGAGTAGTACCTAGCACACAGTCAGTGCTCAATAATATTTAAATTTGCTATTGTCATCGACACCACATATCCCTTTATTTCCACATACAAATTCAAAATGAGCTAAAAGCTCTTTCTGCATGTGCCCACCCTAAAACAACATGCTCTCTGACACTTTAAATTGGAGGGCAAAGATTAAAAAACAAGGCAAGAAGCACAGTTTTCTGGGCAGAAAGCTTTAAAAGAGATAAAGTTTTTGAACGTATTGTTTAACGTACAGGCCAAAGAACTTTCTGCATAGACCCCATTGTTCTGCTGCTGCCCTAGGCATTCCTGTGCTACCGACCTGTTAATGGTATCCAGGTAGGGGCAGTGGCGGCTCCTCCGATCCTCGGAATCCATGCGGCCATTCTTTGCTGAAAGGAGAAGCACCAAAAGCTGTGAAAATGGGAAACCCATACTCAGGGTCAACTACCAGTACAAACAAACACAGAAATGGGAAAAATTAATCAGGATGAGCTCCTGTACAGGTAGCCAGACAACACCAAAAGAGCCCACTTAACGGAACAGGCCACAAACTGAGAGAATATACTTGAAACACATATAACCAACAAAGGAATTGCTTGCAATTACATAAAGAAATCTGGTGAAGAGATTAACAACAACAACAAAAAAAAGACAACCCAAAAGAAAATGAGGAAGACAGCCCTCAAACTTATGAAAAAATGCTGGGAATCCCCTGGCCGTCCAATGGTTAGGAAGGACTCTGTGCTTCCACTGCAGGGGGCTGGGGTTCGTCCCTGGTTGGGGAACTAAGATCCTGCAAGCTTCACAGCATGGCCAAAAAAAAAAAAACAAAGAAAAGAAAAGAAAAGATGCTCAACCTCACCAGTAATCAAGAACATGCAAATTTCCTTGCACAATGATATACCACTTCACACCTACCAGAGAGGAAAAAATAAAATCAGGCAATTCCAAGTGTTGGCGAATATGAAGAACAATAAGAATGCTCATGTAACTGCTAGTGGGAGTATAAACTGTTACAACCTCTTAGAAAATAGTACAGCAAGATCAAAGCTGAAAATACACAGACCTTTTGGCCCAGCAATCTCTCTTCTACTTATATACCCTAGAGAACTTTTGCACATGTGCCATCAGGAATGCTTTACTAAAAAGTATTTATAGCAGCAATATTTGAAAGAGACCAAACTGGAAACAACCCAAATGTCTACAACATATAAAAATGGGAGGAATATGTTTTGGTATATCATCAATAGAACACTGTGTTGCCATGAACATCTACCCAGATAAACCTCAACAATATGGCTAGCAAAAAAAAAAAGGCAAAACAGAAGACAACATATAGTATGATTCCATTTATAACAAACACAAAATAAAATACAGTTCTACTTAGGGACGTATATGTGAGTTAAAACTGTAAATAATAAAATAATAAAAGTAGAAATGATTAGAAAAAATTCAGTGATTACCCAAGCAAGCAAGGAAGGCAGATGAAACTGGGAAGGGGCCTATGGGAGCTTCTAAGGTACTGGTTAAGTACCACTTCTTAAGCTGAACAGCGTCGGGAGGCAACTCTCCATGGGTCTCTCGAATTTCTGCACATATTGTGACCAGAGGCACTGACTGCCTCCAGACTATCTTGTCAAAGTTGTTTGTATAGTGAAGTTTGTTTCTATAGCTTTGGAAGTAGGAGACAGTGTGTCCCTACAGAGCAAAGGGGAGGCAAGCTCACAGCCCATTATAGAAGATCTGGGTTCTCTAAGCTCAGAGTTCTCGTCCTGTGAGGACCCCCACTGTGTGTATGGGTTCTCATCGTGTTGCGCTGTGGGAACTGACTCAGGGAAGTGACAATGCTATATTCTGGCTACTGTTATTGCTGCAATAAGCTGTCTCAAGCCCAATAGCTCCATGTCTTCCATCAGCATCCGTGAAACCACAGCAGGCTAACTTGGTAGCGTACAAAAAGGGTAAAATCTCAGACCCTTCACAATTCTTGACAAGTGGTAGATTTAAGGTATATATCCACACTCTTCTTTAAACTATACATGTGCATGACATTTAGCTCATCTTAATACCTATAATCTATTTCATGAAAAAAATAAAAGGGGAAAAAAAAAAACCAGCAGTAACCTCAACTGGGATCCTAGTGTGTCCCAGAGAAAACAATCTCCTTACCATAACTATACAAAATATCTAAGAAACAATTTCTCTTCCAAAGAAAGGGAAACGTGAGGCTGACAGAATATTTAAGTAAAGGAAATCAAAGAATACCCTGAAATTATTAACTAGATTATTCAAAGAACATTTAACAAGCACTTACCACAAGCAAGGTGCTATTCTGGACCCTGAGGGTAATATAAAAACATGTCAAACACAGGACCCTGAGCTAGAAATTTAAGAGTTAACATAAGAGTATAATCTTATATAGATTACCAGGTGCAGAGACAGAATTATAAAATCCTGGAGAATGAAGACCACCCCCCCCCCGCCAATGAACACTGTCCCTAACATGTAGCCTTGTGATATGTTCACCTGCTAACCTACCAGAAAACAAGTACATAGGAACATATTCAAGGCAGAAGTTCCAAGTTCAGAGAAGGAAAAGATGTAATTGAGGTAAACAGGAAAAGCTTCAGAAACGATGGAAACCTACTTAATGATTGGTAAGATATCAAAAGTTGGAAAAGAGTGTACACACTACAGAGTACCATGGCTTGGCCAAGAGGTCTCCAGAAATTACTAAGAGAAGCAGAATGAGTCCAGCAGAAAGAGGCAGAGGGTACAGTCATGGATGGGAACTGACAGACTCACTGGCTTATTAAGGCTTTCAAAGGTCATGGGTTCCAGGACTCCTTCCGTTAACCTAGAGAGGGACAGACACGTGAAAATCACTTTCCCAAACCACCGTGACTCAGTCTCAGAGGCAGGACTAGAATCCATATCTCCTGGCTGCTACGGCCCTGGGTAACAGGGCAGTGTGGTCCAAATGCACAGCGTTCAGGCTCTCCGCTCAGAAATTACAGCAGGACTCACTCCTCAGGTATTTTGTAAAAAACTAAAAGGAAGGAACACCTGTAAAACAATTAGCACAGCGCCTGGCCCGCATTAGACATCCGATAAAGGAAAGCTGCTGTTCTTATTACTGTTAGAAATGCTATAGCTACGATCCTGATCAAGACTAGTACTATCCTCATTAAAACGGAGTCGGGTCGCGAGTGGAGTGTGACTTCCCCGTGGGGAGAGAAGGTTGGAAAAAGAAGAACGCGAGAGTGGAACCCGCGCCCGGCCCCGCGCACCTCGCACCTCCCGCTCAGGCTCCGAGTCCTCCTCGGCCTCGCGCTCCCGCTTCACCCGCACCGCCGGGACCACGGGCGCCAGGGCCTCGCGCGCGCTCGCCGGCTCGATCTCTCGCTTCACGCGCACCGGACTGCCCCGGGAGCTCGGAGCCTCGGTCTCCCGCTCCCGATCTCGCTCCCGTCTGACACGAGCCGAGCTGCTCCGCGACTCGGACTCGCGCTTCCCGCGGGTGGAACCACGAGACTCCCGCTTGGACCGGCCGGACATCGCCACTACCAGCCGAGTCGCCCGGCACAGACTCCAGGGAAGACCGAGCACGCGGCAATCAGCCAATCAGAAGCGGCGCTGTTATCGAGCCCAAGGTTTTCTACGAGTCGCCGATGGGGACAAATCACGCCGCAGAGAACTTCTGGGAAGTACTATGCCTCGGGGGGGGGGGCGGGTCTTTGCGGGTGCGCGCGCACCTGAGACCGATAGGCGGGCCTACTGCCACTTTACCCATTATGACCAGCTTAAAGAGACAGGAACCTTTCACTGGCTGCGGAATTTCTGGATAAGAAAAGCTGGCATTGGGCCCCAGGTGTCTTCAAGATACTGTGTGTCCCGAAACCAGAATTGGCAGGTCGTCTCCAGTTTCCGCGCCTCGGAGACCGACGGCCCTGCACAGAACTAGGCGACATCCCCAAGTCATCGCCTTCGTGGAGCAATCCGACGGCTCTAATTCACATTTAGAGGATTGTTCTTGGTATCACAGAAAAATGCGAACGACGAGCAGAAGGAGACTAGTGACGCTAATAAAGCTCAAGCTTCAGGGTCTGTGACTTTCACGACCCCTTCCACAACCCTGAACTATTCAATACTTTGTACAGTTCTACTGAGGTGTGATTGACATACAATAAAATGCACGTTTAAAGTGTGCAATTTGCTGAATACTGATGGAGGTATGTATACACTCTGAAACCACCACCACGATCAAGATAATGAACCTAACCACCATCCACCAAAAGTGTTCCCCTCTCCCGACCATTGATCTGCTTTCTGTCGCTAGAGATCAGTGTCACTTTCTAGAGTCTTATATAAATGGAAGCACCCAGAGAGTCCTCTTTTTATCCCCGGCCTCTTTCACTCGGCGTATTTGTTTTGAGATTCATCCAAGTTGTTGAGTGCTCGTTCCTTTTGATTGCTCAGCGGCATCCCACTGTGTGGATGTACCAGTCTGTCCCTGTTCTAATCACGGATTCCTAGTTTTGTCTCTTTTTAAAGAGGATTCAAAAATGGCACAGGCTCAGACGCCTGAAAAGCCCTGGGTCCTCCCACGCCGAGAGTTAAGACATCGGTCCGGTGGGCGCCGAGACGAGCTGGGCGGCGGGAAAGTCCGCAGAGCTCGGGTGCTGGGCGGGCTGGAAGGAGCGTCCCCGCCGGCGGCGGCGCGGAACCCCGGGCGGGCCGCGGGCTGGGCTGGGCTGGGCGGCCGGGGCGCCGCTGTGTGCCCTGCCCTGGCACTCGCCTCCTCACGATCTCTTTGGAGGTAGGTGATCTCAGTGCCCCCATTTGCAAATGAGTAAACTGAGACACAGCAGGGTTCAACAGTCAGCCAAGGTCACGCAGCTGGTGATGGAATTTCACAGCATCCAAGCACAGGAAAAAGGACGGGAAGGCGCCACACCGAACGCTGAGTGCTGTGATGGGTGCTTTGTGTTTTTCTGGATTTTCTGATGTAGCAGCACTAAGCCTAAATCCTGGTTTCCTACTGATAATGTCACAACGAAAGAAAAGCCCCGCCCGGGAATGGAAGTTGCGCATGCCCCATTGCCCCCCTGCCCCGCCCCGCCCCGCCCCGCCCCTCCCGCTCCGGGAACTCCGCGCGCTGGGACATTCGGCCCGGCTGGCCATTTCCCGACCGGCGTCAGGGCGCGAGGTCGAAAGTCGAGTGAGGAGGGGCGCGGAGCTCTCGGGGCAGGAGGGTGGCAGTTGGGGCAGTTGAGGAGGCGGTGGCGGCGGTGGCGGCGGCGGCGGCGGCGGTGGCCGCGGCTCCGCGCACAGGGGCTCCAGATGGAAGCGGCGCCGGGTCCCGGGCCCGGGCTCTGCTGCAAGCCTGGCGGGCGGCTGGACATGAGCCACGGCTTCGTGCACCACATCCGACGGAACCAGCTCGCCCGGTACCGCCCCGCCCCGCGCCACGGCTGCCAGCCCCAGCCTGGCCTGGCCCGGCCGTCCCTGACTCCCGCTCGGCTCCCCGCAGGGACGACTACGACAAGAAGGTGAAGCAGGCGGCCAAGGAGAAGGCGAGGAGGCGGCACACGCCCGCGCCCACTCGGCCCCGAAAGCCCGACCTGCAGGTGTACCTGCCGCGACATCGAGGTGAGGCCGCCCGCCCCGCGCGGTCTTCTGCCCCCGGGCCCTCTGCCTCCGCGCGCTCTTCTTTCCTGTCTAGGAAAAAATTGTCTTACCTCTCAAGGCTCATTTCATCTCCAACGTCTATCTCGACGCTCCCCAATCGCCGCTCAGTGATTCTGCCCGCAGCACAGGGAGGGCTCAAGGCCCGCAGTTAAGCATCACTATTACCGGACGTCCCTGAGAGTCGGCAAGTTGTCCGCCGCTTTGCCCCCAGCGTACTATATTTTCGCACTCCCACCAGCTAACAGGAAAAAAGTTAGGCACAGCTCTAGGCGACCAGGACATAATTGTGGAATGAAGCCCAAACCCAGTTAATGGGTTTTTTTTCCCCAGCTTACTTGTGATCTAGAGATTACGGTAGTTAACGTATGATGCTAAATTTGCTGAGCTCCCCTTAAGAGTGTTTTTAGAGGTTATGTGCAGCCATTCACTTAGCTTTTCGAGGATCCGGTAAGATGGGAACTATTATCATTTCTGTTTCACAGTCAGGGAAACGGGCAGAGAGAGGTTTCGTAACTTGTTGGAGATCTCAGAGAAATAAATGGCAGAGCCTGGATTTGAGCCCAGGCAGGGCCCTATCCACCTCTCCACTACCTTCCAACCGTGTAGACAGATGTGCATTGTATACCCACTGCGTGGTAGGACTGTGCTGGTCCTGGGGCAGGGATACAAAGGTGAATAAAATTCCTGATAGGTGGCTGATTTCACACACACACACACACACGTACGTACATTCTAGGTCCATGAGAAGATTGGGGCTTTACAGTATGTTTTCCTGTATCATCTCTGGGCAGGGGTTCCAGCAGCCTTCCTTTGTTCCCTCTCACTCTGGTTCATCCTTCCAGATGGCTCTACCCACCCAAGCAACCCAGACTGTGAGGAGTCTGGTGAAAGCAGCACTAGTGGCAGCTCTGAGCCAGAGCCCCCTGGTCATCAGCTCTTCTGCTTAGAATATGAGGCGGACAGCGGAGACGTCACTTCAGTTATCGTGTATCAGGTACGCCTGATGGAAACAGCTGCAGCCTGAAGGTCCTGGGCCGTGATGGAAATCACTGCCGGACCTGGAGCCACTGTTTTCCTCAGGGCCAGTGGGAAGTGTTTGTTCCACATGAGAGCACAGACTGCTGGGCGATGCTTTTGAGCACAAGTCACTGCCGTCACACAGTGATTCTCAGCGGGCAACAGGGAGGGCTCATGGCCCCCAGTTGAGAGTCACTATTACAGGGGACACCTGGGAAATGACAGGCACTGGCAAGAAGCTGTGAGTCAAGCAGAGTTCTGTGAGAGAGTTGTCTAGGGACAGGGCAGGTCGCCTCTTCAGAAGAGGCCAGGCCCTGAGCTTCCTGACTCTTCCTCCACGTAGGATGATGATCCAGGAAGGGTGAGCGAGGAGGTGTCGGCACACACACCTCTGGAGCCACCCATGCGAGAGGCCCTCAAGTTGCGCATCCAGGAGGAGATTGCAAAGCGCCAGAACCGACACTGACCAGACTGGAGTCGCTGTCCAGGGAGCCGCCCCTAGTTTGGGGGTGCCAGGACCAGTCTGAGCTGATCTTGAGGACCGGCCCCCCCGCCCCAGAGCTGCCACATCCACAGGAAAAGGGTGTCACAGGGATTACGCCTGGCCACCTCCCTTGTAGCCATTCTTTCTCATATATTGGCCCATTTGACCAGCCTAATGTTCTGGACGTTTTTGAGAATTTTGTTTGGTTAGCTTGGTGTTCTGGAAGCAAAGATTCCGGGGAGAGATGAGGCTTATGAGACCTTCTGCCAACGTGCTGCTTTCTCACCAAGGTCACGTGCCCCAGGGCATCTGACCACACTGCTCCGCCCAGCTCCATAAGCCCCGTTTGTTATTTTATGGTTCCTTTCTTCTGTGTTTCTGTTCACTTCCATCCGTGCTTTCCTAGATCATCTTTTCAGCTCTGTTTCTTTGTTCTTTTCTTTCCTTCATCTTTTTTGTCTCTCAATCCATCAGTTCCACCCCGCCCCCCACCTCCCAGTGTGACTGCGCACCTACGGATGCTCAGGACTTTGGAGATGGGGTTCTGGGGTCTACCTTTCTGACCAGCTCTCCCAGTAATTCTGATGCTAGTCAAGGGAGATGATCTTTGACGCCTACTTGTGAGCATGTCTTCCTCCCCTTCCATGGTTTTTGCAGGTTCCTCCCATGCTCCACCACTTCACACAGTCTAGGTAAGGAGATCTAGAAAGATGACGCCAGAACTAAACTGTGAGGATTTCTTGCAGCAAAACCTGCCAGGGTTCGGACTACAGAATTCCAGCTTCCAACCTCATCCCTAGCTGTGAACAGACCATCCTCTGCTCAGGCTAAAAGGGAATTATCAAAACCAGCCTGAAACCGTGTTTCCAATTGTGATTTAACAGCCTTGAATGTACATACAAAGGGAAATTCAACACTAGCAATAATTACCTGTTTCAAGCCCTAGTTGGGAAAAAGAAAAAAAAAAGCCTGAAGAGAGCCCTAGAGGGAGCGAAACAAGCCTCTTTCATCTGCCCTTCCCCTGCTCTGTGCTTTCTCCTTTCCTACCTCCCAAGAGTATAGAGTATATAAAACTCCCAACAGATCCTGAGAATAAAGATCCCAGGAATATCACTGCTTTCACCTAAGTGGACATTTTTCCTAATGCAGGTTTGGGCTACAGTCTGAGAAATCCACAAGCAATCCCATGCACTGCAGTTCCAAGCCACTTCAGTTTTCCAGCAAATGGGCCTAACCTCAGTGACTTGAAGTATGGGGTTTAAGTGAGCCCGTGAGCACTGAGACTTCTTCAAACCAAAGCCCCCTGCCCCAGAGGTTTTTCCTCATCAGGGTCTCAAGATCAGTCTGGCTGGTCCCTCTCAGCAGCTTTTCTCTTAAAGGACACCTGAGAGCACTTTTGGTTCATGCCCTACACCCCTGAAAATCTACCCCCTCTGAAATGGGGCAAGGCAGCTACTTGGACTCCATCGTTAAAGTGCAGCCAGTCACAGCTCGCTGGGAAGGTGAGTGAGGTGGATATATCAGCAGGGCCTGTGGAGGCAGCCAGGGACCAGCATGCTCCTGACCCCCAGAGCTGGCCCAAGGTTAAATGCCTTAAACTTGCCAGTCCTGGGCTCAGTTCTGCTTTCAAAGGAGAAAGTCTGTCCTCGTTCAGCCAGGCTGGAAGTGCCTTTTGACTTTTAACGTTAACTACCCTCCAGAGCCTCCTGGGTCAGGGAGACTATGCCATACTCCATCCCCAGCCTTCCTGCAGCTCAGAGCACCAGTCATTTTCGTCTTCCAGCTCTTCAGCTGATCTTCCGACTTGGACATAGGATTTCACTGGAACTTTTAGGCTTCCTAGTTTGGAAATATTTTGAGGTTCGTCTTCTCATGGCTAGATGGCCCATTTCCTGGATTTATTGTAGAATTGAGAAGTCCAGAAGAGGAGGTTGGGGGCATGGCGCCTGAAATTTTAGCCTCCGTTCCTGTGAGAATTGTGTACCTATCCTGTCCTTCTGTGTGTTTATCGTGTAATCCTAACACTCTCAGGTAAGAGAATGATGGGAATATCTTGCTTGTAAGCTTTTTCTTGAGGCCCTTTGCTTTTATCAAGTGCATATAAAATATTTTCCACCCAAGAAAACGTTCTAATTTGTAGCTAATTTGTGCCACGAGACTATGTAAAGCGCTAAGCCTGGTACTTAAATGAGGCATTGTCCTTCAGAGCAGGCCTGTTGGTGGTGATGGTGCCATCACTCCAGGTGTGCCTGAGATGCTTCTCTGGTGATGGCCCTCAGCCCACTGACAGCCTTACAGCTCCGCTCATTGCTTCTGCCACACCTCATCCCAGTCCAAGGTAGTACTATCCAGTATGGTTACCGGACTTGCCTCTCGACGTCTTCCAGCTGTTTTCAAATATCAGTGCTTTGCCATCAAGGAGCATGTTCCAGAGCATTTCCCAGAGGCTCTAGAGATGTCCCAAAGAGGACTGTCTCGTGCCGTTTGGTGCAGTGGCAACAGCATTAGACTAGCTGGGGCTTTCCGGCAGACTGCTTCAGAATCAGCACTCATTTAACTAGATATATTCTCAGCCGCCTAATAAAAGAAAGTCTTGTAGCCTGACAAGCATATCTCACATTAATCTAAAATGAAGTGATCTTCACTTACTAAGGCTAAGCCTTGGATTTTAAGGCTTTGTGTTTCCTGGGCCACCGTGGGTGATTACTAATAGAAGGAAGCTGGGGCCTGCAGGGGCTTTGGGCTGTGCGAGAGTAAACACTAAAGCTTGAGTTCCAGCCAGCTGGCAAGTATGGAAGTCTTTGAAGAAGGTAACGCAAGAAGGGAAAAGGAGAATGCAAAGCTTTTTGTACTGAGTGAGAGTCGGAGCCCGGCCAGCCAGTAGGACCAACGTGGGCAATAAGAAATGCTTGTCCTGGGACTTCCCTGGCAGTTCAGTGGTTAAGACTCTGTGCTTCCAATGCAGGGGACGCGGGTTTGATTCCTGGTCGGGGAACTAAGATCCCACATGCCTCACGACGTGGCCAAAAAAAATGCTTCTCCCTGTGGATGAGCCTCTGAAAGGGACATTCCGTCTCCATTGTTCCACTCTGAGGGGCACTGCCGTCTAGAGATCAGCCCACGAAACTGGAAGAAACCCTTTGGGGTGGTGGGTATCCAGTTTGCTGTGCATCTGGCAGGATCTGTGGATGGTAGGGTAGGGGTCCCCCAGCTGGTCCCAAATTTAAATGAGGCATATAGAAAGAAAACTAAGGACAGATTACTTTCCTACCTCTGAGCCTTCTTTGGGAAGAAGCACCATGGAATGGTGACAGTTATCTGAAACATTTTAAGCTCCCTCCTTGAACTCCTGTCCCTGAGGAATCAAATGACCAAGAAGCCACAGGAACCCACCCCAGATTTCCCCAGGAGGTGGAGTGATGCCAGAAGGGAAGAGAGTGAATGGCCCCTCGGCCCTCCCAGAGCCACCAGAATGAGACTGGTTGCACTGGCTCTGTCGTGTTAAGTGTGTAAAAAGCTATACATTCTTCTCTTTTCTCATTTCCCATGTTTATGCGTATGGATGAATAAAGTGACGTGGAAATTATTTGAAAATCCTGGAAGGAAGGTACTCGTCAAATACAGTATTTTTTTCAACCAATAAACTTACTATTTTTATAGCACTGTTTTTGCCAAGAGTTGTGAAATCACTTGTGTACATAAGGAAGTGAAGATTACATGCTGCCCTGAAGTCATTCAGCAGCACAGAATCAGCACTTGAAATCTCATCTCTTGTTCTGCCTATTTTAAGAACTGTCCTGGTTGGAGCATAACAAGTAGACTCACGTGGCATTAGAGCTGGAAGGGCCTTTTAAAGACATCTGGTCCTACTTTTTACCTGATATGCAACTCCTCCCTACCGACTACCCATGAAGAGCTCTTCTGTCTTGGGCTACTTCTCTATTTTAGGGATGACTCCGATTGTCATATTAAACCAAAATCTGCCTCCTTGTCAAGGCTCTGGAGTGCTTGCCTTACCCCCACTTTAGGATAGAACGGCCAGTTTAGAACCTGAGTAGCCCTCTCAGGCCTTCACCATGATTGTGGTTGGAGAGGAACTGAAACCCAGCTCAACAGGGGATAGTAAATGTTGATTAAGAATTGCAAAGCTGGGGCTTCCCTGGTGGCGCAGTGGTTGAGAATCTGCCTGCCAATGCAGGGGACACGGGTTCGAGCCCTGGTCTGGGAAGATTCCCACATGCCACGGAGCAACTAGGCCCATGAGCCACAATTACTGAGCCTGCACGTCTGGAGCCTGTGCTCCGCAACAAGAGAGGCCGCGATAGTGAGAGGCCCGCGCACCGCGATGAAGAGTGGCCCCCGCTTGCCGCAATTAGAGAAAGCCCTCGCACAGAAACGAAGACCCAACACAGCCATAAATAAATAAATAAATAAATAAAATTAAAAATACAATTAAAGTGAACTAAAATTAAAAAAAAAAAAAAAAAGAATTGCAAAGCTTCCAGGGGCCTTCTCTGGTGGTCCAGTGGTTAAGACTTTGCCTTCCAATGCAGGGGGTGCAGGTTCCATTCTTGGTCAGGGATCTAAGATCCCACATGCTTCCCCGCCAAAAAACCAAAGCATAAAAAACAGAAGCAATATTGTAACAAATTCAATAAAGACTTCAAAAATGGGCCACATCAAAAAAAGAAAATATTAAAAAAAAAAAATTGCAAAGCTTCCAAAGCAGTAGGAAATGCTGAGGGTTCACAGCACCATTGGGCAGATGAGAAAAAGGTGCCTGCTCCAAGGAGAACACCCCTGGTCAGGAAGATGGTGCTTCTTGGTAAATTTGAAAGAGGCACTCCCTTGTCCTGGGGCACAGCATGGCCAGCAGACGGACTGGATTTTACCACCCCCCCCCACCCCCGTCCTTCAGCCAGGTATTCTTGTAGAGTGATTGATGTGCACTGCCATACTTCTTGACCCTGATTTAACTACTTGTGCTGATGCAGTTTGAAAGAGGGCCCTCCAACAGGTTTCCTGTTTCCATTTTTACCTTACACTAGGTCCAAAAAGGTTTCTCCTTTCTCAAGCTGTTGTCCAGTTAGTTTATCTTCTCCATTTCCCCCATGGTACAGGGCCCTGTTTCTGCCTATTACGTTTGCTTCACCAGTGCTGCCGAACTTAAGCTCCCTGGTTCCCAGCAGCCTGGGCCCATGCTCCCTTCAGGTAAAGGTCTGTCGGCCCCAGTGTTGTCTCACAAGGGCTCCAACAGATGCTGGGCTGCCGTTTAGAGTGCCAGGTACACTTCCGGTGTGTGAAAGGAAGATTTCCTGCCCTTTTAATCATGAAAAGAATGTCTAGGAGGGCACCCTTGGCCTGTTAAGTGTGGGCGAAGAATGTCTCCTGCCATATCAGGAAAAAAAGGATGTGACCATCAAGCCTGCAGCCACCCCCAACTGTGCACCCTGAGGGGATTCAGGGTGGATGGAGAAAAGCAGGATATTGGCCCTAGATAGTTAAGGTGCATATCAAGGGAATGATTTCAAAGAGCCCAGACTCTTGTATCTTCCCATACATAGAAAAGCACTAATTCATTAACTTGAGGTGTCTGTTTACTGGTCTTTAATTAACAGTAAGCTTTTGATATTACAAATGCCTGGGTTTTGCAAAAACTCCCATCCTGGCTTCTCCCCTGCTGCTTTGGAGCAGTCCCTCAGAGGTATCCGAGAGAGGCTGCCTCCAGGGCTTGAGTCCTCAGAAAGTCTACCGAATAAAACAATTCTCAACTTTTAGGTTGTGCATTTTTTTCATTCAACATAAATTTTGGTGAAGCTGTTGGGTAATGTATCCTCACAGTATCCTGTTTGCTTTTTCCCAGATTGCTCTGGGTCTCCTGCCTTCCTCTCCTCTCCTTTGCCTCCCAACACCTGGCCAAGTGTGTCTACTTAGAATGGATATTGTTTCAAGTGAGTGCTCAGCAGTCAGGAAACACATTTTGGACACTGACTTCTGGACAGTACACCGTGTACTTGTACCCTTGAAAATAAAATGTATCTGATGAAAGTAGACCTCCTCCAGAGTGTGCTGAGCTGAGGGAAGCAAAAGCCAAATCCAGGGCTCTAGCGTTTCCTAAGGAACAGCCAAGGCTTTGTGCTTGCTTCTCTGCAGACCCGCCTCGCCTTGGACAGCGGCAGGCACGGGGTGCCACATGGAGGGAGGCTGCCCGAAGTCACTGTCGGCCAGTCCAGGCTGCAAAATGTGCGCGGCGGCTGAGGGAGGCTTCCTCCAGCCACGTGCGCGGTGACAATCCACGTGCAGCAGGAAGGCGGTGCACACTCGGAGCTGCCCGCCTCCCGAAGCCTACCGCGCAAGAGCAGGGTAGACGGGGCTATCCTTTTGGCTTCGGTGTCAGAGCCTCCGCTGGAGTCCCACGCCACCGCCCTCGGCGTCCAGGTCCCCAGAAGTCAGGGCACCGCCCACCCTTCCAGCGTGACGCGGGCGCGGGGGCTCGGGAGTTGTAGTTCCCGGCTGGGCGCGAGCGCCAGGGCTGGGGCGGCGCGGACTCCACGTCCCGGCGGGCGGCGCGGCTCGGCCCGGGGCGCCGGGGGAGGGGCTGCTCGGCCCTTTAAACCATTCAGGGCAGCTCCGAGGGCCGCAGCCGGGGACGGCGCCACGCGGGGGCCGAGCAGACGCGGCGGCGGCGGCGGCGGGGCGCTCCGGGGAGGTGCGTACTGGGCCCCTTCGTCCCCCGGACCTGCGGGGGCGCGGGTCCCCGGATCCCGGGGCCTCGCGGACCTTGGGCTCCGGGCGCCCACGCGGGCGGGAGCGGGCCGGGCTGAGCTTCCCGCGTGAACCCGCCCCTTCCCCGCGGCGCTGGTGGTCAGGTGGCTGCCTGCCCCCGGCCGCCTCTCCACCCAGCCCCGGATCCCCTCCCAGGCTTTCC
Source organism: Balaenoptera musculus (assembly GCF_009873245.2). NCBI lineage: Eukaryota > Metazoa > Chordata > Mammalia > Artiodactyla > Balaenopteridae > Balaenoptera > Balaenoptera musculus. The sequence goes on from NC_045797.1 coordinate 14,807,272, forward strand.
TTGGCGTGGCCCCCTGGACTGTCCTGACTCCAGCCCCTCTCCCAGCCCGGGACCCTCAGGCCAGGGAGAGTGGCTCCCTTTCTGGATGTTAGGGCCCCGCGGCGTTTCTGAACATCTGGGTGGAACGCGGAGGCCCCCGGTGGATGCCGGAGGGTGTCCACGTTGCGGCGGGGGCTCAGCCCGAAGTGTGGGCGCTCAGAGCCGCAGCGGGAGCCCTGCCTCTGGTGTTGACCACCTTCCTCTCCCCCGCACCGGCTTTGGCCAGTCACTAGACCCTGGACTTTGACCTGTCTCTCTCCACCAGGCCCGGGCAGCTGATGGTTTTGGCGAAGTACCTTAAGGTAGCTGGGTCCACCCCCTCTTCCCCACCTACCTCTTGTCCTCCCCCCACACCACCACCACCCTGGCTCCCCTCCCTCATGACCGCCTGGATCCTCCTTCCTGTCAGCCTGTCAGCATTCTCCATCACTGGCCTATGGACTGTGTGAGTAAAGAGGGGGATGGGGGTAGGCAACTAGGGGACAAAGTGGACCCAGGCTGAGGAGGGACAGGACCCAACAGGAGCCTGATGGCACACACAAAGTCCCTTGTCCTGTTGCAGGCTCCAGGGTGGTACCCAGGGTCACTCTGGCTGTCTGCAAAGCCTGGCCTGGTGCCTGGGCACACAGCCCCTTGGGACAAGCTGGCACCACTGCTGTCCAGCAGGGTGGCCCTGACAGACACACTTCTAGCCAGGGCAACTTCCAGAGGTCCTCTAGCTTGGGACTAGGCTGTGGGTTCTAGAGTAGTGTCAAGCTGCAGGGCCACCCCAACTTGAGTCCCGGGAAAGGACAATGAGGCTGAATGGGGGCAGAATCAAAGGAAAAGAGTCAGTGGGAGAAAGCTGGGTGCACCATGGGGCGGGGTGACCGTTGTGCTCCCGCAGGTATGCCATGGCCGTGATGAACCACCACGTGTGCCCCGTGGAGAACTGGTATGGCGCACTCTGCAGACAGCCTCACTCTAAAGCTCCCTTCATCTCTGTTCCCTCTGGGGCCGGGGCTGCCTCGAGCCAGATGGAGACACTGGGCCTCACTGCTCTTCTCTGACATTGGCAGCGCCTGCCCCTCCCCAGGCATGGCTTCGTGCCCACCTACCTGCTTCCCACAGTCATTCGCCCCTTTGGCTTCTGTCCTAGGGGGGCCCTGGGAAGTGGGCTCTTCTGCCCCTGCCAAGGGAGGTCTGGGAGGGTGGTCTCCGAGAGGCCTGAGGCTACAGGCCAAGGGCCTGGGGGAACCCCTTTCCCCCAGGCTACTCTCTGTCCTGCCTGCCAGGTCCTACAACGAATCCTGCTCTCCTGACCCCACTGAGCAAGGGGGCCCCAAGACCTGCTGCACCCTGGACGATGTCCCCCTCATCAGGTAAGGCCTAGAAACCGCGCAGGTCACAGAGACCCAAGGCCCTGCTAGACTCCCAACTAAGCCCCCCCCCCCCAGCAAAGGCCTGTCCTTGGGTCTCAGGAATAATAATTCCACTAAGAGCACTTAATTACAATATTACTTACCAATTACTATGTACCGGACCCTGTGCTGAATGCTTTACATGCGTAGCGGCATTTAATTCTTCTAGCACTAAGGCAGCTGTTGTTTTCACCATTTTATAGGCAAGGAAAGTGAGACAGAGCTATGTCATCCATCCAGGTCTCTCAGCTAGTAAGTGGAGGCACCTGGATTTAAGTTCAAGCTCTCTGTTTGCCCAGCCCAAGTTCTGGCTTAAGGGAAGCCAGACCCCCTGCAGGCCTTGACAGTCTCAGGGCGTCCAAGAGCCTCGGGGTCTGCTGAGCAATCCTGGGCACCGCCTACCCCAGCACGCACACCAGCTCTGCCCTGGGGGGAGGTGCGGCCAGCCTAGGGCCAAATGTTTGTGAGGGGCACGGGCCCTTCTCATCATTCGGGCTTGCCTGCTAAGGAACAGGCACAGATAAGGCAAGGGAGAGCGGGCGGGCCAGAATGGGGCCTTCCGGTGCTCCTGCCCCCCCTCACTCTGTCCTCGCCCCCTCCTCTCAGCAAGTGCGGCACATACCCCCCAGAGAGCTGCCTCTTCAGCCTCATTGGCAACGTGGGTGCTTTCATGGGTGAGTTGTGCCCTCGGCCCGACCACCGCCCCGCTCAGTCCCGCCTGCCCTCACGCCCGCTCCCCACAGAGGCCCAGGAAGCCCTGGCCTCGAGCCGCCTACTTCCCTTCCGTTCCTTGAAGGCCCAAGGCTGACTCATACACAGCCACGCTGGTAGGGCACACCACCCGCCTGTCCGTTCCCTTCCTGCCCTCAGAGTATCTGGGGGAAGCTGGTGGGCTCGCTGGGCTGGGCTGGGCCAGGGCCAGAGCCGGCGCCACCTGTGCTCTCCTCCCCCAGTGGCCCTGATCTGCCTCCTGCGCTACGGGCAGCTCCTGGAGCAGAGCCGTCATTCCTGGGTCAACACCACAACGCTCATCACAGGCTGCACCAACGCTGCGGGCCTGGTGGTGGTGGGCAACTTCCAGGTGCGCCCGCCTGCCCACCTCTTGAACTTCCCCGAAGGGGGCCAGGCTTTCGGCAGGGGCCCTCAGTTTCCCGAGGGTGGACCCAGGCTGCGGGGTCTGCCCCTCAAGGTTGGGGGTGGGAAGAACAGGGCCCGGGAGGGGAAAAGCCCGGGAGGGAGGGACGGAGGGGGGTGGAGGGGGGCTGCTTCACGGGTCAGCCCCTCTCTCCGGGCCCAGGTGGATCACGCTAAGTCTCTGCACTACGTCGGAACCGGCGTGGCCTTCACTGCCGGGCTGCTCTTTGTCTGCCTGCACTGTGCCCTCTCCTACCACGGGGCCGCTGCCCCCCAGGACCTGGCTGTGGCCTACCTGCGGATCGTGCTGGCAGCCATCGCCTTTGTCTCTCTGATCCTCAGTATCCTTCCAGGACAGGGCGGCCAGGAGCTCCTCCTGTACCCCAGGCCCTATCCCACCCAAGACGGGGATCCGCCCCCACCCAGGGTGGTCTTCTGCCCCCCTCTCCCCGAGAGGTGAGGCCTGGTCCTCTGCCCCAGCCTAGCCGCATATCCGGGAAGGCAGAAAGGGTGTCGCGAGGCTCCCGCCCATCCTACTGAACGTTTCCTTAGCCCCATCCCAGGCGGGGTCTTCTTCATCCACGAGAGCTCTCAGCTGCAGCACGGGGCAGCCCTGTGCGAGTGGGTGTTTGTCATCGACATCCTCGTCTTCTACGGCACCTTCAGCTATGAGTTCGGGGCAGTCTCCTCGGAGACGCTGGTGGCCGCACTGCAGCCTGCCCCCGGCCGGGCCTGCAAGTCGTCTGGAAGCAGCAGCACCTCCACACACCTCAACTGTGCCCCTGAGAGCGTCGCCATGATCTGAGGCCTGGGGAGGGTGGCTGGCCCGGCCTCCGCAGCTCCCCACCCCGTATCTCCTTTGCGTTTATTTTGTACCAAAAAACGATTTTGAGAAAGTATTCTGTTGGGACAGAGGCTTCCTCGCTCCTGGGGGAGTGGCCATCCCACACCCACCTGTGCCATACAGGAGCGGGCCCTGGCAGCTGCCCAAGCTGCGCACAGCCTGCTCCCCACACCACAGTGTTATTTTTATGTTTTAAAGGTCACGTATCCTCATTCACCCAGCCAGCCCTTCAGGTGCCTTCTACTCCCCCGGTGCCAAGGCCAGACCACTGGGGTTTCCTGCTGCAGGAATTGGGGGCTGGGAACAGCAAGAGGGACAGCAGTCTGGGGGCGGGGGTGAGCACTCCTTAGTCTGTGGGAAGGCCTACTTCTGGGCCCACTGAGCTGCACTGGGATTCTTCACTCTGTCCCTTTCTTTAGGGCAAATAACACAGCAGAACCACGTGGGTATTTTAGTACTTTTTTTTATATATATATCTATTAAAAGAATTCTAATTTGCATGTTTGTAGTCTGTTATGGAGAGTCGGAGAGGGCCTGATCCTGGCTTTCCCTAAGCAAAGGATGGGAGAAAGCCTCTGCCCCCAGGGAGGGTCCTGAGCTCCCGCTGCTCTTTGAGAGCAGGACTGCCAAAAACAAAGGATGCCAAGCGCTATCCAAATACCCGGCAAGGGCTTGAAGGCCCTTTCTGGGCCTTTGAACAGTCTAAAGAGCCGACTCGATCATTTCACACTTCCTGTCCTGCTCAGAGTCTGGTTTGAAGTTTGATTCCACACTCAGGGATATGAGGAAGGGAGGATACAGAGAATAACTTGAAAATGTTTGTTAGAAGCAATCTTTGCAGTGAAGCAAAAGAAAGCCCCTGGGATTCTAAGGTTGACTAAAGATTGCAGGGGGAGGGAGAGAGATGGGCTAGTTTTTCTTTACCATTTTTAAGTAACTACTGGGTGCCAGACCCTGACGCATTTTGCTTTCCAACCACAGACACAGAGGCCCAAGCCCTGGCTGGTCCGGTTGGTGGCCAGGTTCTTGACCTGGCCCCTACTGCCCTGAGGCCGGCAGGCTTTGGCAGAGAGGGATACACAGCCTGGTACCTTCTACGGTTCAGGACCACCTTCCCCCATAGCAGCAGAGACCCACTAGAGGGTACAGAGTCCCTGCCCAGGCCTGTGAGCAATGGAGCGGCAAGATGGGTAAAGAAACTTTTAATGAGAATCCGAGGCAGAAGAGGAAGGTGTTGCGGAGGAGGGCTGGCGTGCGGTCCCAGCCACCTCATGTGTACATGGCTCCATGGAGGTTCTCGAGTCGGTGCTTCTGCTGCTGCTTGCGAGCCTGAAGAAAAGAGGGCACGCTGGGCAGGGGCCGTACCCCGAGGCCTGTGGGTGAAGGGACAGAGCAGCCACCGTGGGGCTGGCTCACTGTCTTCAGGCCCTGGGCACCTGCGATGCCAAGCCTCTTGCCCCTCGCTAAAATCACTGGGAAGGCCGCCAGACTCAGGGACCATGAGGCCTACTCAGGCCTGCTGAGGTGGGGAACGAGAGCGTCAAGGACGGACTCAGGGAGCCCCGTTACCACCCACTCCACTTACCCAGCCCCCTACCTTATCTCGTCTATACTCCTCATAAGTGTCATCATCAGTGGGCAGCTCGTGGCGGCACAGGGGGCAGGAATTTGTCTGGGAAAAGCAGTGCAGTGTACGAGCCCAGGTCTGGTCTTGATAAGCTAAAAACCGTCTCCAGCTCCCAAATCCCACCCCTACCCCTCTCCCGTCTCTGATCCCCCCAGTAGTCCATAAACAAAGCGGCTTGAGAACTGGGCCCAGGGCAGGGTGAGGGCTGGGAAAAAGGAAGCAGTACCTTGCTCAGCCAGGGCAGAATGCAGTTGGAGTGGAAGAGGTGATGGCAAGGCATCTCAATGGCAGTCTCCTCCTCCTCAAATTCCAAAAGACACACGGGGCACTTGAGCTCTTGAGGAGGGAGTGCTAATCAGGAGAGCTGCTATCGGCCCTACCTCCCAGCTCCCACTCCTGAAGGACACTTCTTGCCCCAACATGGCCTGGAAAACTGAAGGGCCAGACCATAGTCTGGCTTCCAGAGGGGGTGGGTCTGGCAGACCTGACCCAAATCGTGGAAAGAATTAGTGTTCTCACCAGCCTGAGAGCCCCTGATGACTGTCCTGGGGAGGTTCTCAACTGCAGTCTTGGCAGCAGGTGGAGGCAGGTGGTGATCCCAATCTACTACCAACCCCAAGTCTTCGAAGTCCATCCTATTGAAAAGGGACCTGGGAAGAAGAATCCAAGGTTAGAACCAAAGAAAAATCATACTTTCGGGGCTTCCCTGGTGGTCCAGTGGTTAAGAATCCACCTGCCTATGCAGGGGACACGGGTTTGATCCCTGGTCCAGGAAGATCCCACATGCTGAAGGGGAACTAAGCCTGTGCACCACAACTACTGAGCCCGCGCTCTAGAGTCCACGAGCTGCAACTACTGAGCCTGTGCTCCACAACTACTGAAGCCCATGCGCTCTAGAGCCCGCGTGCCACAACCACTAAGCCTGCGTGCTGCAACTACTGAAGCCCTCGCACCTAGAGCCCATGCTCCGCAACAAGAGAAGCCATTGCAATGAGAAGCCCACACACCGCAACGAAGAGTAGCCCCCGCTCGCTGCAACTAGAGAAAGCCCGTGTGAAGCAACGAAGACCCAGCACAGCCAAAACACAAAGAACAAAAAAACCCATATTTTCTCATTGCCCCCACAGTCCACTAAGCATTAACAGATAAATACTCTGCCCAGCTACTAGGACTAATAGCTACCCCTCAGTAGTGCTCACTACATAAAAAGCACAGTGGGAAATGGCTTACAGCTCCCATCAGACAACCCCAAGCACGCAGGCTGTTTATTCCCATTTTACACATGAGGCAACAGCTCAGAGAAGTTACCCAGGCCACGCAGGAATGACCTGGTAAAACCAGATTCCAAGTGGCAGTGTGGCTTCCATGCTTGGAGTTCCTACCCCGCCCCCATGACCCGCCTACTCCAGTACCTCCTAGAGCCCACTGCCCTCCGGCCCCGACTCCCCCGACTCTCCAGCTCGTCTTTTCCAGAACCCCCTTGCCCGGGCCCCTCCAAGGACGATCCAAATTATCGACTTCCCCCGAATCTCACTGTGGAACTAACTCTCCTGATTATCCGTCCTCCTCTGAATCTAATGCCCCAGATAATCCGCCTTCTCCAGCCAGCTTCAGCCCAGAAACCTGCTGCGTGAGCCCTACCTCCCAGCCCCGCGCACCCACCTTGCGAGCTCCAGCAGCATGTTGGTTCGGGCATCCTGCTCGGGGTGCAACGGCTCGCAGTCGTGTTCATCGAAATAAGACGCCATGGCAGCGGGCCTGACACAGCCCTCAGACCCCGCTGGACCTCAGCCTAGCGGTGCAGGCCAATAAACTGGCGAGTTGAGGGAGGGTGACCAATCATAGCATCCGAAAGGCGGGCACAGTGGCTCTTTCGCCTCAGGGAAAGCGGAAGTATTGATTTTATCACCTTTCATTGGCTCGATTAAGTCAGGTGACCAAAGGCTGACGCCAATGGCAGGGGCCGGGGCTGGTCAGAAAACTTTCGATTTGCAGTCCCGGCCTAGGGTAGGTTCATGGGAGTGACGTGTGGATCGCGTCCCTAGAGCCCTGAAAAACCAAGGGTCTGGGCTGTAGGGCTCCTCCATCCGCTCTGTGGCTCAGAGAGTCTCGGCGGGACAGATGTCAGAGGTGTCTCTGAGAGAGAGAGGGAGGCCCTGGCCCAGGGATCATGGTTCTGCGAGCCTAGGGAGGCCTGGTGTCAGGGTGCTTCCCGCTGCTCTGTCGTGGCCTCGCCGGGCACTTCTGCACGTTAGTTTGTTCAGGACTTGGCGCTTCACTCCTCCACTACTCCCGCAAAACAAACAAAAATTTCCTGCTCATTTCTTCTGTGTTAGGCACAATAATAAAGGCTGGGGCAGCCTCCCCAACCGAGAGGAAGACGATCCCTGCAGGGGAATCTGGGGCCTTACCAGCTCATGGAACTATGTGTGTGACCTTTAGCCCATTGCTCAACTTCTCCCCTAGCTTCTGTAAAACCAGTGGCTTGAATTAAATAAGTGGTTTGCATCCCCGGCTACCCATGAATCTCCTGGAGAGAGAAGAAGAGGAGGGGTTGCAGCTTTAGGGAAAAAAACAAAAAAACCGTGTCTGATACTTAGCCTCAAAGATTCTGATTTAACTGATCTAGGCCTGGGAGTGGTACTTTTTTAATAAGTTCTACCGGTGATTCTGATGTGAGGCAAGGTTGAGAACGACTGCACTAAATGATTTGGATGATAGCTAGCATTTAGTTGGCATCTAGAACCATTACATTGAGAGATATTGTACATAGGGTATAAATACTCTTCACAATCATCCTGGGAACTAGTATCATTATCCCCTGTTACATATGTAAAACCCAAGTCCACATTCACAGGGCCTCTTAGTGGTGTTGCACACCTAAGTGCAGCACCGGGTGCTTGCCTCCATCTTCCCCAGGAAAGGCAGATGGCGGTGAGCCTAGCAAAAGTAACACGCTCTGTGCGGGTACAGCTCCACACAACTCGATGGTTTGTTCTTGTTTCTCCATCAGTAGCCCTCACTCCACCTAACAAGGAACTGTTTCTGTTGCACACTTGACCCTGAATTCCCCTTCCCACCCACTTTGACATGCAGTTAAGGAGTTCAGGCAGCGGCTGCCCTGTTTCCCAGGTCTTGGTAGGGCCTTTCCTTCTTCCCCAGCCTTCACCCAACCATCTTACTTGGTGCCCTGAAGGCACTGCCTCCCTGGCCCTTTGAAAAGCCCCAATTCTTTCCCACAGGGCAAACTTTGTGACTCTGCATTACAGCACCATAGAAGGAAGCCCTTTCCCTTTCCTGCCACCTACCCCACCTGTGATCTGGCGTAAAGCTTGAGGGAGAAATTGGAGCAGAGGTGCTCAAGGGGAGAAGTCTCTCTGAAGGTGAGAACCTTGTGATATAAAGATCTTGGAAGTGCTTTCCTCTTTGTCATCCTATCTGGAGTCCCATGGGTCCTCTGAACATCCCAAGACTCAGAAAAATAACAGATTTCATTCTCAGGGAAACAGACTTGGAGGGCACTGGTTGAAGGGTCTGGTTTGGGGGCTGTTGTGTCTTTACACCTGCACCCCAGAAGGATCTGTCTGTAGGGTTGGATCAAGTTGAGAAGGGAGAAGGGCCACCTCCCAAGGCTGGAGTCCTTTGGGACTTTTTTCTGTTTTCTGAAGACCTTCAAACACACACATACACACATACACCAGTTTTTAACCAAACAGCAGCTTTTAACCCAACAGCAGCTTTTACTAAGCTCCAGGTGGGGCTGCCCTGGCATGGCCAGCGCAGCAGGTTGCCCTCAAGGGCCAGTCTCTGGTGTGATAGGAAGTAACAAAGGTGCACAAATTGGTGCTGCCCTTCCACGCTCACTGGGGTGGCTCAGAAGGGAGCAAACTCCAGGGTTCTCTGAAGACCAGAACCGACCAGTGTGGCTATTCGGCCTCTTTTCCAGGCCCAGCTGTGTCATTCCCCAGGCCCTGAGGCAGCACCTGCATCCTGGGCCTGTGGGGCACTGCTGCCCTTGCTGCTTTGTGGGAGAAACATGGCCAGCAACACAATCAGGAGGATGAGCAGACCACCGCCTACTACCAGCCCCAAGTAGATCCGGCAACGGACATTCTCCCAGCGCTTCTTCTGGGCCAGAGTCTTGGTTGTCTTGCTGAAGGCGGAGCTCTGTGGACACCCCCAGACACAGGGTAGGAGTTAGTGGTTTCCCCAGAGCCCTGGACCAGCTCCTTCCAACCCAGCCCCGGCGAGGCCTAGTCTCCTCCCGCAGCCTCCCCATCCTGTCAGCTCCCTTTCTCTACGCAGCCTGCCCTGGGATCCTCCCAGCCTGACTCCTGGTCTCCCACACTGGTGTAGCCCTTGACTCACAGCCCTACAGGCTCACCCCCAGTTAACAATGCCAGTCTTCAACCTGTAGGATGATCCACAGCTTCAAACCAAGGCCTTCGTACTTCATGAGACCTCCCCACCCACTGCATAGCTAAGCTAGGGATGCTTCAAGAAACCCACGGTCCCCACACCGGCCCTTGGGTGAGCCTCAGGCCCTACCAACGGCCGGGAGACCCTGAGCACAGCCTGAGAGCTCCCCCTGAGGGCCCCTCCTAGCCTCTCCCTCCCCCTCCCTGCTTCTCCAGGCCTCACACCATGTCCAGGAGTTGGTCTGAACGCTGTTCCAGCTCCGCCAACTTCCCGTCGCGCTCCAGGACCTTGTCGAAGTTGTTGAGCATGATTTCTGTCACCTCATCCGCCTGCCGCTGGCACCGCTCCAACTCTTTCCCTGCCTGGACACCAAGCCCAAGGTCAGGGCTACATGAGGCCCCCACCTGACCCTCATCTGGTCCTGAGACCTAGAGGCCTCCTTGCCCCACTGCACAAGCGCACGCGTGTGTGCACATGCACGTGTATGAGTAAGGGGAACAGCGCCTTTCATGCAAGGGTCTGATATGTGCGGAGGGAAGGGCTGGCCTCTTGGGTGTGTACGGCTCACCTTTGGCTCCTCCCTTTGCCCATCAAGGCAGGTCCTAGGTCGGCCTTGACTTCCAGCATCTCAGCTTCCTCTAAGATGCCTGAGGATGGGACCTTCCCAGGACCCACCCTCCCACAAAGCAGACGCTTGGCTCACCTGCTCCAGGATGGCCTCAACCTACTATGCACCTGCCTGTGGCTTCCCACTGGCCTAAGGAGGCAGCAAAGAACACAGAACCAAGCTGCTTGGCCAGAGCCAGACAGGGAGGAGATCCAGCCCACTGAGCTAGAAGGATAATTTTGGACCACCACACGTTATAGTCTCTGCCTAACCCCACAGACACACACACACACACACACACACACACACACACACACACACAAACTGAGATCAGATCTCGCTCCCCTCCCTCCTCCAGCCTCTGACTGGTCAGGCCAGTTCTGCCTCCTGGCCTGACCCTGCTCCCACATCAATGCTCAAAGTCGATTCGTTGTCTGCCTGGGAGCCTCGGCCTTCCTGGCCTCTGGCCTCCAGCTTTCCAGCTAGCCAGGATCTTCACTGGGATCCAACTCACACAGGAGAGACCAGCTCTTGGATTTCCCAGCCTGGGCAGCAGCCTCACCTGACAAAAGAACCCAGCTCATTTCAGAGGACTGGGAAGGGAGATGCAGGGTCCAAGCTGGGGGAGAGGCCAGGAAGAGGAAGAACACAGGGATCACAAGCAAGAAAGAAACTGGGCTTTGGATACATGCAACTGGGAGAGACCCAGGGCAGGAGGCCCTGGTAAGAGCCGGAGGTCCAGGGACATGTCGGGAGATGAATCCCAGCGGATTAGCAAACCACAGGAACTCCCTCCCCCAGCCCTGTCCCCCAGAGCCCAACCCTGTTCTCATCTCCTCCTCACAGAGCATGGGCCAAGCTCCCTTTCCTGCCAGACTATATTGCCCATTGTCTGCAGCAGACATTTTGGCACTTGACTGAATTCCACTTAAAACCAGAGAAAGGGAAGGGATCTGGTGGTCACAGAGGGCCACCTCCTACTCAGCCAAGAATCCCCGTTCAGGATCCCTGCAGCTGCCTTGCATGTAACCTCCAAGCATTCCCAGTATATGAATCCTATCTCCCCAACTGGACCATAAGCTCCCAGGGGGAGGGCAGGGGCCAGTGCCCTGCCTTTGTCTGCCACCAGCCTGGAGGCCCAGGAGGCCACCACAATGGTGACCATCCGCAAGGACTCAGTGAGTGAGCCAATCGCATTATAACTTATCCAAATGCAACTGTCATTCTCAAGTTTGTTATCCCAGTGTGTTTATCTAGCCCAGCTGGAGTTTCAAGGGGCAGGCATCTGAAACCCAAGTAGGTCAATATTTACTCATGAGCTAGAAAAGTAACCCATTTCGAGAGGGGGCCGGCAAACCACGACAGGGCAGTACACTCATGGGCTGGGGGAAGCAGTAGCTGGGGAACAAGGAAGCACTATGAAGAAAGCAGGGAATTTGTACTCATCTCTTGAGTTTTCCTGAGTCAACCACCATCACCACTATTATTATGACTAAATTATTCAACAAGTCTCCATTACTTGGAGTCTCTCACATTCAAATAGTCCAAGGCAAAAACCTGGGAATGGACCAAGATTCAAAAATGAGAATCACTGCTAGAGATTGGTGGGATGTTACATATCATTTTTTCTAATCTAAATGCTACAGCTGTTGTTATCTTATTCTCCAACATGGGGTGATGTTGGGTCACATTCTTCAGGACAGCTGGCTGTGCCTCCCACTGCAAGCTGTAGCCTCCTTCCCCCACTGCGAAGCCAGGCCTGTCCGGAGCCCAGATGGGCCCAGGCCTAAAAGAACACATTCGCACCAGGGAACACAGAGGGCTGGGGCTCAAGTCTCTAGCCCTCCTTGGCCCTCCTCAACCAGAGGAAAAAGGACACTGTATGCACAGGTCTCTGCTGGCACGGTGATTCAAATAAAGAACTGCCGGGTGTGGAAGGAGGTAAAAGACCGGAGGGCGGCCACGCTGCATCCTGCCACATAGAGTTCAACATAGTGCCTGGCACACCGTGAACGCGTGGAAAATATTTTCTGAATGAGTTGGGCCGGTTCTTGAAAAGATCGCTATAGGCTGGGGGAAAGAGGTGTGTATGATACAGTTAGAGAAGAGTAATGAGTTTACCCCATGAGATACAAATAGCGAGTGTTGAGCTGCCCACAGACAGGTGATTCCTGAGAACCGAGATGGACGGGGCGGGGGGAGGGGGGGGGCGGTGGCGGCATGTGGTGGAGACTACTGCCACAGGCAAACAGAGACACACTCTGGACAGTGACGGATCTGGCAGAGGGTAAAAGTCAAGAAGAGGAAGCTCCCGTGGAGGGAGGGATGGATCAAGAGTTTGTGTAGTTTTCTGAGCCTGGAGGGGCTTCAGGAGACTTTCTCTGTTGGTGGTAGACTGGCATGAACGAAAGTGAGATAACTCAGGCCAGAGGACACCAGAAGGCATGTAGAAATGCTATCAGCAAGGGTATGTGAAGAGGTCCCCAGGCTGGGGGGCCGGGAGGAACGGAGGGCAAGAGAGGAAGGGTGGGTGAGAGGGGAAGGGAGGGTGAGAAGCATTTCCGAGCTTGGGTAGGGGCAGCATTTTTGGCAGACGGAGGGTGGTAGTTACACAGGAAATTGACAGACTGTTACCCGGTGTGCAGAATATCCCTCCTTCAATTCTCAAATCTCTCCTCGGGTTTTTCCAGGCCAAATACAGCTGGTTCCTCTGAAAAGAAAGCTCTCAAAAACCTCCCTGTCCAAACTCTCCTGTCTCCCCTCTTTGCTGATTAGTGCCTACGAAACCCTATCCCAGCTGTCACTGTTGTCATCTTCAGAGGGACCCGGGCAGCGACCTGGTGTATCACCTCCTTCCTGGGTCAGCGCTCGCCTGAGCTCAGAGCCTAAGAGCCGGGCTCTGCATTACAGCCCTGGGTTCCTTCAAATCCTGCCTCTGCCACTCACCAGCTGAGTGACTAAAGACTGGGGATATGACCTTTCTGACCCCTCCGCTTCCTCATCTATAAAGTGGTGACAATAATATCTCCCATAACATTAGCTAAGGCATGTGGCATGTTATAAATAAAGTGCTTAGCACAAGTCCTGACACATACTAAAATGCTCAATAAATAATAGCTATTATTGCGGTAGCCCAAGTTTCCCTAGGTTTTTTTTTAGCTGTCAGATCCCAGGAACCACACCTGTGGTCAATAAAACCTCTTAAATATTTTTACGAAATACACAGCCAAGCAAGCTCTTGTGCACTTAATCGTTTCTAACCTAAATATAAAACTTGACATGGGCCTTTGATAACCTATATCTATTTTATTTCCATCAGGCGCTGCAGGCTGTTGAGAAGGTTTTACCTCTTGGTAGTAATAATAGCTCCCACTCAATGGGCACATACTCTGAGCTGAGAACTGTGCTGCTAGCTCTTTGTTCACTTTATCTCATTTAAGCCTCACTACAATCCACTGAGGAAAGTACTCTCATCCCAGTTTTATAAGAAACTGAGGCTCGGAGGGGTTAAATCACCCATCCAAGGTCACAGAGCCAGTGAGTAGAAGATCTGGGAGTTGAACAAACTTAGTCTCCAAGGATCACATTCTTAACCCCTGTGTTAAACTGGATGCGGGTAAAGGGAGGTCAAATGCTTTAGCTGGCTGGCTAAAGACTCACCAAGTTTGATGCTGCCAGCTCAACTTGTGTGCATATGAGGGAGGCCTGTGGCTCAAAACCCAAATTCTTTGCACAGAGCATGAGTGAGGACCATCTACAACATGAATGAATTCATTACCCATTCAATTTCTATCTTTCCCATCACTATTTTGTTCCTACTCTATCCCCTATACAAGTCACCATGACTGGCACAAAGGAAATGCCCAAGAAACACTTGTTAACTGAATGAATCAGAAAAGAGGAGAAAAGAAGGGAAAGCAAGAAGGACCAGGTAGGGAAGGCGGATGGGAAGAAGGAAGGGAAAGCGCTAAGGGTGGACAAAGGGGCAGCAATAAGAGAAAAAACAGAGGGAAGGGGCTAGGAGATGGTTGGGAGAGAGAGATCAATCCCCAGGCTCAGATCCACTATTTGCCTCAGATGAACCTGTGAGAGTCCCAGAGTTTCCCAGCACCCCCCAGTAAATTATCACAGCCTCAGCCTTCATTTCAAGAGTTTCCTCTTCTCACCAAGTGCTAAGGGCCAGCCACAAGCCCAACCTAACCCTGCCTGATTCCTTGCTCTGCCCGCTGGGAAGTGGGCTCTGGGCTCCGTCCCATTCCCTGGGCCTCCCTCAGTTTCCTGGCCTGGCCTTAGAGCTCAGTGCTACCTTCCTGCCCCGCTTCCTCTTCCTGCCTCCAGTTCCCTGGAGATGAGGCCATCCAGGCATCTCGACCCCCAGCCAGGCCACATCCACATCCATCACACCTCTGCTGGCTTCTCCATGGCGGAATCTTTTTTTTTTTTTTGGCAGTATCTTTTTTTTTTTTTTCTCTTTTTGGCTGTGCCATGTGGGATCTTAGTTCCCTGACCAAGGATCGAACCTGTGCCCCCTGCATTGGCAGGGCAGAGTTTTAACCACTGGATCCCCAGGAAAGTCCCTCCATGGCAGAATCTTAAAGCACCAAGCCTGCTTCCTGCCGGGCACAACTTCCCAGGAGTTCCAGGGGAGAGGAGAAGCGACTGGCACCAACTGCTCCTGACACCTTTGCCTTGGAAATGACAAGTGGGGACAGAGGCCAGAGTCTACAGCAGGAGTGGGGGATGACTCAACTCAAGAAAGTGTCCCTAGGTACGGGTTAGAAGGCAGTCAGGCTATGCCACACTGATAACTTCAGTGGAACTTTTATAGTAAACATCTTTCTTTCTCTGTCCCCAGGGGAAGGAGTTTGCCCTCCAACACCCTGCCACAGGGCTGGCCTCTACCACCCCATCGGCTCAGGTTTCCAACCCCTGGGCCAGACTTGGCCCCTCACAGCTCCAGGAAGGGCTGAAGAGGTCACCATATTACCCACCACTTCTCAGGAGCAGGTTTTGAGGGCCAGGCAGGTCTCTGCCATTGTATCTCCTCTAACCTCCTAAGGACCCAGCAAGGCGGGTATCGCTGACCCCACTTCACGATGCGGAAAAAGAGGCTCAGGGAAGCTAAGTGACTTGCCCGGGGTCACAGAGCGGGTAAGTGGCCACCACCAGGATCTCAGCCCGGAGTCTGACTCCGAAGCCGGTGCTCGTAACCGCTTGGCCCCGGCAAGTGGGAAGCCGGAGTCCCGCTCACTCGGCGCGGGGCAGCCGGGACCCTCGCACAGCCGCCCTTTCCCTCCCGCGATGCGCGCGGCGAGCCGAGGGTCCGGCCCCGGTCCTGCTCCCGAGCGCCGTTCCGAAGGACGCCCCCGCCCTTGGACTTCGGACTCCCGCCTCGCACCTCCCCCCACCCACGCTCGCCCTCTGCCCCCCGTCCCGGGCCCTCACCATCGCCGCCGCCGCTGCCTCGCCGCTCCGGTTCCTCTGCCCGAGCGGCCCCAGTGCCAGGGAGCTGGGAGGAAGCGGAGGGCGGGGCGGGGCCTGCCTCGCGGGGGCGGGGGGCGCGCCTTCTGGGAGCGGCGACCGAAACCAAGTCAAATCAGTCAAGTCGGAAGCGGCCGGCGATGGCTCCCGGGATCCCGGTTCGGCACCTCTCCCCGGGCCGCCGGCGCCCGGCTCGGGATGACTGCCCAGCCTGGTGAAGTGGGACCTCCGCCCAATCAGCCTGGTGCCTGGTCTACAGCTCGGGACCCCAGTCTATGAAATGGTCCCAGTGGAGTGGGCTCTGGAACGGGCTCAGGGAATCCTCTCTGGAACGGCATCCAAGCTCAGGTAGACCGGGTTGATCTGGGGAGGAATCATTTATTCATTCAACAAGCTCCTGTAGGAGCGCCATTGTCCTGCACTGTGCTAGGCGCAGGAAACGCAGTGAACATCTGGACAGGGTCTTTGCCACCTGGGTGAGTGCAACTCACCCATAATCAAAAACCGACCACACCAAAGTTCTGAAACTAAATAAAGTTTATTCACAATAAATATCATGAGTGCACTACCTGCCACTGGAGGGTACATTTTAAAACGGTCAATTGTATGTTTTGTGAATTTTACCTCAATTAAAAGAGAAAACAGACCCCCGTGGAGAAGGTGCTAGCTCTAGCTTTTTCTTTCTTTCCCCTTCACCACGTGGGCAAGTGCAGGCCTGTCCTGATATGACCCCCTTCCTCAGCTGGAGGATTAGGGAGGCTGGTGTGTCTAACCTTCTGTCCAGAGCCTCCCTGAGCTGAATCTATCCATCCTCAGCCTGCCCTTTCACTGCTACAGAGAAGCCACCAGCCACCTGTTCTCTACCCCACCCCATACCATCCCAACATCTCAAAGATGGCCCCTCTGGGGGAAGGGGGTTGGGGGCTTCCCTCTCCCACGTTGACCCCCATGTGAGCACAGACCCCACCCCCAGCCTGGACAGACTAGGTCCCAATCACCCCAGTTGCTTGGACCTCGAGTCTAGGAGTGGACTGAGAAGAGAGAGGATGGACAGGATCCTGACAAAGTCTGCCCCCAGGGTCTCTTCTGTGCTTTCCTCCCTTCCTAGTTTTCAGGGCATGGTTCTATTTTTTTTTTTTTGGCTGCGCTGCACGGCATGTGGGATCCTAATTCCTCAACCAGGGATCAAACCCACGTCCCCTGCATTGGAAGTGTGGAGTCTTAACCACTGGACCACCAGGGAAGTCCCCGGAGCATGATTCTAGAACCTGACTTGCCAGTACTAGTCCCCAGTCCTGTTTCCCAACCCCGCCCCTTCCAGACTCCCTCCCCAAATCAGGTTCTTTTCAATTCTGGAAAGCCTATGGGGGAAATAGGGACAGAGATGACGTGAACCCTTCCCCCAAACCAAGGCGCACTGGGCACTGGAAAGATTGACAATGATGGTGGAACCTGGTGGAGAGGAGGGAGGCTCAAAGACAGAGAGGTCCATTGTCCATGGAGGGGAAGGAAAGCCATAGGCCCTGTCCTGTGACACTGACTGTGCCCAGCCACGAGATACGGGTGAGAGATGCTCACCCCCTCAGGACAGCTGAGACCCAGAGGCCCTGCTAAGTTCCAGAAGGACAGGGGCAGACAAAAGACAAATAGAACTCGCAGAACCACAAGAGAAGGAAAAGCAGTTAAGTTCCTCTAACCCCCTCACTCTAAGACTACAACAGGGCCACCAAAGAGAAACGGCAATGATGGGAGGGGTGGGAGGCCCTTAACCAGATTCCTAAATGCTCTGCCCAGGTAGGCTTCATGTCTCGGCTAACACTTCCAGCAGAAAACTAATAAAGGAAATGGCAAGACCCAGCGGGGATACTTGAGAGTCTTACATACTACCCTAAAATGCTGGGAAGGTTTTGAATTTTTCATACACCAAGACCTCCAGAAAATTCCTGTTCTTGAGACCGGTGACAATGATGGAACAAGGGGAGATAAAGACAGAGAGTTTCCATCTTTTTTCTCCAAACATATGCTCTCCACCCCTCCAACAGCTTGGGCCTCCAATGGGAGGATCTCTGCCAGAGGGCATCCTTGGGGAGAAAAGAAATGGAAGGGCCAAAGGCAAAATGGAAAGGGAGAAAGTACCTCACATGCATAGGGCTACTGAAAGGTCTTTATTGCCCACTGGCCACCCTCAGTTCCATCAGTTTCCCAGCCATGCGCTGGCCCTTCTGGGTCTCTCCAACCATCTCTGAGGACACCTGAAACACAGCCACAGTCCAGCTCTCTCCTTCTGGGGACCAAGGTGCTCCCTGGGGCAGACAGTGTGGTAGAGGGGCCTCAGAGTGAGGGGCGGGAGGATGGAGCAGCGTTCCCTGTGGAGAAGGACAGGAGGGAGGGCCCCTCTTGGCACCCACTATGGAAGGTTGCCCCCGAAGAAGAGGGCAGGGTGGGAGGGGTTCCCTAAGTTACTTAAGGGATGGCACCCGTGGCAAAGAGCACGATGAAGAGGACGATGATAAAAACTATCACGCAGATGAGGACGATCATCTTCACATTCTTCCACCAGAACTTCCGAGCCACCTTCTGCGATGTGGTCTTGAAGTGCTCGGACTGTTGGGGATAAGGCAGAGTCACCCAGTGCCTCCTGCCACTGGAATGAGCATACCGAGACCCACATTCCATACATCTAAACATTTAAGTGCTAAGTTGAGGTAACAGACTGCTAAATAAAATAGTTAGTTCTGTCCTCCTACCTTGACAAATGTACCTTCACAACCATCTAGTGAACCAATTCAAATTTAGAATTCTTGGGCTCCCTCTGGTCCCCTGCCTGCCCCCTTCTCTTCTTACCCCTGCACTGCCATGCACACTGAGGGGCCTCTGACGCATGCTCACACCCAGGGTTGTGACACTGGCAGCACAACCCACCCTTGGGAGGGCAGACACTGGGGCTGAGGGGTACAGGCTCCAGGTGGACACATCTCCCTGGTTCCATAACTCCTGGCCACATGAGGACTGCTGAAGCTGGAGGAGGGGCCAGGGCAGTATCGGGGTTGGAACTTAGGGAAAATGCTCTTCCTCTCCCAACCTGAATTGCAGAAATTGTTTCCCTGCGCCATGCTTCCCAGATTGGGCTGTGGAAAGAAACACTAAGTCCCAGGGAGTCAAATGAGCTATGTTCAAGATTACACACAGGACTCAGAAAGCCATGGCCAGTCTCTCAACATGGACATGGAATCTTAGCCTCCAGCCCTCTGTTGAACTTTAGAGTTACTCCCTCCCTGAACAGCTGGCTTCAGCCTCTGGCTGGAGGGGGAGAAGAATGAGATCTAGCAAGATGTGTGGGAGATATTATTCCAGCCTTCAGCCAGCAGAGGATCCTGGGATCAAAGACTTTTACTCCTCTTCCCAGCTTCTTTTTAAAGCTGGCTCAGCAAGACTCTAACAGTTTTCCACCCCCTGCCTAATAACTCCTGGGGAAGGCCAAAGGCCCTAAGAGGATTTTCTGGAGCCAATATTTTTGTCCTGGGGAGGCCAGGTCCAAATGATTGTCAAGGGCAGCCTTCAAAGGGCAAGTTGATTTCATAGGAGAGAAGCCTAAGAAAGCACAGGCTGACTGAGCCATCTATCTGTCTCACAAAATGTCTCCGTGGGTCCACCCCCACATCCCCAGCCCCAGTCCCTGAACCCATTCCCTGGACTCCAGTACCAATCAGTGGAGTAGAGAAGAATCAGAAGTGGGGATTCAGCTCACAACAATTCCCAACGCAGGTAAAAAGGCAGACTTCCCTCCTGATCATTCTGCCACCAAGACCACCAAGCCTCAAGCCCCCAATAATCCTCCTTCCCCCTCTTCCCCTGGCCCCCACTGGGCTCCCCATCATCTCACTGTGGCTTCCAGATCCTCTGTCTTGTTACGGAGATGGTCCAAGTTTTCTCCCCGGGCCAGGATCCGCTCCACATTCTGGGTCATAATATTCTTGACTCCCTCCACTTCACTCCGCAGGTTTCGCACACGGTCATCTCCTCCACCACCACTGGCCTCCTCCTGGGCAGCCACACAGGGGTTAATTAGGCCGAGGGCCGGAGGGACTGAGACTCAGCCTCAGAGGCCAGAGGAGGGGGAGGCCTAAGGTGGACTTTAGCTTTTTGTAATGCTCTAACTGTTTGCAAAGAGAATGTTTTCCTGTAGTACTTGTGTAATCAAAAACAAATGCATTTTTAAGCCCCAGATGGTGAGAGTCATGCTAGGAGACAGACTGGATCCAACTTCTTTGTGGGTTCTCAGGGCACGTGAGAGGACAAGAAGCACGCTCCCAAAGCCCTCTCCACTGCTTCCTTGTTCCTCAGAGAGGGTCAGAGGAGACCGCTGAGCCAGCACCTAACAAGGCACAGCCCCACCGTTACCTATGAATTCCCAGATCCCACCGGTCCTCATTAAAAATGCCTGTGCCCCGCTCCCCCGCAGACCACCCTCCCCTAGCCTAACCCGCCCTCTCTTCAAGACAGCAGCTGGAGAGCTGCTCCGGCCTCCTGGGCAGCCTGAGCCCCGGCAACCAGGCTCCAAGTCCCTCACAAGTCCCCACGAGAGACAGCCGTTGGGCCACAAACTTCTGCTTTCCCCACCACTAAGCACCGCGCGAAGGCACCACGCCATGGCCTGCTTAAGCAAGTATGAAATATACAAACAGCAGCCTGGGTGTTGGGGGTAATGGAGGGCAAGTCCTCCCTGGCTGATGCCTCATCCTCAGGCTTTCTGATAAGGTTTTTGAACAGGGAGGGAAAACACGGCTAAGCTCCTCCCTCCCTGACCCTCTGGACTTCCAGACACAAGCCAGGGGTGTGGGTCCAAACTAGATTATCACAGAGAACCAACTTCTGACTTGTTTTTTTTTTACAAACCCTCAGCTCTCTTCCTCATGTTTATGGAGAGGGGGCAGATTCCTTGGACTCGACGGAGAGACAAATTCTTTGGGTTTCTGTACAGGGATAAAGTGAGAGGCAGAGCGGGATTCCTGCCGCTGGGCTGGAATCTGCACCGGGAACAGCAGAGGCACTGCCCAGGAATGTCACAGCACCCGAAGGCCGGAGGGCTGGAGGAGGAGATGAATTAGGATCTCCCACTCCCACCGCAGCTCCACTCCTGGCCAGCTCAGGGCTCAGGGGAGGGAGGGAGCAGAGAAGGAGCAGGAACACCCGCCCAGGCAGCTCAGACCTATTTGCAGCCCAGCTGTCAAAGAACAGAGGTCACAGTCAGCGCTGGCCCAGCCCTCAGATTTTGCCACCAGCTTTCCTTTGCTGATCCCCAGCCCCCAGCCCACCTCTGGCTGCTCGTGAAATCAGCCCCTTCTTAGTTTCCAGCTCTCTCACCATGTTTCCGAGCGGCTCGGGCCTGTCGGCAGCAGGACTCTCGCCTAGTCTGTTTCCTCTCGGGCAGCCTTCGGTTCACTTCCTGCTTGTCCAACTTTCAGCCCGCCCCCGCCCACCTCGCATCCACAGCCTCTGCGGCCACACCTCGCGCAGGTTCCCCAGGTAGGCGGGCACTCTCCACTGCTCTCCCAAGTCTCCTGGGAAACCAGGGCTTAGGTTTAAAGCGACAGGGCCCCCCGGCACCACATTCCTTCTAACTTGTCAGGAACAAGAAAAGAAAGATCAAGCAGTCCTCCTAGGTTTCCTGATATAGCAAGGGCAGCCGACTCCTTTTTTAAATTTTTATTATTATTATTATGTTTTTTTCGGCTGCACCACGCGGCATGCCGGGGATCTTAGTTCCCTGACCAGAGATGGAACCCATGGCCCCTGCAGTGGAAGCGCGTAGACTTAACCACTGGACCGCCAGGGAAGTCCCCCATCTCCTTTTTTTATGTTCTGAGTATCTCACCCCCAATTCTTAGAGACTGAAATCAACCCTAAGCACCCTGCCAGACCTTGTTCACATGGAAACAGAACGCACATATGAACACTTCTTGCTGGACAACCCTTGTTCCCATGTCCGTTTTAGTGGAGAAAGCATTGAAACCCCCAAAGTCTGGAATGCTGTAATCCTGGGCTCTGGTGTCGGAAAGCTGCACACCCTGAGTGAACTTTTTCACCTGCCTGGGTTTTGCCGGTGCTGATGCTTACCTCATAGGATGGTGGTGAGGAGTAAAAGGATAGCACATGCCATGTGCCTAGCACAGTGCCTGGAACGAAGGGCTGCCCACTGCTCAAATCAGGGAATGATGGCTCACCAACCCTCCTTTCCTTCCAGAGTTCAACAATCCTGCACGTCCCTTCCGAGGCCACCATGTCGGTTGGTGAGCCCCATCAGAAAGGGTCACGCGACTGCCCTATGGACAAGAGAGAGGGCCCAGGGCAAAGGATTTTTCCACCAACCTGGCTCCAGGCCAGAGAAAATCGACTCTTCCTGGACAGTGTTTATGGAGATAGAAGAACAATAGCAGGGACGTGCAGAAGGGAACAAACATTCCTGTCCCATCCCAGAAGAAGTAACAGTTCCAAGAGGGAAATGTCAGCGTCTCTGACAAATGCTTTTTTAAAGAGTCTAATAAATTTCGGACCACTGTAGCATTTGGAGACCCTTTATTCTCATTTATAATGAAATCTTACTCCCAATTGGATGATTATTATCTTTTTCAGGCCTGAATTTCGGGGGACAGGATCAGCCTGCTTTCACAGAGAATGTGGCTGCCTGTCTCCTCACCATCCTTAGAAAGGCGACAATGAAGCCAAGCGGAGGTGGCTCAGAATCCTTGATCTATACTTTCATTGTTCAGTACAGTAGCCACTGACCACAAACAGCCATTGAACATTTGATATGTGGCTAGTCTAAACTGAGATGAGATGTAAGAGTAAAACACACAGCAGATTTCAAAGGCTTATTATGAGAGAAAGACTATAAATATCTCTTTAGTAATTTTATATATTGATGACACATTGGAATAATGTTTTGGATCTTTTTTTTCCCTTTTTAAAAAATAATGTGTAACGTGCTTTATTTTATTTATTTTTTCGGCCACACGGCATGCGGGGATCTTAGTTCCCCCCCCCCCCCCCGCCCCAGGGATCGAATCCGTGCCCCCTACTGTGGAAGCGCGGAGCCCTAACCACTGGACTGCCAGGGAATTCCCAAGTGCCTTATTTTTTTATTGAGTTATAGTTGATGTACAATATTATATAAGTTACAGGTGTACACTATAGTGATTCACAATTTTTAAAGGTTATACTCCATTTATAGCTATTATAAAATACTGGCTATATTCCCTGGGTTGTATGATATATCCTTTTAGCTTATTTTATGCATAGTAGCTTGCGCCTCTTAATCCCCTACCCCTAAATTGCCACTCCCCCTCGCTCTCCCCACTGGTAACCACTAGTTCGTCCTCTATATCTGTGAGTCTGCTTCTTTTTTGTTATATTCAGTAGTTTGTTGTATTTTTTAGATTCCACAAGTAAGTGATATCATACAGCAGGGGACCCCAACCTTTTTGGCACCAGGGACGGGTTTCGTGGAAGACAATTTTTCAACGGACAGGGGTTGGGGGGTGGGAGGGATGGTTCAGGCGATAATGCGAGCAATGGAGAGCGGCAGATGAAGCTTCACTCGCTTGTCTGCCGCTCACCTCCTGCTGTGCAGCCCGGTTCCTAACAGGATGTGGACTGGTACCAGTCCAAGGCCTGGGGGTTGGGGACCCCTGTCATACAGTATTTGTCTTCCTCTGTCTGACTTATTTCACTAAGCATGATACCCTTGAGGTCCACTCATGTTGTTGCAAATGGCAAAATTTCACTCTATTTTATGGCTGAGTAGTATTCCATTGTATATATGTATATACCACATCTTCTTTATCCATTAGTCTGTTGATAGACACTTAGGATATATTGTTAAATAAAAAAAAAAAAATGTTGATAAAATTAATTTCACCTGTTTCTTTTCTCTTTTAATTTGGCTAATAGAAAATTTTAATTACCAACGTGGCTCAAATTACATTTCTATTAGATATGCTGATCTGTACCTTAATATTTATGTGACGTTGGACAGATTTATGTAACATCTCTAAGCCTCAGTTACCTCCATTGTCTATGCCTGGTACTTTAAAAACCCTCAGTAAATGGTGGCTTTTGTGATTACTATTACTATGGATTCCAGATGCTAAGTGAATTGGTGGTTAAGGGAACATGAGGGGTGCCAAGAAACAAAGGGTCAGAGTAGGAAGTTTGTGGGGAGCAGGAGGAAATGACAGAGGATTCCCGGGGAGGGAAGGACAGTTACAGCAGTTGAGGAGTTACTGGGGTCTGGTATGCCACTGCAAGCCTTGGACATACACTGGTGTCCCTGAGGGAGATGACCCTTGGCCTAGACCCAGCAACCATCAGGGAGATTCTCAAGTGCCCACAGTTGGGCCTGTGACCTGTCTGTCCTCATCTTCACCATACAGAATTGCCGCAGGCTTGGCCTCACCTGTACAAACATTACAATGTTACCCTTTGTCAGAAGACCACCTGGGAGTTCCCTGTTGGCCTAGTGGTTAGGATTCTGGGCTTTCACTACCGTGGCCCACGTTCAAACTCTGGTCAGGGAACGGAGATCCCACAAGCCACAAGGCGTGGCCAAAAAAAGAAGAAAATGAAGAAGGAAAAAAGACCAGCTGGCTAACACCCTCACAAGGTGAGACATTCAGTAAGGCACCAAACAATACTCGATGAGCAGAAATGGTCAGGGAACAAGAGAACAAAAGTCACTGATTCCTTTACAGTCAAAGAAGGCTCTATCCCAGGAGAAGGGGAGTGTCAGTCACTTTGTAAGGAAAAGACGCTACATGGTAGGAGTTGCAACCAAAGAAGCAATTGGGGTGTGATGAAGAGTGTTCCCAGTCCCTGCGTGATCAGAAGATTTGGGCATCAGCTCTATGGCTCCCTGGTTGTGCAGTCTTAGGCAAGCTTCCCTCTGGGAGTTTTGGTTTCCTCATCTGCAAAATGGGAATAAGAATGAAAGCTATTTTGCGGGGTTATTATCAGGATTAAATGGTATGGGTATATATTTCTATATTTCTGCTAAAGCACATTACAAATGAGAAAGGAGACTAATAGAATAAATGGAATGAGAAAATAGGGGAAGAGGAATATGAACAGCCTGCAAAGCAACCAGGCAAACTTTGTGGTACACTGGCATATATCCCAGTCTCATTTATGGCCCAAGGGGGCAGTTGACTCCTGTACCTCTCAGGGAAAAGGCTAGCGAACAAGAAGAAAGTACATTCAGGAGGCTCAGTTGGAATTGCTCCCTGAAAGATCATAAAGCTCTCCCCACTGCCAAGGCCTCTTTTGTCTCCAAAACCCTCTTTATAGACTGTTACACCACTGGCCACCCCATCTGTGACACAGTCACCCCCATCTCTCCCAATGTGCTCTTCCTTTCTGACCGTGACCTTAGAACCCAAAGCTTCTGCCCTTGGCCATCTTATGGCTCCGCGATAGCGCAACAGTTCTCTATGGGGTTGATTTTGCCCTCCAGGGGATATTTGACAACGTTTGGAGATATTTTTGTTTGACAGAACTGGTGGCGGAGGTGTGCTACTGGCATCTAGTGGGTAGAGGCCAAGGATGCTAAACATCCTACAATGCCAAGGACAGCCCCTCCCCGCACCTCACCCACCCCGCAACGACAAAGAATATGCAGACCAAATGTCATACTGCCAAGGTTGAGAAACCCTGCTCTCCCTCTGGAAGTGCAATCAATGCCTTTACAGTTTCAACAGCCATTTATGGACGATCCCCAAATCCGTACATCACTCTCAATTGCCACTGCTTCCTCTCCAATACCCTGGTCAGTCCACAGACACATCCGATAGCCAACCCAAACCCTTTATCTTTTCCCCATGTTCCTCCTCCTGGATAGTACTCCCATTCTATCAGTGTCCCAAGTTAGGAACCCCTAAACCATCCTACACACACAACGGGACATCACTAAGTCTTGGTCATGTCTCTCAAATCCACCCCCTTCTTTCCATATCAGCTCGTGCTTCCTAGGTAATGCCGGGCATTATCTCTTCTCTGAACAATTCCAGCCACCTCCAAACTGACCTTTCTTTTCCCATCCATTCCTCCTGGGGTTACTTGTTATCTTCCCAAAACACTGATTTGAGTATGCTGCACCTCCAGGGTAGAGCCCAAACTCCTTAGCTTGGCATTCCAAGATTGCTGTCAACCTGCTTTTTGAAGCTTATCTCTCATGAGACTCACCTCCCAGCCCCCCAGTCATACGAAATTACCTGCCCTTCCCATAACACACCATCCCCTTTTATACCTTTGCTCAAGTGGACTTGTCTCATGATGAGTGAATATCCTCCTTCATTCATCACTGTCTATGGCAAGTCTATTCATATTTAAGACATTGCTTCCATGAAGTCTTCCAGATTTCCCCACTGAAGTTAACGTCTTCCTCTTCTGATCGCCATCACACTGTATCTTTTATAGAGCTTATAATATGCTTTGCCATTAACTACATACACATTTGACTCCTCTGAGACTCTAAGTTCTGTGAAGGCAGGGGCTGTGTTTTTACTTTGGTACCCCTCGTAGAAAATAACATATATCCTGCACATAGTAGGCACTCACTAAATGTTTAGGGTATTGAATTGAGAGATCTGAAAGAGGGCTTCTTTCTCCACAGTACAGACAGAAAGAGAATTTTTATTAGAAAAGAACCATGAAGAAATTCCTTTTGTAAATTTTGGACTATTTTATGGATAAATGAATGTTTGATGCCATGAGTCTCTATATATTGGTCCTGAAAGGATAAACTGGAAATCAACACCTTGAACAAAAACAAGTTAAAATCATGGGATGGAGAGGTGAAGAGTTAGCACAGCTCATTTACTAGCTGTAGTTCTCTTACACAGAATGCTCTCAGTTCACCCAAGACTACTGAGAACTTTTGATTTCCCTCTCTCGTCTCAAAATTGTACTCATCCTTTAAGGCCCAAGTTTTCAAAAAAACTTTCCTGATTTCTCCAGTCATAATTCATTTCTTCCTCAGTGCTCCCATAGCACTTTGAACCTCACTTAATTCTTATGACTTCCTACATTTTATTATTATTTTATTATTTCTATATATTTTTATTATTATACTTCTATAGGACAGAGGCCACAACTTAATCATTTCTGTTTCCTCCTCTGTAACTTGTCCAGTTCTTGGCACATAACAGACCATCAACACTGAACTTAATGGAACCATCTAACTTTGAGTGATCCTGGAAGATCTAGCCCAAACTTCCCAACCCACACTGTATTCATTTGGACTGGGATTTGACAGTGGATTAAGAGGTCCATCCCCCTAAATAGATCTATGGCTTCCAAAGTGACTTGGCCCCCCTTGCCTATTAGGATGACCTAGAAGTGGGCCAGACCCTCAACAGCAGGAACACTTGTTAGCCCAGTGATTCCACCTGCCAAACACAACTGTGCCCAATAATCTCTACTTTTACATCTACCCCTGCTGCTTCTTCCCTTTAGGATAGTGGTTCTCAGCACATGGTCCATGAACCCCTGGAGTCTTTAGGGACAAAACTACTATAATAATACTGAGATGTTATTTGCCTTTTTAACTGTGTTGACATTTGCACTGATGATGCAAAAAGCAATGGTGGGGGCTTCCCTGGTGGCACAGTGGTTAAGAATCCGCCTGCCACTGCAGGGGACACGGGTTCGAGCTCTGGTCCGGGAAGATCCCACATGCCGCGGAGCAGCTAAGCCCGTGAGCCACAACTACTGAGCCTGTGCTCTAGAGCCGGTGAGCCACAACTACTGAGCCCGTGTGCCACAACTACTGAAGCCCACGCGCCTAGAGCCTGTGCTTCGCAACAAGAGAAGCCACCGCAGTGAGAAGCCCGCGCACCACAACGAAGAGTAGCCCCCGCTCGCCTCAACTTGAGAAAGCCCACGCGCAGCAACGAAGACCCAACACAGCCAAAAATAAATTAATTAATTAATTAAAAAAAAAAAAAAGCAACGGTGTCAAAACTGCTGGCAACTTAGCAGGAGTGAGACAGTGGAACCAAATTGTAGTAGTAGTCATTGCATTCCTTCTTGCCATGCGTTTGCAATTTTTAAAAAATGCCAGCGTGCAGCCTAAAAAAAAAAAAAAAGAAAGAAAATAAAATGCCAGTGTCAATTAAGAACACCCTTAATGAAGAAGTACAAATTAATAATTTTATAAACTCTTGACACTGGTATACAGATCTTTTTACTATTTTGTGTGAAGAAATGGGAAATATGCATACAATGCTTCTGCATACCCAAATACGATGTTTCATAGTTTCTAAGCAAAAGCACTTGTGCAATTAAACTGTGAGCTCAACTCACCTTTGTTTGTTTTCAAATTAATAGATTTTATTTTTTTGAGTAGTACGGACAGTTCCCATACACCCCTTCATGCTCTCCCTGTTTCTCCTATTACTAACATCTTGCATTAGTGTGGTATATTTGTTACAATTGATAAGCTAATAGCGATATTAATAACAAAGTTCATGGTTTACATTAGGGTTCATTCTTTATATTATACATTCTATGGGTTTTGACAAATATATAATGACATGAACTCACCATGACACCATTAGAGTATCATACAGAATAGTTTCACTTCTCTAAAAATCCTCTGTGCTACATTCTTCTCTCCCTTCCTCCCCCCAATCCCTGGCAACCACCAATCTTTTTGCTATCTCCATAGTTTTGCCTTTTCCAGGTTATCACACAGTATGTAGCCATTTCAGATTGGTTTCTTTCAGTCAGCAATATGCACTTAAGCTTCCTTCATGTCTTTTTGTGGCTTAATAGCTCATTTCATTTTATCACTGAATATTCCATCATATGGATGTGCTAGTTTATTTTACCCATTCACCTACTGAAGGACATTTTGGTTGCTTTCAAGTTTGGGCAATTATAAATAATGCTGCTGTACAATCACGTGCAGGTTTTGTGTGGGCATCAGTTTTCAACTCATTTGGGTAAATACCAAGGAGCACAATTGCTGGATCATATGGTAAGAGTATGTGGAGTCTTGTAAGAAACCGCCAAAACTGTCTTCCAATGTGGCTGTACCATTTTGCAGTCCTACGAGTAATGGAAGCAGAGTTCCTGTTGCTCCACATCCTCGCCAGCATTTGTTGTTGTCAGTGCCTTGGATTTCAACTACTCTAATAGTATCTCACTGCTGTTTTATTTTACTGTATTGTATTTTTTGGCCATGCCAAGCAGCTTTCGGGATCTTAGTTCCCCAACCAGGGACTCAACCCGGGCCACAGCAATGAAAGTGCCTAGTCCTAACCACTGGATCGTCAGGGAATTCCCAAATTTGCAATTTCCTAATAATATAAGATGTTGAGCATCTTTGCTTTTGTCTTTTTTTTTTTTAAACAAAGTACCATTTTACTTGAAAGGACATTGGACAAACTATGGTTATTCAAACTGGTGCGTTTAGCAAATATTTTCTCAAAAATGAAAGGAGCCGGTTCGTTCAAGGAAAAAAATAAATGGTATTTGTTGCCAATGGTAAATTTGAGCTTTCAAGTGAAAATTAAAAATTTGAAAACTTGTATCTGCCACTGTGAGCCTGGCAGCTTCCCAACGTTTAAGAGACTCTGCATTTAAAAGAGCTGTGTAGGGCTTCCCTGGTGGCGCAGTGGTTGAGAATCTGCCTGCCAATGCAGGCGACACGGGTTCGAGCCCTGGTCTGGGAAGATCCCACATGCCGCGGAGCAGCTGGGCCCGTGAGCCACAATTACTGAGCCTGCGCGTCTGGAGCCTGTGCTCTGCAACAAGAGAGGCCGCGATAGTGAGAGGCCCGCGCACCGCGATGAAGAGTGGCCCCCGCTTGCCGCAACTAGAGAAAGCCCTCGCACAGAAACGAAGACCCAACACAGCCATAAAAATAAAGGAATTCCTTTAAAAAAAAAAAGAAAAAAGTTAAAAAAAAAAAAAAAAAGAGCTGTATAACTCAGTGAACCAATGTTTTCCAAATTACCATGCATATTTTACAAAATCATGCGTGAGTAAAAGGTCCATTCAAAGTGCAAGATATACCAATGATTTTAATGTAATAGAGCATAAAATTCATTATATGATTTCCAATTTCACATCTGACTAACCTTTAAAAAATGACTACTTGTAAGTTTTGGTGTGGTACAAAAGAATATCCACAGTTATCTAAACAGGCTATTAAAATGCTTCTCTTTTTTCCAACTAAGTATCGGTAAGACCAGGTTTCCTTCACATACTTCAATCAACACCATTTCACAACAGATGGAATGCAGAAGCAGATATGAGAATCCAGCTTTCTTCAATGAAGCCAAACATTAAAGAGATTTGCAGGTAAAATAATACTATTCTCATGTATTTTCTTGGTGTGGAAAATATACTTTTTCTCTTAAAAAGGTTATTTATATAAACATGTTATGGGTTTATTACTTTTTTCTTTTAGTGAATCAATACATATTTTAAACATTTCTCAGTGTAAATTTCCAATACGGTAAATACGGGAAAATATAACCCATTATAAACAAAAGTTCTTTAGGGTTCTCAATGATGTGTGTAGCAGTGTAGAGGGGTTCTGAGACTAAAAAATGTGAGAACCCCTGGTCTAAGATGCCTTCCTCTGATCCTGCTGGTCAGTCCCAGTGCAGAGAATTAGATGTTACAATGCTGTTCAAGACTCACCTCTCTAAGACTTTCCTTGATCGACCACTCTATTCACTGCCCCTACTCTGCATACCCTCTGCAGCTATGTTGTTCCGGTTTCCCCTGCTGCTTTCAAACCTCTGGTTCATGGCAGGTACTGAAGAGAGAATAAAGAAACTTGCACACAGTCTCTAGACCGGGGCAGCCCTTCCAGGTGCGTCCTAATTCGGCGGGAACCTTTCTGGGAAGAGTCTGACATTTGCGCCCGCGCTGCTCACATCTGGAGAGGCCTAACGGGGGCGGGGAGTGACCCAGGGAAGTTGCGGGCGCTCGGAGTCTTATTAGGTTGAAAGCGCGGAGAGGGATCGGGAGGCCTCAGGGAAGAGACTGGTCATTCGGCGGAAGAGAGGCAGGTCCGGTGACACCTTCGCTCCTCCTCGGTCACCGGGGAGGGCGGGGCCTGACCACGCCCCTTCGCGGCCGCTTCGCCCCGCCCCAAGGCTCCTCGCCCCGCCCTCTGCCGCCAAGCAGGGAGCCCGGCGCGGCCGACTAGGGCTCTTCACGACAGTCCCGGCACTTTCCGGCCGGCCTCGCGGGTGCTGATGTGTCGGGGAGGCGGGACTTAGGGGAGTTTTCCCTCGCGGCGCCACCTACTCGGGCGCTGTCGCTGTGGCCGAACTACCTCCCCGAGGCCATGGTGGTGTCTGCTCGGTCTGCGCGGTCCCCGCCCGACTCAGGTAGGGTCAGAGCCCCGCCTTGTGGCGGATAGAGAGGGGCGCGGGTTTCAGAGGGGTGGGGACGGGAGGACTTCCCTGTGGGACCTGGGGAAGGGAGCCTCCGATGGGAAGGAGCCATAGAGAGAGATTGCAGTCTTCGGCTTCGGGGTGGTGATGACATTCAGGACGCTTTGCGGCTAGGGGGCTGCTGTCTGAGAAAGGTTCTGGGGCATTGGGGGATCCTGGAGGAGGGGCTGCACTGCAGGGATGTTTCGGGTAGTCAGAGATCAGTGGGAGAATCCAGGTGGGCAGAAGCCCTGGGCCTGTGATTTCTGTGATTTGAGGAGGAGCCTATTTTAAAGCATCTCCATTCCCATACGCGCACACACAACTTTCTCCATTTATCGGTTGCAGATAAAGTACAAAAAGATAAAGCTGGACAGACCTCAGGGCGCCGTCAGGGCAGCCGAATGGGGAAGCTCTTGGGTTTTGAGTGGACAGATGTGTCCAGCTGGGGGAGGCTGGTGACCCTGCTGAATAGACCAACGGATCCTGCAAGCCTGGCAGTCTTCCGTTTTCTCTTTGGTAAGTCGAGCTTCTGGGAGGGGGCCAGCGTGGTTGGGGGTGGGAAAATGACAATCGTCCCTTGTCCATTTCTTGGATACTTACTTGCTTAGTGGACTTACCTTCCTTTTCCTAAGAGCTGAAGTTACTTATATCCTGGAAGAGGTCGTTGTGACCCAGTTTTGTCTCCAATTAGGATTTGGAGACCAGAAATGCTTTGATCTGAGGCTATAGGAAATATAGAGGTAGAGGAACAGGAACCCATTTTATTTGTGGCATGAAGTTGCCCAGTAAGTATGCTAAGGACTAGACTTTAGAGAAATGGCAGGGGTGACAGGGCAGACATTTAGGCTGTGACTCCCTAATCCAAATCTTTCTAACTCATAGGCCACAGCATGTATGTTTGGAATGGGTTACAGATATGCTGAGATATTACTCCCCTGAACCCAGTGGTTCTCAACGGGGAGTGATTTTGCTCTCCAGGGGACATTTGGCAATGTCTGTAGACATTTGTGTTTGTCACATCTTGGGGGTGGGAGGGAAGGGGAATAGGTGGTTACTGGCATCTACACAGAAGCCAGGGATGCTGCTGCATGACCTATGAACCACACGATAGCCCTCCCAGCAAATAATTAACCAGGCCAAACTGAATAGTCCTGGGGTTGAGAAATCTTGCCTTAACTGGAGATGCCTTCCTGGCCTGAGTAGCCCCTTCTGTTTACCCCAGTGTGCTGGCCAGATACTGCTCTGCCAGGTGTGCCAGGAAGTAAAAGAGGTTGAGGAGCACCACCCCAGAGCATTTTCTGTAGCCAGTAGGGCAGACCTTTACAAATATTACTATCAAAACCTGAACAGCTTTGATCGCATTTTGTACACTTCTTTCATTTAATCTTCTCTGAAACCCTGCAAAATATTATGAGCCCCCTTTCACAAATGGGGAATTGGCTCAGTGAGGTGCAGTGGCTGTCTGAGATCACACAACTGGCATAATGCCTAGCACAGAGTAGGCACTCCATGATTATTGTTGAATGAATTCTTTCCGGGGTTAGGAAAGAAGTCTCACCCTGGAGCTGGGTGTGCTCGACTGTATTCCAGCGTGTTCCACGGCTCCCTTTGCTAAGGCCTAACGGCCCCCTCCCCCTCTGCCTTCTCAGGGCTGATGATGGTGCTGGACATTCCCCAGGAGCGGGGGCTCAGCTCCCTGGACCAAAGATACCTGGATGGGCTGGAGGTGTGCCGCTTCCCGTTGCTTGACGCCCTGCAGCCACTGCCACTTGACTGGATGTATCTGGTCTACACCATCATGTTTCTGGGTGAGGGAAACTGTAGGAGAGAAACTCAGAAATACAAAGCATGCTGGTGAATGACCAAGGTCTTGGGTTTCTTATTTCACTTCCTCTGTGACTTACAATTTCATCCTGCTGACCTGTGTGTCATCTGAGCTGTGACCCCGTAACTCTGTTTAAAATGTTGAAATAACATTTAATTGAAATTCATTTTCACCTGGTTATAAAATGTCTGATAACCTTTCCTAATCCTACCCACAGCCTGTCCCAGGGGAGCTGGGCCTGTTGTGCCCCTCTGACATCTTAATCCTCTCCCCCACAAATCCCAGGGGCGCTGGGCATGATGCTGGGCCTGCACTACCGGATAAGCTGTGTGTTATTCCTGCTGCCATACTGGTATGTGTTTCTTCTGGACAAGACATCGTGGAACAACCACTCCTATCTGTATGGTTTGTTGGCCTTTCAGCTGACGTTCATGGATGCAAACCGCTACTGGTATGAGTCCGGGGAAAAGAGGGAGGGGTTGGCTGCGTCAGGATGGTTACCAGAGATAGGGGCCCGGTGAGGTCCTAGAATTTGTCCCAGCAAACGTATTTTCAGCCATGCGTTGCAGAGTGTGGTTACAGGGTGACACTTTGATTTGGATGGATTTGGGAGAGGGAAGGGTCCGTGAGGTTGGGGCTCTTGGGGTGACAAAAAAGCAAAATGGCTCCATTCCCACCCCTTCACTCTTTCCCTGTCTCCCCAGGTGCCTTGATCTATCCACTTCCTGTAATCCTCTTAGAGAAGAAGAGAAGACTAAAGCCAGACATAGCTGTTTTCAGATACTACAAGGGTGGTCATGTGGAAGAGGGAGCAGACTTTCTCTGTGTGAGCCCAGAGGGGCAGAGTTAGAGCCAAGAGTAGAAGTTGCTGTGGGGCAGAGTCATGTCAGAAGGAGCGGGCCCACCAGGGCTGCTGAGTAGTGCTGTCCTGGGAGGAGGTAACGCTCCTCGACCTCTGGCTCAGGTGACCATCTCTCAGGGGAGATGGAGAAGGGATTTGGAGACAGGGTGGCAGGGTAGATGAGCTTTAACGATTCTCCCATTATTAAGTGAAAAGCGAGTATGAGCTGTCAGTAACATGAGTATAGGGGGAAAAAATCTCAAACGTTGGATTTGTTGGTGATTTATCAGTCATTAATTAAACTTCATTCATCAACACACACATGCAGATACCCCTTTTGTAAACCTTCACATTCATTCAGAGTGGCCAGCTGTCATCACAAAGAGGCACTTTTGACAGAATACTCCTGAAAAGTCTCATTTTTATGACTTTTACACAGTTTGAAAAAATATCCATCACTTACTGAAGGCTTTCCACGTGCCAGACACTATGCTAAACACTTGTAATTTTTCCACATTATAACCCCATTAGGTCCATAGTGCTGTTCCCATTTTATAGATGAAGAAACTAAGGCTTAGAGAAGTAAAGGACTTGCCTAGGGTCACACAGCATGTAAGAGGCGTAAGTGAGACTCCAGGTCTCCTTAACTACGGACTCCCATGCTCTTGACCACAAGTGTAAGCTGCCCCTTTCCTGGCTTCTCTGCTCATTCTGTGTCTTCTTGAAAACCTACTTTGCTTCTGCCTCCCCAGAATACATCTGATCTTAGTAGCCTGGTTTTATCAGTTCTTAGCCTAGGTAAGCTGTTAGCAGGTACCCTCTGGCACTAGATCCTAGCATACAGGTCTATGGAGTGTCAGTTTGTCTTGGAAATTGAAACTTTTTTTTAAATGCACTATATATATTTTCATACACCTTTAGCTTTTCAAATGTTGCCTCAAATTCGTTCTTTTTCATATTCAGCCATATTCTAGCATTGTAGTCTTGTTCCCAATCTATTTCTGTAGGAGAAACTAATTTGCTAACTAAACGAATGGTAAACACTGAACTTTTTGTTGTTATAACTCACTAGTAATATTTCTGTTATGACTTAAAATAGTCGTTGTTGCAGTATGCTCATATAATTCTAAAGAACCTCAGAATAGCCCAGAGGACCAGAGAAGGTGTGGGAGACGTCCTGGGTTAGAGAGGGCATTATATTTAAAAAGCATTTCTACCAATCCCAAGGTAGAAATGGGACTGGACTAAGAAGCTGTCCTCCATCCTTCTCCCCCTTGCTGCAGGTCTGTGGACGGCCTGCTGAATGCCCGGAAGCGGAACGCCCACGTGCCCCTTTGGAACTATGCTGTGCTGCGTGGCCAGGTACAGGATTTCAGGAGAGGGGGAGGTGTTCTCAACAGCCATTGTCAGCACGGCTGTCCCACTGCCAGACTGCGCTCTGCTCTGCCTCCCTGGATCTTCTCTTTTTCCCCTTTTGCTGGAAAGCTGGGCTGGCTTTCCCCTTGTATCCAACCCCCTAATCTCTGGGGTCTCTCACCTTGTCATAGAAAGAGTCGAGCTTTGTTCCCGCTGGATTAGAATCCTCATGAGGAAAGAGTAACATTATGACTCTCCTTGGTGCCTAGTACTGTGCCTGGCATCTGTAGGATGTCGGGTGAGTGAGTATGTGAGATGAGTGAATAGAAGAATGGATCTAGTCTCCCTTGGGCCCTGAACTGGCATCAGAACTGATTTGTGACTGTCTGTGGAGGACAAGGTTCTGACTTTGTTTGAACATTTGTCTTGTGTTTGCAGATCTTCATCGTGTACTTCATTGCGGGCGTGAAAAAGCTGGATGCAGACTGGGTGGAAGGCTACTCCATGGACTACCTGTCCCGGCACTGGCTCTTCAGTCCCTTCAAGTGAGCAGCAGGGCAGAGGCCTCAGGTGGCCCAGGTGCAGAGTGGGGGGCTCGCCTCCCTCAGGTCTGCGGTCACGGATGCTCTTCCCACTTTGCCTGAATTTGCCACGTGTTTCCCTCTGTCCACTCATCTCCCTGTTCAGCGGAAGGCAGAGTCGATGGTATCAAAAGACCTAGGCCTCGCTGCCCCTGGGAGACTTACAGTGTGGGCGGAAACAAAGGGAAAAGCAGTCAAGGAAAGGAAAGCGCCGGTGCTAGGTGGCTTGGTGAGTGAGGCAGTGGCCCCAGCAGTTGCTGTGGTGGTGCCGCTGTCCTCAGGTTGCCACCCCAGCCTCTCGCCGGGACCCCTTGGCCGGCGTGCGGAGCAGATGGACGGTCGGCGCCCCTTACGCCGACAATACCATTGTTGCCAACTCTTTCCAAAACAGAGCTGCTCCTCTCTGACCTCACTCTTCCTCCCATTTCTTCCTTCCTCTTGTTTTACTTTGTTGTTTTCCCTCTTTCCTGTCATCTCCCAGTTCCTAAAGTTTGACACCATGTTGATGTTAGCCAAGCGTTCCCCTGTTAAAGTTTCTTCTCATGTATAACCTCCACGAAGAACCTGCCCGCCACAACACACACTGCTCAATCAAATTGTGCCCTCGGAGATGCACTCTTGCTTATTACATAGGGTATGTTGAAAAAAGATGGCCACCTAAAGTATGTGGAAATGAAGAGGGGTTGGAAAACCCTACCAGAGGATGTCTTTGTGTGGAGTTCTTCCACGCACCTGCTGGGGTGGATCCTGCAGCAAGGACAGGACAGCAGAGGTACATCTGCTGTGAGTATGCCGTGAGTGCTGGTGCCTGACCTTTGACCCTGGTGTCCACAGATTTGTACTGTCTGAGGAGATGACTAGTCTGCTGGTGGTGCACTGGTGCGGACTGCTGCTCGACCTCTCTGCCGGTTTCCTGCTCTTCTTTGACGCCTCAAGGTCCATTGGCCTCCTCTTCGTGTCCTACTTCCACTGCATGAATTCCCAGCTCTTCAGCATTGGTCAGTTCCTGTAGTCTGGTGGGAAATAGGAAACCACAGGTGTGCAGGGGAGGGACGAGCCAGCGGCATGTGTGGCAGTGGGAGGTGGTGACAGGGACGGGTGCCAAGCTGTGCCGGATGCGGTCTCTGTGAGATGGAAACAAACAGGGAGGCGGCTGGCGGCTTCCGGGCTCAGCTAGTACGTTGTGTAGTAAGTTTCTCCGGGGAGAGACAGACTGGAGTTGAGGACTTCTTTCATCACCAGTGGAGTACCTGGGAAAGGCTGCCTAGGGGAAGGAGGTTGAGGCGATTACCCACGTTTTCCTCCGGCCAAACTCCCGACGTGCTGGTTTTCTCCCTGCTTTTCTAGGTATGTTCCCCTACGTCATGCTGGCCAGCAGCCCTCTCTTCTGCTCTCCCGAGTGGCCTCGGAAGCTGGTGGCTCACTGCCCAAAAAGGCTGCAAGAACTGCTGCCCCTCAGGACTGCCCCCCAGCCCAGTGCTTCCTGCGTGTATAAGAGGAGCCGGGCCAAAGGTGGTCAGAAGCCAGGGCTGCGCCATCGGCTGGGCGCCGCCTTCACCCTGCTCTACCTCCTAGAGCAGCTCTTCCTGCCCTATTCCCATTTCCTCACCCAGGTACGTGTGGGCTGGGGGTTACCTTGGATAGCGGTGGAGGCGACGGCAAGCGGGAGAGAATGGGGCTGGTGTTGCAGACCTCTCTTGGCGGAGGATGGTGTTAGCGTGAGGACCGTCGAGCTGATTGCCGCTGCCCTGCCTCCTCAGGGCTATAACAACTGGACAAATGGGCTGTACGGCTATTCCTGGGACATGATGGTGCACTCCCGCTCCCACCAGCACGTGAAGATCACCTACCGTGATGGCCGCACCGGCGAGCTGGGCTACCTCAACCCTGGGGTGAGATGTCTGATGCTGACGATTTACTGGCCTTCAGAGGCCCCCTTGAGCTTTGGGGTCTGGTTTGGTCGTAAACACAATTATGAAATAAAACACATTTGGGTCCACTCTGCCCTTTCTCTGGAGCCCCGTGGAGCGCTTCTTTGGTGGGGGTTGAAATAGGGTGATGTCGTTCACTTCCCTGAACTGAGATGAGATTTAGGAAAGGTGAGTACCACTAGCCCAGCAATGAAAAATTCTTCCAGCGAGTTTTTTGGGGTTTTGTTGTTGTTGCTGTTTCTCTGTCAGAACTGGCAGCAGGCAGGGGTCTCTGTGCCATTGGCATTGCATGACCTGTCCAGAGGCTCCATAACAATGAGGTGGGACTAACGTGGGGGTTTGGGGCAGGTATTCACACAGAGCCGGCGTTGGAAGGATCATGCGGACATGCTGAAGCAATATGCCACTTGCCTGAGCCACCTGCTTCCCAAGTACAATGTCACTGAGCCCCAGATCTTCTTTGATATTTGGGTCTCCATCAATGACCGCTTCCAGCAGAGGTGGGCAAGGGGAGCAGAGAAGGGGGAGAAATGAAGTCTAGCTCTTTCTGCCAAGATGAATAGCCCATGCTCCCCAGTGTTGTCTTGCTTGAAAGGCTGTCCTCTGGTGCATGTCCCTGTTGACCTGGTTGTGGGCATAGCTGATTGCTTCCAGCAGGGGGCACCATCACCCTGAAGAAAAGGTAACGCACTTACTCTTTTAGAAGCTGTTATCACAGCTCTCCTCAGGTGGCCACTAACTCCCACTCTTCCCAGTGCTCCAGAATGTCTTTCCCCTCCTCTCTGTGTCCCAAACTGGCAATAACATGCTGACATAGGCCATTTCTTCTTTCTGGAAAACCCTGTTTCCTCTATCTGGGAACAGTGATGAAAAGAACAGAACCGGAAATGCTGGTGCATAGGTGGCTGTGGCCTCCATAGAACATGGTTTTCTTTCCTAAGGATTTTTGACCCTCGTGTGGACATCGTGCAGGCTACCTGGTCCCCCTTCCAGCGTACACCTTGGCTGCAGCCGCTACTGATGGACCTGTCTCCCTGGAGAACCAAATTACAGGAAATCAAGAGCAGCCTGGACAACCACACCGAAGTGGTCTTCATCGCAGATTTCCCTGGTACGGAGGAGAGCAAGGAGGCTTTGCTGTCTCCCTCCTGGCTTCGTTGGCCAGGGATATGGCGTGTGATGGAGCGGGGAGGGGCCTCTCCTGGTGGGAGGAAGGTTTTTGAAACCTGAGGTGGGGGGTGGCGGTGAAGGTGTGATTTCTCTGTTCCGGCTGGTGGTGAGTTCACTCCACCATGGGGTGGATTGGGGAACTCTTGCCCCTGGCAGGGCTGCACCTGGAGAACTTTGTGAGCGAAGACCTGGGCAACACTAGCATCCAGCTGCTGCAGGGGGAGGTAACTGTGGAGCTGGTGGCAGAACAGAAGAACCAGACTCTTCAGGAGGGAGAAAAAATGCAGGTATTTTGCTTGAATTAACAATGGTAGAGGGACCACCACTTCCCTGGTGGTCCAGTGGTTAAGAATCCACCTTCCAATGCAGGGGACATGGGTACAATCCCTGGTTGGGGAACTAACATCCTACATGCTGTGGGGCAACTAAGCCCGCCCGCGCCACAACTACTGAGCCTGCGCCACAACTAGAGAGCCCACGTGCCACAACTACTGAGCCCACGTGCCCTGGAGCCCATGTGCCACAACTAGAGAGAAGCCTGTGTGCCGCAATGAAGGTCCCGCATGCTGCAACTAAGACCCAATGCAGCCAAATAAATAAATAAATATTAAAAAAACAAAAACAACGACAGAAAAAAACAATGGTAGAAACGTTTAGATGAGTAGAGTTGATTTATTACAGACTCAAAATACTTCAACATAACAATAACACAGTGGGAGCTCAAAAAAGCAAGGGCCCCGGGGTGGGGGGGGCTGTGAATAGCCTCATTCAGGGTTCTAGAGGTCAGTTCCTTTGGACTCCAAAACACAAGAAAAAAGATGTCTGGGGCGGGGTACAGTGTAGGGAGGCCATAGGCTGGCTAGGGAAAGGCTAGAGGATGAAAGAGATCAGTTTCTTCCCTCTTTTCAGTTGCCTGCTGGTGAGTACCATAAGGTGTATACAGTGTCGCCCAGTCCTTCCTGCTACATGTACATCTATGTCAACACTACAGAGCTTGCACTGGAGCAAGACCTGGCATACCTGCAAGAATTGAAGGAGAAGGTGGAGAATGGAAGTGGTGAGTATATGAAGATTTGGGCTGAGATAGCCCGCTTTACAAGAAGTCAGGGTTGTGAGTGAGGATCTAGCCATTAAAGAATGAACTTGAAGCGTCTAGCTGGGGAAAGGGGAGTTCTAGGAGAGAGAATGCTCTCTCTCTCTCTCAGTGATTCCTCTTTTTGCCCTCTTCCGGGCAGAAACAGAGCCTCTGCCTCCAGAGCTGCAACCTCTGCTGGAAGGGGAAGTCAAAGGGGGCCCTGAGCCAACACCGCTGGTTCAGACCTTTCTTAGACGCCAGCAAAGGCTCCAGGAGATCGAACGCCGGCGAAATGCCCCTTTCCACGAGCGACTCCTCCGCTTTTTGCTGCGAAAGCTCTATGTCTTTCGCCGCAGGTGAGTTTTACCCACAACAGTATGTGTCTTTGCCATCAGATGTTTGCAGGCTGAGTAACTTTTCTCTGCTGAGGGTAACAGTAGGGACTGTTTCCCAGGAAAGGACAATCCAGTGCTAAATTCCTCCCTTTTGCCCTCTCCATTCTCCTCTCCCTGATTGAATGGGAGAGTAAGTGGTGTCTGATGGCCGCTGTTTTGTTCTGCCTCAGCTTTTCTCCAGCCTCCCTGTGGGTTATTCCTACCCCACCCTGGAGTCCTCTACCAGACTGTATAAGGAGTGGGGTGCCCTTCCAACTGGGGTGTTGGGGTGCCTGGGGGGAGAGTCTCATTTATGCTTGGGTGAGGGGGTAGGACCAGGTGTCCCCTAAGGGCTTTGGCAGGAATGCCTATGTTGAAACAGGAGTTTGGATTGCTGGCTTTTTCCCTCTTTTTCAGCTTTCTGATGACTTGTATCTCACTTCGAAATCTGGTATTAGGCCGCCCTTCCCTGGAGCAGCTGGCCCAAGAGGTGACTTACGCGAACTTGCGACCCTTTGAGCCAGTTGGAGAGCCGAGTCCTTCAAACACAGATTCTTCAAATCCTCATCCTTCTGAGCCAAATGCTGACCCTGTTCACTCAGAGTTCTGAGGGAGGCCAGGTGTTGGGTATAGATGTAGGAGCAGCCGGTCACAAGACCATTACCTATGCAGTGGACATCCGAAAAAATTACTTCAGATTTTTTTTACGTTTTTCTTCCTTATCCATAGCTCTGATAAATTCAGAGGTGATAGATTAGAGGAACCAAGGAGGTAACGCAAGGATAAGATTTATCAATCCAAGGCTGAGGGGCTTGGGGAGTTAAAAAACAACGTGAAAATGTCTTTCTAGGATGAAAGGGTAAGGATCAGGTTTAAAGTGACTGGCTCCTTGGTGAAGGAGATTTAATGTTCCGTGATGAAAATAATTGCTGGCTGTTCTCAAGTGCTTGCCAGATGCTAGGCACTGCGTGAAGCACTGTGCCAGCATTATTACATTTAGTCCTTAACGGCCATAAGCCCTATTCTATGGTTGGGGAAACTGAGGCTGAGAGGTAATATAATTTGCTCATAAGACATATACCTAATAAGGGATGGACTGATGGTTTGAACCTCAAGTCTGTTTGACTTAAGGTCCTGCACCCTGCTGCTTGTAATTTTCAGAATCCTTGACAATAATTCTGAAATAACGTAGCTTAAAACTTGTCCAATTATAAAGTATGATTAGGATGGTGATCAGGTTTTAAATGCACACAGAATAATTTTCTCTTCACTGCAATTTTGGTTCCTTCTTTGTTCCTATTATTTATACACCCAGTACGTTTTTCACTAGCAGTCATGAGCATAGTTAGACTATCACAGGGTTAAACAAATAACGAAATTTAGGTGATTAGTAGTGGTATTTATCTACAAATAAGCTTAGTATTTAGCATTATTCTAGCCTTTAATGAGCAGGAGGTGATGTAAAGTAAGATTTAACCAAAAGTGATGAGGGATTAGGGAATGTTTACAGTCACTTTGTAGACTTTGGATGTAGAAAGCTTGGATGTGATTCAGGAGGATCCTCAATTCTGTGAAAATTCAAAGGCCTGGTCCTGGGCTAGGAAGTTAGAATGCATAGAGTAATTAAAAAGAAAAAGACAAACAAACTAAAAAACAGGCCCTGCTTGGGAGCTCATGGTCTTCAGGCAGAGACCGTCAGTAGACTGGCAGTCCCAGTAACTTTGATAAAGGATCGCATCTGTTTTCAGGCTTCTCTTCTCTCCCCATGCTCCGCTCCACCCAGTCTCAGGGTTCTTTCCTAGGCAGCTGCCTTTTCACTGTACACACTTGGGATGATTATGTCTATTCCATGGTTTCCAGTGATGCTGCTGCTTAGGTTTCTTTCCTGTGCCCTAGACCTGTGTATCTAACTAGCTCCAGCTGGATATCCTACAGAGCTTTCAAACTCTGTCATAAACAGAACTTGCATTCATCCCCAACTCAGGCTTGCGTCTCCTTTATTAGTGAATGGCAACTGTTTTTTTTTTTTTTAACCAAGCCATCTGTGAGTCATCAGCCTTGACTCTTCCCTTTTCCTCACATTTCTTAAGATTTCAAGTCCCATTAATTCTACCTCTTACTTCTTGGACCTATTGAATTCATCTCTACCACCTCTGTTCTTTCAGCCTTTATACTGGAATCCAATTAGGAACAGACCAGAGCAGGGCTGCCATGTAGTTGTGCAGGTTGGGCCTGAATATGGGCACCCAGCTGAGGCCAAGTGGGGCCTGAGTTAAGTCCCTCTGATTCATACAAGGCATTTTGTGGGTCAGTGATGGCTGTGCCACAGGGCATCTTGCACCGATGTAGGGCAAACACTGGTTTTCAGTCCTTTTGCAGATCTCAGCAACACGATACACCTTGGCACCATGTCCTTCCCCGCAACCGCTGCCCACACCCTCCTTTTTACTTGGTTTAAAAAAAAAAAAAACCTCTTTTTCACTTCAGAAGGAAACTCCTGCAAAAAGTTATCTTTCTTAATACAGGCAAGGATGCTGCTTTCCTCCAACCTGTCTTATTTTCCAAATGAAAATGTTGGGGTGGGATGAAGAAAGGTGCTAGTCTAATACTGGTTAAGAAAAGCTGTTCACTGGTGAAAATCTGGGTTATTCAGGTTTCAGGAGTATTCAGGCCCTGGTAATTAATGTCCCTTTCGCCAGAAGGCTTTGCATCCTACCCCAAGCATTTAGATCTTCTGTCCCTGACCAGTGTCATCCCCCTTGAAACTCTCTAAAGTATGATTTTCAACTTAAACATGAAATAGGACATTTCCTTCCATGAACACTTTATGCTTTTGATTCTCAGCTGTAATCACCTTCACCCCTTGCTGTTCCATGCCTTTGCTTCTACTGTCCTCCCTCAGCTGGTTAATCCCCACCTCCACCCCAGGGCTAGGCAGAGGACAAGACACCTTGAAGGTCACTCTCTTTAGTCTGCCAGCTCCTTGAGAGCAGGGGTCATCCTAGTAAATAAATATTGAACCGAACCTCAAAGCAGTTCTCTTTCTGGTGTTACTTCACCAGCATACAGGCACGTACTCATCCTCATCCCCCCCCCCACCCCGTTTGGTCAAGATGGTTAACTTATCTTTAGATAGCAATGCAGTGGCATCTAAAGGCTTCTTGAAACTTTTTCTGGAGTTTTTCAATGTCATGCAAAGTTGAACTTCTCAAGTTTCAGAGCAGGCAGGTCAGAAGATTTAACCTTGCCTTCCCTCCCAAATATGTTTCTAAACTTCTAAGCCTCCAGGCAACCAGGTATAAGCATTCCTTGGGCCTCACGTCTGCAACAGCAGAGCACAGTGAAGTGTTTGAACCACTTGATCTCATAGGTGCTGGTACGAACATGTGCCAAGTGGCTGCTAGGCTCAATCAAGGAAGGATGGTCCAAACTCTGGCTGATAAACCTCCTACAATTTTAGAATAAGCCTTTGGGAA
The DNA here is from genome assembly GCF_009873245.2 of Balaenoptera musculus. Taxonomy (NCBI): domain Eukaryota; kingdom Metazoa; phylum Chordata; class Mammalia; order Artiodactyla; family Balaenopteridae; genus Balaenoptera; species Balaenoptera musculus. Next base: position 14,850,904 of record NC_045797.1, read on the forward strand.
CTTGTTTAAATTTCATTTTGACTCATTCATTGTATAAGATATATTGGAAACTAGTCCCTCTCACCACTGTTTAAAACATGTAACTTGCAGCCTTTAATACCTGTTTATATAAAAGGGAAACTTAAGGCATTAAACTGTTTCTACATTTTCAAAAAGATGAAAATTGGTTTAAATTTTCAAGTGTGAACACTATCACTCCTTCCACGTTACACTCACGTTAATGGTTTTTATGCCCTTAACCTTAGATGATTTAAAACACGGCTGATGGTATAGAACTGGCTGCTGTAGTAAGGAGCTGTGAATTTTGCCCAGTGCATTGGCCAAAAAAGGCAGTGCTGGACAAACTGCGATCAAACCTTGAACTTTCTTAGTGCAAGGGATATGATTTATAAACCGTTTAAATGCCTGCAGTCAGGATTGAAGTGATTTCCCTAAACCATGGGTGGGATTACAATTACTCAGAGTTAAAAAGTATGTTCAATTCATATTCATACCAAAACACTTTAAAAGAATAATGGACACAGGTTAAGGTAGAACCTAGCATTTTATTTAGATCTTCATTAAACTGTTGGAATTGAGAACCAGACATACGTAATAAACCTCCAAAAATAGATGCTGAAAGGCACTTTCTGCTTAGGGCAAGCAGTCATGGAATAAGCATGTAAACAAGCTGGCTTCTCTGTACCACACCAGCCAAATCAGCTTTCTCCATGGCCAGCTGCACCAGCTCTGCCCTCCCTTCTGTTAACACCAGCCAGAACCCCTGTAGGTCTAACCCAAGGTTTTTCTGTAGGACACCTTGGCCTACCTGGGAATGCTGGAAACATGTTAAAGGAATCATGGTGTTGAGGAAAAAAAAAAAAAAAAAAACTTTTAAAAGCTGCCATCTGAGGTGATGGCTTCTCTGTACTTACGCCATACCCCAGAATACAATAAATAAGCAATTAGAAAATGTTCAAGTATGAAGGGATTTCCTCCTCCCCGCCAAAAGCACTGCTCTCTGAAGGAAGCTGGTTTCTCTGTAGCTACACCAGCTGTTCAGAAAGCTCATTGGACCTGGTTTTGAAAACAAAACAAAGTTAAAACCCTGGGAGGAGTTATTGTGCAGTGTGGAGTGCTCAGTCTTTCTTATAAAGAAAAAAAAAAGTTATCTGGTACCAAAGTGTGCAACCTACAGACCCTCAGGTACAGCCCTGTGACTTCTTTGTATGACATCACAAGGGTGCCAAGTGCCTGTTTTTCTAGAGCTAGGAGTTGGTGGTTTGGCTAGTGCTGAAACCATGCATAGGATTGATTTACTAAATAAAAACCTTATTACGTACGTCCTCCAAAAGACAGCTGAAAAGTGGAGAGATTTTGATTTGGTGCTGTTTAAGAGATGGCAATTAAGAGCATAAGCACCAGGGAGATGGTTTAATGGTAACTGCCTTTTTTTTTTTTTCCTTTCTCATGTCAGGCTAGAGCTCCAACTGGAACTTGCGTTACATGCAAGAATGATTGGATAGAGAACACTCCCTGACAAAGAGCTACATAATTAGAAATGGATCAAGTTATAGGGAGGATAAGGGAAGGCTTCACATTCATAATAGAGCTCAAGACATTACAAATTCATGCTGACAGGGCTGTGGCATTGCCAGACAGAGGCTATAATGGAACTACAAGTACTTTACGTGCACATTACAAGGACATTTTCAGCATTTGGTGGGAAAGTCAATGCAATTAGGATTTTAGAAGGTTGGGTGATAGGGCACAAATGTTCAATTTCAAAGCATTGTTTACTACAGTGCTGTTGGTTTGTTTCTAGGCAGTTACATGGATCACCTATGCTCACTAAATTCATTATAATGGTGAACAAAACACCTAGGGACAGAATAGCAAGCCCAACTTACAGTCCCCCACACAAGCTAAAATTCATGTCATTGACTAGAGTGACTGCAACTGATCAGGAGCTGAAAGAGGACAGGAAAATTTAGGAAGAAGGGCCCTTTCCCTCAGAGCTTGAAGGCTTCTCTGTAGCCTACGCCAACAAGTCTGGGGAAAAAAGGCTAACACTTTCAATATTTAAGCTTTTTGGGCACTTCCCATGGGAAGCTGTCCCTACCAAAGTGGCCATAGGCTGCAGTCCTCTGATAAATTGGCTTCTTCAGATCCAGATCCCTGGAATATACAAGTCCGTAACTTAATATGTAGCATTCAATTAAAATAAAGCAAAACAATCAGCAAGACTCATTTTCAAGACTTCTGGCAAATGAGTTCAGTTCTCTGGGGTATGCTAGGAAAGAAGTTTGTGGCAAAAGTGTTTGTTACTTCCCTGGTGTCCAAACTCCTTGCACAGTCCTTATTAGTAACTATAGTTCTTGTTTTTCCGTCCCTGGCTCAACAAATATGAAAACTTGTCATTATTCTGAGACATTTCAAGTGCCAAAAGCTCATCTAAAATCATGGAATACTTACCGAGGTCCCACGCCCACACCCTACCATGGTTATTTTCTTTGTAACAGCCATGCCCATTCATCTGTACTAAAATTTCTTTCAAGTAAACATCCCTTAGGTAACAGGAGCACAAAGCCTATATCAAATGTGGAGGACTTTCTAGGGTGGTTAGTCTAAGCCATGCAGCACTGTAATTTTAGAGCTTTCCTAATAATTTAAGCCTTTACTGACGGCAATTTAAAAATGACATCAACACATTCTAGGAATTACCATGCTTCCCCACTCCAGTCTTCCTTCACACCTTCACTTTCTCAGATTTGAATATATCAAGTATATATACATACACACCCACACCCTCAATGTTTTTCACTAGCAATAGTCTTTACCATCTTTACCTGACAATGACCCCAGGGCGGAGATCAAAATTCTTCTTCACAATCTCTAATAGCTCTCTCTCACTCTTCTGAGAGGTGCCATAATGGAAAATGGAGATAGACAATGGATGAGATACTCCAATAGCATAAGAGACCTAAAAGAATTTAAATGTCATAAGAGTCAGTGATCAAAAGACCCACATACTTGTGTAATACACTGGTATCAAAAAAAAAAAAGTAGAAAACTGCTAAATGCCCTCCCGCTTACATGCCTTTTAGTCAACCCAGTTATATAGAAGTATATACCTGAACAAGAACCCTTCTGCACAGACCTCCTTTAACAAGGGATTTTGCCACCCAACGAGCAGCATAAGCAGCTGAACGGTCCACCTTGGTATAATCCTTTCCTGAAAAGGCACCTCCTCCATGAGCTCCCCAACCACCATAAGTGTCCACAATGATTTTCCGGCCAGTCAAACCAGCATCACCCTGAAATTATAGGACTTAAGTTACTTTATGCCTCATCCTTTCCAGTGGTTCTAGATCAGGCTTGTTAAATGGTTATTCAATATCACTTGGCAAATATCCTCAGAAGAGGCACACGCAGGCTTCAAAAAACCTAGGAAAAAGGTGGAAGTAGCCAAATTTTTGCAAGTAACAGAAGATCCAAAAAAGCAACTGAATTGACATTGTAAGACCTTACCTGAGGCCCACCAATAACAAATCTGCCACTTGGCTGTAGATGATAGATTGTATCCTCATCAAGATACTTTGCAGGTACAACAGCTTTGATGACTTTCTCCTTTAGGGCATCCCTCATCTCATCAAGACAAACTTCTTCATCATGCTGAACAGATATAACAATTGTGTGGACTCTGATGGGAAGCACAGCACCTCGGTCCTGCATATACTGCACAGTCACCTTGAAAGCGAAACAGATCATCAGAACATCAGTCTATTAAACAATAGCTTTGTTCCTGATTCTCTACATTACAATACAGAGAACAAACCATATTCTTCTCTTAGCTTTAATCAAAACACCTTACTGAAGTCCTGTGCCAATGTAATGTGTGTAGTTTTGATACTCGTCACTTACTTGAGTTTTAGAATCTGGGCGTAACCAAGGCAAAGTGCCATTCCGGCGTAGTTCAGCCAGTTTGGCATTGAGCTTGTGTGCTAAGACAATGGTTAAAGGCATACATTCCTCTGTTTCATCAGTGGCATAACCAAACATCAAACCCTAAAAAAGGAAAAGTTACCAATGCAATCAATCCAAGCTTTAGAATTTAATGTTAGAAGAGATGCAAATAGATGTCTACCAAAATACCTGGTCTCCTGCACCAATGTCTTCCTCATTCCGATCAAGATGAACACCTTGAGCAATATCTGGTGACTGTTGCTCCAAGGCCACTAGCACGTTACAAGTCTTGTAGTCAAACCCTATAAACAAAACGATGTTTTTTTGGTTTGTTTTTAAAGGGCCATAGCAATACTTTGTATTTACAATTACCTGGAATTCTAAATGCTGCTAGAGAAATCAAATATACCTAAAACTTAGTCCTTTCAAAGAATAGGGCTGGAACAAAAAGACTAAAAATATACAAGTGGAATTAAATATTCCCAGGAACACTCTAGAAGATATAGCTAGAGAGGACTGAAAAAAATACCTGGAAAAATGAGGTTAGACAGCCCACTCATTAAAACACACCTTTGGAAGAATCATCATATCCAATGTGTTTAATGGTTTCACGAACCACTTTCTGGTAGTCAACAGCAGCTCTGGACGTAATTTCCCCAGCAAGAAGGATCATTCCAGTTTTAGCAACAGTTTCTAGTAAAAGAGAGGTTCACACTCAAACATCACTTTTATGAAGTAATTTTCATGCTACCTTTTCATCAGGTGATAAAGCAGTGTTCTGAACCTACCACAAGCTACTTTGGCATCAGGGTCCTGCTGAAGGTGGGCATCAAGAACAGCATCACTAATCTGGTCACAAATCTTATCTGGGGGGAAAAAAAAATTCCTGGCTTAATCAATTTACTGATAATGTCATGTATGTCATGCCCCCTTCCCCTATAACTACAGCTGTGAAGATCTTTGTGTTTTCTTTTAAAAAAACTGTGGCGGGAATTCCCTGGCAGTCCAGTGGACTTCGTGCTTCCACTGCAGGGGGCATGGGTTCAATCCTTGGTCAGGGAACTAAGATCTTGAAGGCCGCTTGGCAGGGCACCCTCCCCCCACCAAAATTGCGGCAAAACCTATATAGCATAAAATTTACGAATCTAACCATTTTCAAGTGTACATTTTCAGCGACATTCCAAGTATGGAGATCTTAACTGCTATACTGCTTTCGTGGAAACCATTTCCCTGAAGAATAAATGCTGGATATAGTGCTACATGTTTCCTAACTTGACACCTTGGTCTTCATATAGCTGTACCACAGATCACCAATTCAGATAAGCCAGCAGAACACCCAGCATGTTTAATACATTTAAGCTCATTGCAGTATATGCACTTTACACCTTTACAAGGACTTCAGTCCCATCTTTAAAGTATTTCAGACATTTTGAAAAATTAAGTTCCCAGGCAAAAACAATTTCTATTGTTAAACAGGATAGCCACATAACGGAGATTGATTAAATGGAAGTAAGTAGAAAGTGTTTTATCTTCCATCCAAAAGCAAAGCAAGGAACATTTACCTTCACAGCATTAATTCTCAAAGACAATGGTACTTACATTTTATCCCCCGAATTTAAATTTTTCACTATAAATCTAACCAACCAGAAAGGTGGACCGTTTATCAATTTCTCCCTGATTCTAAGGAACGCCAATTAGGGCAGTGAGAAATAATGTCAGAGTTAAATGATGAAAGCAACGACACTTCACGAACAAAGGGAATAAAACGGCAACCATCTGATTTTGTGTTAAGAGTAGTCCAGGAACAAGAGCCAAACAGACTGGAAAATCCCCAAATGTATTCTGAATCCTTGCTGATCTTCCCCTCACTGTACTACCCTCTATTAAAAATCAGAAGAACAGAAAAAAACCCCGAGTATCACTTTCCTAAATTTTCTATAACCAGCCAAAAAAAAACTTAAGCAAAATGTGTACCACAATCCAGTCAGAGGCCCAGGACAATCTAAACATTTACAAATGCCTGCGGCTTTAAGTTAATAAAAGGTGGTTCAAATACACAGTGCAGTTCTCAGCGCTGGGGGAAAACAAACAAAACCACCCACACCACACCTGACCTTCACTCATCAGGATCTCGGGGTTTGTCCTCTCCTCTACCACTAGGTTGCCCGTGGGATTGCATCATAGGCACAGTAAGCTTGCTAGAGAGAAATGGATCCTTAAGCCAACAGACGAGGAATCTGTCATTGTGGTCATCCCAAGAAAGGGCTGGACCCGTCTAGTAGAATAACGATCTTCACTAGGTGAGGTTTTCAGGCTGGGATCGAAAGTTCCTTGAAATAGCTTCATTCGTTCACGTGTAAATTGATCGCCATAATGGCGGACCGGTGGACAAAGCCCGGAGGAGGATATATGGAGTAAAACCTTGCCTAACAGTCAGCCCCAACGCAATGGCGCCATACACTTAATTCATGCTTCCTATCCTTTTCACGCACGATCCAAATAAGGAATGCCTCCTCCGACAAGCACTATATTTAGTTGGAGGATGTCACCTTGACGCGAGGCCATATACCGGCTAAGGGCATGTCGTATTCTTCAGTGTAGCCAAAGAATTAACGGGAAGCGCGGAGGCCCGGTAGTCCGGGCCACGCTCTGCAAACCAGCCGGCTCCCTCGCCCAGAAGCCACATGCGGCAAACACGTGGTTGAGGCTGCAATGCGGGGCGCGCGCTCTCGCGGGCCGGACGCGAGCACGCGAGGCGGGCCGCCCACTCGAGGTGGCTCGGGCCGCAAGGCGGGGAGAAGGAAATAGTGCCCTCCCCGGCTAGAACACGAGCGGCCACGGCCCCCGCCCTTCTCGTTTTCTGGAATCTTCCGCATGCCGGGGCGCGCGGCCGGATGGGAGGGGAGGAGAGAGGAAGGGGGAGCGGCGGCCACGCGCTCGGCAGCGGCGGCGCCACGAGGAAGGCGCGCGGCCGCCGCTCTTTCCACCAGCAGCCGGGAGAGGGCCACCGCCGTGGGCACCGCGGCCGGCGGATCCTACCGGCCAGTCCCGACCCCGCGCCCCGCCCCTCGCTTCGCTCCAGGCCCCGTCACCTCACCTGGGTGGCCTTCCCCCACAGACTCGGAGGTGAAGAGGAACGTGCCCTCCTCGATGAACGCGTCGTGGAAGCCGTTGAGCTGCCCGTTCATGGTGGTGGCGGTGAGTGAAAGTGGCGTTGAGGAGAAAAAGCGGCGAGCCGACAAGTGCGAAACGCGCGAGCAAAAGACCGCGTTCTTGTCAGCTCGAGCGGGCGGCGCAGAGCAAACGAGGCGGCGGGCAGCGCGGCCTACTATTTATACACGGCGCCCGCGCGCGCCCGGCCCGGGCCCCGCCCCTCGGCGCCGCGCGCCAATGCGCCACTCGCGCGGGGACGGGGGAGGGGAAGGGGCGGTGCACCGAGGGGAGCTCGGACCGAACCACTCTGCCAGGCAGGGGGAAGGGAGGGGAGGTAACGCGCCCCTCTCGCGAATATTCGCCATCTTAAGCACTAATAACAAGGGGTGAGGGGAAAGGCAATATACTGGGTCGTTGTATGCTTCCGTGTTCGACGTGGGAGGAAGAGAGACAAGGGCTTTATGGGCCTGCTCCCCTGTACTGTGACATGGCACCTCCCTTCCGACCGTTGGCCGGGCTACCTGGCCGCTAGGTCGCGTCCCCCAGCGGGGGCCGCGGGAATCGTCGGGGGTTTTATCCTCTGGCTCTCCCCGAGGGTCTTTCCGGCTGCCCTGCCTGGGGATGCCCGGGTGACAGGGAGCCAGTGGCCCACAGCCACGTGAAAGTGGCCATCTTGGCTGGTCAGCGTACGATCCTTCGCACGGCCTTGTGCATCCTCGTCCTGAGCGCTGCCGGCGGCTGGCAGTCCTGCGGGGGGCCGTCTAGTTGCTGGCAATTTCTTGGTTAATGGTTCTGTGGTGAAAATGGCCGAAAAGCGGAATAAAGAGAGTTCTGTCATCGATTTCAACGATTGCCGTCCCCCTTCCGCCCCCAGCGCTACAGTTTCTGAGAGAGGCCCTTACTCTTTGTGGACCCTACGGTGGAGGCCGCGCTCGGCCCCTTGGCTCCAGCCTTTTCTCCAAGAAAGGAGGCTGCTCACGAGGCTCACCTTGCACTTGCTGACTTTACTATCTTGGAGGAGGAAAAAAGTCGATGTTTAGAGTATGATTTCAGTCTTCTGTTCAAGAGACTGTTGAATATTGGGGTGGGGAGAGCCCCGTTTACGCCCTTGTATGTGATTCAGCAGATCTCTTGACAAGGTGATGGTCCGTTTCCTGAAGCTTTCACTTTAAAATGTCCACCTGCGTTTGTGCCAGTTTTGCCCATTTAAAGGAATTATAGGGAGAGGAGGGAAAAGAACAAAACCAAACTTGATCCAACGAGGAGCCGGGAGTCGGGGACCGATTTCATGGCTCTCCGTTTGGAAGGAGCCCACAAGTGGCGGGTGGGCCGGTGTCACTTCCGTCCCGCACAGGGGCTTCGGACTTGGTGCAGGGCCGGGGCGGGGGGCTGCTGCTGTCGCGGTGGCCCCGAGCGCGTGAACTTCGGGTTTAATGATGTTATTAGGAGACCGCCTGCTCCTAGGATAGGATGCACGTTACCCTGGGGAGATGAATGAGACCCCTCGCAGCAGTCTCCAGCTGCTTACCGCTCAGAGAATTAGGTAAAGTCGGAAGAGCAATCCTCTCCGCGGCTTGCGGGAGGAAAGGTGGGTTTGCTGATTGGGAAACAATGGAAGCACTTGGGCTGTGCTTGGGGCTTTGACAAAGAACATTAAAAAAGGGCCCATCTCTAGACTTTATGACCACATCCATGGTCCTTCAAAGCAGGGAACAAGAAAAGGCAAAATCACAAAAGAGACAATATAGATGTTTATATTTGTTTCTGTTTTTCAAACTAACTTAATGGAAAAATAACTGTGTAAGACGTTCATCATTTCTTGTTTGTTTTAGAGTAGTTCACCTTTTTTTTTTTTTAAGCAGAATGACAATTTGTTAACTTACAATGTGTAATAAAATTCCCAACTGAAACAAATTGCATGTGTAGGCTGCTCAGTGCATTATCTTCCAGCAGAAAAATCTATAGGGGAAGCTAGAATATAAAGTTATTTGATTAATATGGAGTCAGAACAAGGAGATTAAATTCTATGATTAGGTCATTAAACCCTGATACCCCTATGCTAACAACTCCACAGTGGGGTTGTTCCTGCCAAGGAGATTAGAATCAGCTGTTCATACTTGCTTACCTACTCATTCTTGTTCTTAGCGTATGTAACTTAATGGTTAAGGGTAGGGGTTTTGGAGTCAAGCCTCTGCCACTTATTAACAGTGTTGAGCAAACAACTAACCCTCTCTACACCTCAGGGTCCTCAGTCTGTAAAATTGGGGTAATAATCATACTCTCATAGGATTGCATCAAGGATTAAACAAAATCATGCAAGCAAAGTCCTTAGCACAGTATCTAGCACATAATAGTTAGCTGTAAAAAATAACCCTTGAGTGGCTTCCAATTGCCGTTAGAATAAAGACCAAAATCCCTACATACCCTTAAAGGCCTCAGTGTGATTTGGCTGCTACTTCTTTAACCTCAGCTTGTGCCGCTTTCTCCTTTTTGTCTTCTACTTTGCGTTCTTTTAACTATGAACAGTTAAATTTCTTAATTGATTACGCTAAAAACAAAGCAAAGCACATTTTCATTGATTTATATTTTTCACATTGTCCCTTCCTCCCACAAATATTTACAAGCATTTCTGTCAAGCAGACCCAGTATTGGTGCCATGACAGTCCTGGTCTCTGCCCACCCATAGCTCTAAATGAGGGGAGATGCCTGGCTAATTCCTCCCCATCCTTCCCACCCAGCTCAGCTGCCACTTCCTGGATGTAGCCTTCAGCTGCCTCTTTCTGGATGAAATCTTCACCTACACAGATTTCTCACAGGGTCCTGTGTTTTCCTACATGGCACTCAGTGCTCTATGAAATACAGATTTGGTGATTATTTGATGAATGTCTCAACTCCCAATTAGATTTGTAAGCTCCATGACAATAAGAAGGTGGTCCATTTTGCTCAGGCTTTGTTGCTGAGAGCCTGACACACAGAAGGTGCTTAAGAATGTTTGTTGGAGGAGAGGGAGAGAGAAGAGAGGGAGAAAGGGAAAGAGACACAAGGAAAGGATGAGTAAATATAAGGGATGGCACAAAGAAGTGGAGAAATGAGAAACCCTGGGGATCATGTAAAATCAATGAAAAGAGCCACCGCTTTGTTTTAGTCACCAGCGTTATAATTTATAACCCTGAGAGCTCTTTACTAACAGGGAAGCTCATCGTCATCCTGTTCTGAGAGGAATGAGATATCTGATTCCATACATTAGTGCCCTAAGGCTGAAATAAACTAGGAGGAGTTACTGGTTTATTTCATATTTAACATGAATGAGATTTGTTGAATGTGAAATGTTGCAAAACACATAGAAAAAATCGAATCGCCTAAAGCCTCCAGATCTCAACCCAAAGAACGTTAACGTGGCAGTAGTTCCATGAAAGAGGCAAGGTTGGTATTGGATAAACTGGTGTGTGGGACTCAGCAAATATGATGACTCCAGGTCTTATCCATCTGCCAGTCAAGGAGAGAGTACCAGTAAGTAAGAGAAAGCATTTGCAGTGCAAGAAGCTGTTGATTTGTCAGGAAAACAGAGGGAGATGACACTAGGTATATCAAAAAGCAATAGTGAAGGTGTGGAGATGTTGAGAAGAGAGCTCCTAAGCTTTCCAGACTACCTTCTATGTGATGACAGGCCAAGGAGAAAGAAATTTAGGCCAGACGTCTCCAAAATTGTGCCAGTTCTTTAGGGCCATAGCTCAGACATGGCCTCAGGAGCAAACTAGCTCTAGTGGGTTCTGAAACAAGTACTATGTGAATCCCCTCAGTGTTAGGCTTCTTGTAATCTGTTTTTGTTTCTCTGTTTTTCTCTCCTGATAATCAGATCTTTTAACAATTCCAGTAGGTAGAGAGGGATGGAAGAATGCATAGGGTACAATGAAGAAGACACTGAAGGAGACAATAATATAATGATGACGACATCTATAATTTATCGTGACAGGCACAACAATTCCAGTGAGGCATATATTATTTCTCTTCCTATTTTATACATGAAGAAACTAACATGTAATCCTCCCAGGTCACACAACAATTCCAGTGAGGCATATATTATTTCTCTTCCTATTTTATACATGAAGAAACTAACATGTAATCCTCCCAGGTCACACACCAAATCAGTAGTGGGCTTGAGCTTGGATCTGAGCTCTAAATTCACGTTCCTTGCTACAAGTCATAGGATAGATACTTCACACTCCCTGAGGTAATTAACCATAAAATTTGGTTTGTACCCTTCCGTACCTTTTTCTATAAACATGCACACGCACGCGCACACACACACACACGTTTACCTGAAACATGGATTTTTCTCCTAACAATTTTCATGGCCATTTCTCCAGGACACTATATAGAGATAGAAATCATTCTATTTTTTTTCTCTTTTTAAAAATTTCTGGTAAAATAAACATTTACCATTTTAAAATATACAGTTCTGTGGCATTAAGAACATTCACAATGTTGTGCAAAATCATTCTTTTTAATAACAGTAAAACATACTATATTGTGACTCCACCATACAGTTCATTCAACTGTTGCCTTAATGGTTGATATTCAAGTTGTTTCTCATTTTTGCCGTACACGCAATGCTGATGAAGGTAACATCTTTGTACGTATACTTTTGTGAAGCAGTGTTTTTATTTTTGTGGAAGAGATGTCTCAAAGTGGGATTGCTGAGACAAAGGACATGTACATTTTTACGTTAGTAGTTACAGCCAATTACTTTCCAAATGGCTGTCAAAACTTCACGTGAGAAGTATGAGAAGGGTACGAGAATATCTAGAAGCCACAAAGGAGAAGACTGATAGACTTAACTACATAAAAATGAAAAATTACTGTGCAAGTAAAATCCAAAGACAAACAATAGAAGAAAACATTTGCAATGCATATGACAGACTAAGGCTTAGTACCAATTGATAGGAAAATGACAAACAGCCCATGAAAACTAGGAAAAAGTATAAGTGAGTAATTCACCCAGGAGGAAATGCAAACATAGGAAAAGATACTTAACCTCATTGATTGGGAGATGAATTAATTCATTTGTATAGTGAGTTTGGGAAAAACAAGACGTGTGGAGGAGGGGAGGGTAGAAGGAGGAATCTAAATAACAGGAAGCTCCGTCTCTAGCTCCCCTATTAGTTTGGCCTTTAGTGGAGCTTTCGTTTTTCTGATGATTGATCCTTATGTGGCTTTTGATTGTTTGTTGTTTTGGGGGCATTTAACTCAGAAAGAGTTAAAGACATTTAGTAAAATTGCTCTAACAAAATCCCTTCCCTAACTATTTACTTATTTATATAAACAAGGTTGCTCAGTGCTTATACCTATAAAAATGAAAAATAGATCAGTAATGAACCCTGTCTCTTTCTAGCAGTAAGTAATATTCTTTCATGGATTTTAAACTAGTATACATACACACGTGTGTGTTTATATGTTTTTCCTTTTTTGATTGATAATTATAAAAAATTAGAATATATTTATTTTGATCAGTCGTTTACTGATTATTAGTAAGTCAAGCCAAAGGAAATTTTGCTAACTCTTAGAGACTTATAGTTATAATAAACATTTTCTGATATATATATTTCAATTTATATGCATATTTTGGTACAGAATAGGTGATAGGGTGATCAATAAAAGACTTTCAAGATAAAACATGAAATATATTATTACACTAGTATAAAATTCTGCTGGGGAAGTAGATTGGAGTTCACAGAGAAAAAGGAATAATACAAATTTTTGCACTATTAAAGAAGAATTTCTTCATGTACCTTGTTTTTTTTTAAATAAATTTATTTATTTTATTTATTTATTTTTGGCTGTGTTGGGTCTTCGTTGCTGCACGCAGGCTTTCTCTCTAGTTGAGGCGAGCGAGGGCTACTCTTTGTTGCGGTGCGCGGGCTTCTCATTGCGATGGCTTCTCTTGTTGCAGAGCACGAGCTCTAGGCACGCAGGCTTCAGTAATTGCAGCACGCGGGCTCAGTAGTTGCGGCTTGCGGGCTCTAGAGTGCAGGCTCAGTAGTTGTGGCGCACGGGCTTAGCTGCTCCAAGGCATGTGGGATCTTCCCGGACCAGGGCTCGAACCCATGTCCCCTGCATTGGCAGGCGGATTCTTAACCACTGCACCACCAGGGAAACCCTGTTCATGTACTTTTTATTTTTATTTATTTATTGTTCATTATGTTTATTTTTATTTATTTATTTTTTTGGCCACACCACACAGCTTGTGGGATCTTAGTTCCCTGACCAGGGATCGAACCCAGGCCCTCAGCAGTGAAAGTACAGAGTCCTAACCACTGGACGGCCAGAGAGTTCCATATTGTTCATTATTTTTAACTGAATGATAGTGGGTATTAACTCTATGATATTTAGATTCCATTGGATCTATTTAAGAGTGACGGCTTATTGTATTTTAAACGCCAATATTTACAATATGTTGAAGGATACAACCTTTCAACTATTTCTTAATGGTGAAAAACTTTAGATGTCTACTTAAAAATATGCTTATAGCATATAATTTTTAAAAATTATTTTTGGAGTTAAAAAGCCACAGAAATTTGAAGAACATCTACCTAGATCCATTTGAGAAGAAAGAATATTCCAATAATTCATCCTCAGATTTAGAAATAGATTTCTCCACAACATTGTAAATCAACTATACTTCAATTAAAAAAAAGAAAAGAAAGAAATAGATTTCTCTAAGTTTATGTAAAAGTGATTGCAAAAGCAGAAACTTCATGTGAGCCAAGTCCAGGTAACATGTGAAATATCAATACTGTAATAACTCTCCAGTCCAAAATAGTGTGTAGATGCTATTTTTTTTTTTTTTTTTTGTAGATGCTATTAATCAGATATTTTGCAGGGTTTCTCCAACCTTGGTGGCAGTGACATTTTGTGCTGGATAGTTTTTTGTTGTAGGGAACTATTCTGTGCACTATAGGACATGTAGCAGTATCCCTGGCCTCTACCCACTAGATGCCAGTAGCAACCCACCCCCACATGTTATGACAACTGAAAATGGGCTCCCCAGGTGAGAACCACTAAGCTATTGGAAACATTGCAAGGCTATGGTTAACGCTGCAGTTCAAAAGTCAGGGTCCAAATTGTGCCCTGTCTGGAAGGCAGCCTTGCTTTCATTCTCTGAGGATTGGGATAAACTTGTAAGTCCCTAAAAGTCTTCCCGGATGAAGCCCACAGCCCTGCAGGGTGTAAGGCCCCTGTGTGTGGACTACTATAGACCTGAGTCTCTGGGAATAGCCTGACAGGGAATAGTCACACTTGGCTGGGCTTTTGGACCCTGGACGTGGGAGCAACACAGGCGAGGAGGGGTGGTGAAGCAGATTGGAGGCTGGCCAATGCTCTCACTTCCTAGAGGGGAAGCTATAGGTGGTATGGAGAGGGCCTCCCAACCTGAGATCCAAGAACACCAGCTGACCAGACATATCTCATCCAATTGAGCCTAAGCACCATCCAGGAACACAGGACTGTGTGTCTGTGGCGCTTCACCTTTACTCTAGGGGCAAGACATTTTGGTGGATGCCACTATTTGCTCTCCTTGCAGGTGACCCTGGACCTGGACAGGAAGTGGCCCTTGCTGGACAAGTTCCTGCTCAGTGAAATTGCTCAAAACCTGCAAATTCAGTGCTTGTGGTCCACAGCCACAGGGAAATGCCAGCTCCCTGCAGCGCAGTGGTTCATAACCCTTTTTGTAGGTCTGCAGAAAGCTGGGGATCTCTCCCTAGAAATATGCAGCCCATATACTCACACACACATAACTGAATATGTAATTTCTGAAGCTCAACCATATACTACAAGTTAAGAATCCTTTATAGTATCTCATGAATTTAAATTCACATTCCCTAGTAACCTGCAGTCCCACCTCTAGCAGCCTATTCTTTTTTTTTTTTGAGTTTTTGTTTGTTTTATTTTATTTTTTTAAACATCTTTATTGGAGTATAACTGCTTTACAATGTTGTGTTAGTTTCTGCTGTATAACAAAGTGAATAAGCTATATGCATACATATATCCCCATATCCCCTACCTCTCGCATCTCCTTCCCACCCTCCCTATCCCACCCCTCTAGGTGGTCACAAAGCAGCGAGCTGATCTCCCTGTGCTATGCAGCTGCTTCCCATTATCTATCTGTTTTACATTTGGTAGTGTGTATATGTCCATGCCATTCTCTCACTTCGTCCCCGCTTACCCTTCCCCCTCCCCGTGTCTTCAAGTCCATTCTCTACATCTGTGTCTTTATTCCTGTCCTGCCCCTAGGTTCTTCAGAACCTTTTTTTTTTTTTTTAGATTCCATATATATGTGTTAGCATACAGTATTTGTTTTTCTCTTTCTGACTTACTTCACTCTGTATGACAGACTCTAGGTCCATCCACCTCACTACAAATAACTCAATTTCGTTTCTTTTTCTGGCTGAGTAATATTCCATTGTATATATGTGCCACATCTTCTTTATCCATTCATCTGTCGATGGACACTTAGGTTGCTTCCATGTCCTGGCTATTGTAAATAGAGCTGCAATGAACATTGTGGTACATGACTCTTTTTGAATGATGGTTTTCTCAGGGTATATGCCCAGTAGTGGGATTGCTGGGTCGTATGGTAGTTCTATTTTTAGTTTTTTAAGGAACCTCCATACTGTTCTCCATAGTGGCTGTATCAATTTACATTCCCACCAACAGTGCAAGAGGGTTCCCTTTTCTCCACACCCTCTCCAGCATTAATTGTTTGTAGATTTTTTGATGATGGCCATTCTGACTGGTGTGAGGTGATACCTCATTGTAGTTTTGATTTGCATTTCTCTAATGATTAGTGATGTTGAGCAACCTTTCATGTGTTTGTTGGCAATCTGTATATCTTCTTTGGAGAAATGTCTATTTAGGTCTTCTGCCCATTTTTGGATTGGGTTGTTTGTTATTTTGATATTGAGCTGCATGAGCTGCTTGTGAATTTTGGAGATTAATCCTTTGTCAGTTGCTTCATTTGCAAATATTTTCTCCCATTCTGAGGGTTGTCTTTTTGTCTTGTTTATGTTTTCTTTTGCTGTGCAAAAGCTTTTAAGCTTCATTAGGTCCCATTTGTTTATTTTTGTTTTTATTATCAACCTATTCTAAAGAAATATTAGCATTTGATGTGTAAATATGTTGTGTGTGTTTATATCAGCATTTTTATAATAGCAAAAATATGGAAAGAGCTTAAATGGATACTAGCAGGGAAATTGAAAAATTGTTCATTCATTCATTCACAATGGAATACTATGCAGCTATTTAAAAGAATGAGGAGCTTCCCTGGTGGCACAGTGGTTAAGAATCCAGCTACCAATGCAGGGGACACGGGTTCAAGCCCTGGTCTGGGAAGATCCCACATGCCGCGGAGCAACTAAGCCCATGCACTACAACTACAGAGCCTGTGCGCCTAGAGCCCGTGCTCCGCAATGAGAGAAGCCACCGCAATGAGAAGCCTGCGCACTGCAACGAAGAGTGGCCCCCGCTCGCCGCAACTAGAGAAAGCCCACTCACAGCAACGAAGATCCAACGCAGCCAAAACTAAAAATAAGTAAAAAATAAATAAATAAAAATAAGAAGAATGAGGTACAATTATATGTATGGATTGAAAATAGGTCTGTGATATTCTTCTGTATAAAAAAAATTGGAACAATTCTCATCTTGTCTTTGTAAAAATTATTACATATGTGTAAATACAAATGTGTGTGTGTGTGTGTATATATATATACATTTTTATATACATATAAAATATGTTTGGGTTCATAGAATAAATACTGGGAGTCTAAGCACCAAACTTTATAGCAGCTACTTCTGTGGGGTGAGATTTACGCTTTTCCTGTGTTATTTAAAATTGTAAAAATTTGCAACACTTATTTCTGTAAGTTAAAAATAATATTAACAGCAACAACAAAAGTGAGTTATCTCTAGGGTGTGAAGTGTGGTGGAGGAACCTGCTTCAGTCCAGTCAGCCTAGCCTCCCCAGGTAGAGTAGGCATTTTCTATGGCACAGCTCCCATGGGAAGCTCCCAAATACCAGACAACCTGCTTCTGAGGTGTCAGCACCACTGCAGAGCCCTCTTTGAAAAGGACAGCCCCCCACCATGCTCCATTAATTGATCCTTTGAAGTCATTTTTCCCTAGGGAGAACACCGAACTTTAATTTTTTTAAATATACAAACTTTACAAAATAGACTGTCCAAAATAGACTCCTCTCTCTTATTCTCTCTCCCTTTCTCCCCCTCCATCCCTCCCCCCTACCCTCCCCCACACACACCCTGGATACTGCCCACAGTCACGGCCTAAGTTACAGTGTTCTGATATATCCCATTCCAGAGCATCTATTCCAGAGATATTGCCCTAGGCATTCCTTTGGATTGAGAATTGGAGATTGGACTAAATTCATGGTTTCTGGACTCTGGCTGGGCCTTGAGAACCATCTCTCACAAACCACACCTTGTAGACGTGGCCTGGTGTGTACAGACTCTGCCCTCTTTTTGGACTCTCGCCCATTGCTGCCACCAATGACACTGCCAGGCTCTGACCCTCTCCCCTTGGCCTCCTGCCGTGCTTCCCTCCTGACGTTCCCTCAGACACACTTGGGAGCACATAAACTGGAGGGAGTCGGTGTTGAAGACTTGTATAACTCTCAGCTTTTGCTCTTGTTCTAAGCAACCAAATCACAAAAGACAGTGTCTAATAGTAAGTGGACCCCATGTAGGTTTTCCTCTTGGGAGCTGAGCAGGAATACAGCTATCCCATCCTCTTTACGGTTATTTTTTAGGCTTTTTTTAAAAAAAATATATGTATAAAAGTAATAAAGCACATTAAGGAAAGTTTGGAGGAATAGGATTGAGAGTCCAGAAATAAACCCATACATCTATGGTCAATTGACTTTCTTTTTTTAAAATATTTATTTATTTATCTATTTGGTTGCATGGGGTCTTAGAGGCAGCCGGCGGGCTCCTTAGTTGTGGCTTGTGGGCTCCTTAGTTGCAGCTCACCGGATCCTTAGTTGCAGCATGTGAACTCTTAGTTGTGGCATGCATGTGGGATCTAGTTCCTTGACCAGGGATCAAACGCGGGTCCGCTGCATTGGGAGCGTGGAGTCTTATCTACTGGGCCACCAGGGAAGTCCCCATATGGTCAATTGATTTTCAAAAAGGTGCCAAGATCATCCAAGGGGGAAAGAATAGTCTTTTCAACAAATGGTGCTGGGACAACTGGATAGCCACATGCAAATGAATGAAACTGGGCCCCTACCTCACACCCTATAGAAAAATTAACTCAAAATGGATCAAAGATATATATGTAAGAGTTAAATCTATACAACTCCTAAAAGAAAACATAGGAGTAAATCTACATTGTCTGGGACTAGGCAATGGTTTCTTTTTTTTTTTTTTAATTAATTTATTTATTTGTTTATTTTTGGCTGTGTTGGGTCTTCGTTGCTGCACCGGGGCTTTCTCTAGTTGAGGCAAGCGGGGGCTCTCTTTGTTGTGGTGCACGGGCTTCTCATTGCAGTGGCTTCTCTTGTTGTGGAGCACAGGCTCTAGGCACGTGGGCTTCAGTAATTGTGGCACGCGGGCTCTAGAGCGCAGGCTCAGTAGTTGTGGCACACAGGCCTAGTTGCTCTGCGGCATGTGGGATCTTCCCGGACCAGGGCTTGAACCCGTGTCCCCTGCATTGGCAGGCGGATTCTTAACCACTGCCCCACCAGGGAAGTCCCTAGGCGATGGTTTCTTATATACGACACCAAAAACACAAGCAACCAAAGTAAAAATAGATAAATTAGACTTCATCAAAATCAAAAACTTTTCTGCATTAAAGGAAACTGTCAACAAAGTGAAAAGACAACCCACAGAGTGGGAGAAAATATTTACAAATCATATATCTGACAAGGGTCTAGTATCCAGGATATACAAGGAACTCTTACACCTCAACAATAAAAAAACAAGATATCTAACTTTTAAATGGGCGAAGGGTTTGAATAAACATTTCTCTGAAGAAGATCACAAATGTCCAATATGCATATGAAAATATGGTTTAAATCATTAGTCATTAGAGAAATGCAAATCAAATGCAAATCAAAACAGTGAGATACCACTTCATGCCCACTAGCATGGCTATAATAAAAGAGACAGATAATAACAAGTGTTGAGAACGATGTGGAGAAATTGGAACACTCATATATTGCTGGTGAAAATGTAAAATGGTGCAGATACTATGGAAAACAGGTTGGTAGTTTCTCAAAAAGTTAAACATAGGATGATCATATCACCCAGCAATTCCACTCCTAGATATATACCCAAGAGAGCTGAAACATATGTTCACATAAAAACTAGTACATGGGGCTTCCCTGGTGGCGCAGTGGTTGAGAATCTGCCTGCCAATGCAGGGGACACGGGTTCGAGCCCTGGTCTGGGAAGATCCCACATGCCGCGCAGCAACTAGGCCCGTGAGCCACAACTACTGAGCCTGCGCGTCTGGAGCCTGTGCCCCACAACAAGAGAGGCCGCGACAGTGACAGGCCCGCGCTCCGCGATGAAGAGTGGCCCCCGCTTGCCACAACTGGAGAAAGCCCTCGCACAGAGACGAAGACCCAACACAGCCAAAAAAATAAATTAAAAAAAAATTACATTTAAAAAAAAAAAAAAAGCCTCATTTAAAAAAAAAAAAAACTAGTACATGAATGTTCATAGCAGTTTTTTCATAATAGCTAAAAAGTGGAAACAAACCAAATGTCTATCAATAATAAACAGAATGTGGTATATCCATACAATAGAATATTATTTGGCCATAAAAAAGAATGAAATACTGATACATACTTCAGTGTGGACAAACCTTGAAAACATTATACTAAGTGAAAGAAGCCAGTCACAAAGGATCACATATTATGATTTTATTTATATGAAATGTTCAGAATAGGAAAATCTATAGAGTCAGAAAGTAGATTAATGGTGTCCTGGACCTGAGAGGAAAAGGGAATGGAAATAATTTGCTAATAGATATGTGGCTTCTTTTTGGGGTGATGGTTGCATAAGAAGTAAGGTGTGGTCAGCTGACTGGGCCAAGCATCGTTGGACAGAAAGCTCCAGGAGTAGATCCTTACTTAAACTTTCAGGGACCACTCAATCTTCAATTGTTTGAGGCTCCTATTTGGGCAAAGTTGAAATTCATGGAGTTCTATCAATCTATTAACTTCCCTGGGAGAGACAATGGTTCACACACCCAGACTCAAACTAACAACCAAATAGGCAGAGGATGTGAACAATCTACAAGAAACACAAATAGCGAATAGACATGTATTCAACCTCACTCATAGTTAAAGAAATGCATCGCAAAACAATGAGATTTCATTTGTCATCCATCAGATTGGTAAACAAAAGTTTGGTAATGCCCAGTGTTCACAAGATTATGGGGAAATAGGCACCCTCATACACTAGTCCTGGGAGCATAAACAGATTCAGCTCTCCTGGAGGGCAATTCAGCAATGTCTGTCAACATTTTGAATGCCTATTCTCAGTGACTTAGCAATTCTACTGCTAGAAATTTGCCCTAGGAATATACTGGCAAAATTATGCCAAAGTTATGTACAGGGATGTTCACTGCAACATTGTCAGTAATAACAAAAAAACTGGAAAGAACCTAGACATCCATCAGCAGGGGATAAGTTAAATACATCCACGTAATGGAAAAGTATGCAATCATTAAAACATGAGGTAGACCTGTATATACTGGCATGGAAAGATCTTCTAGATGTGTTTTGTTTAAAAAAATAAACCAATGTGCACAGCAATATGATCTTATTTGTGTTAAATTAAAAAATAGATATATGCAGACTTTTTCTTTCAGGAAGGGTACATAAGAAGTGATGGTAACTTTTGGAAAATGGTTCTGGGGGTTGGCAGGAGGAAAAGATAACTTCTGCCTTTTATTTGATGCTTTTCTATACTATTTGATTTTTTTAATACTATGTGAATATAAGACTTTTAAAATAATAAATATTTTAAAAGCGGACAAGGAACGTGGAGGGATAAAGAAGAAGGAGAAGAGGGATCCCTTAGTTGGGAGATTATGGTTTGTCCTAACACAAGACTGTCTTGTTTTAGCTGCATTAATGATAGCATTGTGACCGATCATTTGGGTTTTAGGAAGGTCACCAGGGCAGTGGGCTGGAGGATGGAGGGGAGATATGAGACTAGAGTCAGAGGGACTGATCAAAGGTTTTTGCAACAGAGCGGGGCCCAAATTGAGAAAGTGATGGCGGCGGTGGAGAGACTGCCCCAGATAGGAGAGTTATTAAAAAGGGAGACTGATGGTCTTTTTTTTTTTTTTTAATATTTATTTATTTTGGCTGCACTGGGTCTTAGTTACAGCACTAAGGGCTTTAGTTGGAGCATGCAGATTTCTTAGTTGCAGCATGTGGACTCTTAGCTGCGGCATGCAAACTTTTTCGTTGTGGCATGCACGCGGGATCTAGTTCTCCGGCCAGGGATTGAACCTAGGCCCCCTGCATTGGGAGCATGGAGTTTTACCCACTGGACCACCGGGGAAGTCCTGGAGACTGATGGTCTTGATGCCTGATTGGATAAGGAGGATGAGGGGGCCCAGGCATCTGCTTTGGGCAACTAAGTGTGTGGTGATGCTGTCCAAGGAAACACTCAGAAGGAAGGAGAGGGATAGAGACGGAAGAGGGTGGGAAAGAAAATAGTGAGTTCAGTTGTGAACATGCTGAGTTGATGAACATGTTGAATTTGATCATGTTGAGCAGACATATAGGGATGGAGCTCAGAGAATTCTGAGTTGGAGATGGAACACATCAGATCGACGACCAGTAGTAGTTGAAACTTAGGATTTGGGTAGACCAAAAAAAAGGCCGGGTTCAAGGTGGGACTCTAGAGATCACCTATCCTTAAGTGTTGGGTAGAGGAAGAGGAACCCTCAGTGAGGCTGAGGAGCAATCAGAGCTGTGAGAGGAAAACAGGAGGGAGTGGGGTCACAGACAACTGATGGTCTCTGTTCCTGGCCAGACACAATAGCTGATTTTTTAAGCTACCCTGGACTTTCTGTTTATGCTCTTGAAAAGGCCACCCACCAGTGAGAATGGCCCCACTCCAAGTTCACGATTTGTAGCTCTGCTGGGCCTCCCTGTACCACCCATCATTTCTACTTATCCTTGGTTGGCTCTGGCTCTCATTCCCCAGTTATTCTAAACTGTCACCGTGTTCATTTCTCACATTTCACTGCCACTCTCATCTTTGTGGCCTATCTTGCCTTTCTACTTCAGGGAACTAACGAGGCCCTCAGGGGTGAGTGCCTTTAACATCTCAGCCCTCTCTCTGTAAGTGTATCTAAAACAAGATTTACCTTCTTTCCTAGTGTTCAGTCTCAGAGAATGATGTTCAGCTCCTGTTTAGTTCTAGAGTCCCTCCAGGAGGTCTCACTGACCCTATTCCATCCCTGAGCCTCAGCTACTTGCTCCTTCTTCTGTCTGTATGGCTGTAACACACATTGTATATTTCTCTATCACCACATTTACCTTGTGGAACCAAAATTATCTCACTCTCTGTCTCCTCCAATTAACTTGATCCTATGCATGATATTTTCCCCCATTAACCTCTTATTAATATGTAACATTCAAGCAGAAAAAATGCACATATTGTAAATGTATAGCTCACAGAGTTTTCACAAACTGAATATGCTCATGCAATGAGCCCCCAGATATAGAAACTAAGCATTATAGCAATAATGTGTTCTCTTACACGCTCCATCTCCCTCCCCAGGGGAACCACTGTCCAGTCTTTTAACAGCATAGAATAGCTTCAGCTGTTTTTGTAAATTAAAACAAAATAAACCCAAAATAGTATTTACTCTTTTGTGTCTGGCATTTTTGATCATCGCATCTGTGAGAGTCATCCATATTGTTGCATGCAGTTGTAGATAGTTCATTTTCATTGCCATGTAATATTCTGTTGTGTGAATAGACCATGATTTATTGATCCACTCAAGTATGATGATAAGTAGCCCCATTTGGGGCAATTGCAAATAGCAGGCACTATGTTCTATTTACTTTCTAATCTCCAGCATTTCACGCATGCTTAGCATAATGATTTGTGTATGAACAGGTAAGAGAATTTAAGGAGTACTTTTCCACTGTATTCTTGGGTGGTCAGATAATACCTGAAATATTAGATTCAAGCCTGGGTACCATGTTTAAAATGTTTTAAGGGGCCATTGATAATTCTAATTGTCTATTGAGGGCAGCCATGGTGGTGTGTCTGGAAGCCACGCTGTATCAGATCTGCTGGAAGGAACTGAAGATGTTTATTATGGAAACGAGAACAAAGAGGATCAGACATGGACCTGCTCGCTTTTATTTTATTTTTTATTTTTATTTATTTTTTACAGCATTATTATTTTTTAAATTTATTTATTTATTTATTTATCTTTGGCTGCGTTGGGTCTTCATTGCTGTGCACGGGCTTTCTCTAGTTGTGGCAAGCGGGGGCTACTCTTCGTTGCAGTGTGCGGGCTTCTCATTGCAGTGGCTTCTCTTGTTGTGGAGCATGGGCTCTAGGCACGCAGGCTCAGTAGTTGTGGCTTGTGGGCTCTAGAGCACAGGCTCAGTAGTTGTGGCTTGCGGGCTCTAGAGCACAGGCTCAGTAGTTGTGGCTTGCGGGCTCTAGAGCACAGGCTCAGTAGCTGTGGTGCACAAGCTTAGTTGCTCCACGGCATATCGGATCTTCCCGGACCAGGGCTCAAACCCATGTCCCCTGCATTGGCAGGCGGATTCTTAACCACTGTGCCACCAGGGAAGTCCCCTCGTTGCTTTTAAAGACAGCACTGGGCCAGTGGCTAAATATTTAGGAGAGGCAGCTTTCTGCTCAATAATAATCATGATATTGGCTTGTATTTAGAGAGCAGTTACCATATATCAGGCCCTGACACGTGCTGAGGGCTTGCTATCCATTAGTTCAATACAAGAATGGCTTTTCAGGGCTTCCCTGGTGGCGCAGTGGTTAAGAATCCGCCTGCCAATTCAAGGGACATGGGTTCGAGCCCTGGTCCGGGAAGATCCCACATGCCATGGAGCAACTAAGCCTGTGCGCCACAACTACTGAGCCTGCGCTGTAGAGCCCGTGAGCCACAACTACTGAGCCCACATGCCACAAGTACTGAGCCCACGTGCCACAACTGCTGAAGCCCGCATACCTAGAGCCCATGCTCCTCAACAAGAGAAGCCACCACAATGAGAAGCCTGTGCACTGCAACGAAGAGTAGCCCCCGCTCACTGCAACTGGAGAAAGCCCACGCGCAGCAATGAAAACCCAATGTAGCCAAAAATAAATTAATTAAATAAATTTTTTTTTTTAAATAAATTTTTTTAAAAAAGTTATCCAAAAGATAAACTTTTTTTAAAAAAATGGCTTTTTAAAGGGTGAGACTTGAGCATGAGCTGCCTGGTGAAACTGTGATCACTTCATGGCTGCAGACACTAGCAATCGCTGAGCCCTAGGAAGTTATATTTATAGGCTCATGGTTTATCTGAAAAGCCCTCCTCTGACTTGGCTCCCTGCCTTATTCCCCTCCTTCTTCCTAGAACTGTCCTTCCTGAGAGCAGCCTCCTGTAGCACCGCCCTGGGTCCCATCACAGCAAACAAATTATTAGGTGTTTCTGTCAGGAGCTTCCATCCACTCCAGGCCCACCTTGCCTGGCTGGGACCATCTCCTTTCCACCCCAGGATGTGTCCCCTTCCAATGACTCAAAATTTTCACCTGGGGGCTTCCCTGGTGGCACAGTGGTTAAGAATCCACCTGCCAATGTAGGAGACACAGGTTCGAGCCTTGGTCCGGGAAGATCCCACATGCTGCGGAGCAACTGGGCCCGTGCACCACAACTACTGAGCCTGTGCTCTAGAGCCCGCAAGCCACAGCTACTGAGCCCGTATGCCACAACTGCTGAAGCCTGCGCACCTAGAGCCCATGCTCCGCAACAAGGGAAGCCACCACAATGAGAAGCCCATTCACTGCAAGGAAGAATAGTCCCTGCTCGCCGCAACTAGAGAAAGCCCGCACGCAGCAATGAAAACCCGATGCAGCCAAAAATAAAATAAATTAATTTAAAAAAAACAAAAAACTTTTCACCTGCTTGGATGATGACTCTGGCCAGGGCTGTGGCCACAACAGGCCTGACCCTTCAGGCAGCCAAGGGTCATTTTGAGTTATCCTAAAGTTTGTTTGTTTATTTGTTTGAGACAAAAAGAGTGAGGTAGGAGCAATGAAATTTAGAAAGTACCTGGAAAAAAAAAAAAAAAGCTGCGGAAATCCTTTTTCTAGATGTATCCATCCAGTTTAGGCCTCAGAAAGAAGAAAATTGCAGACAAATAAATCTGATTCGCTGAATGCAAAAGGTGTTTGTCAGGGGAAGCAAAATGCTGTCATCCTCGCAGGATAAGCTATGAGGCTGGCCCTGGGACAAGATGCTTTATCTCACCAGTGGCGCCTGAGGCCGAGGCTTGGCAACTGCAGAATCACCAAAAAGACAGTGGCCTGAGTTAGACAAGCAGGCCTTGTGAAGTGCTGGCGAGCTGAGTCCCAGCCCTCTCTGCCCTCCCTCTCGCTTTCTCTGCTCTGTTCCCTGCCTGGGCACCCTCCTCTCTCCTCACTCCTGTTTCTTCTGAATGCTTTATTTTTTTTTTCTTGGAAAGGGGCTAGCGAGAGTCCAAGATTTAGGAAGCTGAACAACATACGGGCAGATCCCAGAAGGCTCACTCTCCCCCACATCCACAGCCATAATTCATATCTTCTATTTCTTCTCTTCTGCCAGACAAAGCCAAACACACACTAACAGTGTTAACACGATAAATATCAGCAGTCCTGACCTTTCTCTCTGGGTCCTGGAGTCGCCCTGACTCCCAAGCTCCGACTTGCCTGTGCTTAAAGTGGATTAGCACTTACCCTAGGCTGCAGGGCCCTGCACTTGGGCTTGATGGGAATCAAAATAGAGATTACCTTATTTGACTTAAAAAAATTTCCACTTGAAAGATAGAATCCCCCAGAGAAATACACTGGGGCTTACACATACACAATTTTAAATTGGATTTTAAAAATAGTTTGCCAGCTGTTTGCTAGGTCGTGCCTTAGGTCTCATCCTTGATTGATGTTGGGTCCATTTGGGAAATAAGGCCAAGAGGGGACAGAGAGACTGGCAAGGCGGCAGGATCCTGGATGCCTGGGGATGTTCCCAGGAGCCCTGGCAGTTGTTGCCATGGGCCTTTGGAAACCCTTGGAGCCCTGGCACCAAGGGCTGTGTCTCACCCAGGGAAACTGACGGAGGGCAAACCACCTCCCCTGGACCTCATCTCATTCCAGCACTGCTTCTTCTAGGCCGAGGTCCGAAAAAAAAGAGATGAAAGAGGACTGCTCTCAGCTGGAAGGGTCTTTCACGCTTTTTGTGGCTAAATACTTATCTTAGCTCCTTGTATCACCTTCAAGTGATACATACACGGGCCCTGCCCAGAATTCTCACCACCCCCTCCTCTGTTTCTGCCCAACTGCTTTTCCTCTCTCAGGCCTCAGCCAGAATGTCACTTTCTCAGGGAAGCATGAGGGGCAGCAGAGGGCGGTGCTTAAGAACACCAGTGTGTGGCGGTGGGGGGGGGAGGGTTTAAACCCTGGCTCAGCACTTGCTAGCTGTGTGACCTTGGGCTGGTCACCTAACCCTTCTGCACCGCAGTTTCCTCATCTGCAAAAAAACGGGGCTAATGATAGCACCTACCTCACTAGGGTTGTTGTGAGGGCTCAGTGAGTTCATATGTGGTGTATAGAATATGTACAGTGCCTAGAACGTGGCCTAGCAGGCAATAGCATCTGCTTTTATTACCCTCCAAAGCACATCTCCCCAGGCTCAGCTGCCTGCCGTTGCCCTGTCTCCCCCACCTCCTGTACTTCCGTGCAGCACTTGTTTACCGCTATTGCTTAATTATCTGTCTTCTCCACGAGGGCAGGAAGCATGTCTTGCCACTGGCCAGTCCTCATAACCTAAACCCTGCTTAGCTTATGCCATACTCAAGAAATGTGTTGGGGTTTTTTTTGAGTTATTCTATAGCTCCTTTTTTCTTTACTATTTCACAATTTCAACACTAAATCCTTTTTATTTATTTGTATTTTGACAATAACAATTTCATCCATACATGAAGCTGCTTTCTACTGTGCATCATACTGTCTACCTCTTATCAAACTGGCTAGTTTAAACTCTCATGCAAAAAATATCTTCTTACCATAGACTTTATTATCTGCATTATTATTTTTTTCTTTAAAAATTTTTTAAAAAATTTAATACAGTTTTTAACAGTTACTTTCCATTTACAGTTATTACAAAATATTGGCTATACTCCCCGTGTTGTACAATACATCCTTGAGCCTGTCTTACACCCGGTAGTCTGTGCCTCCCACTACAATAATAAATGAAAAATAAAAAAAGAAGAAATGCTAAAACGCAAATATGATCCAGAAGACAGAGAAACTTGGGGCTCTTGGGTCATTTTTCTCCATCTACATTTGCTCCATATATGTACTTGGCCTCTTCATTTTGTTTGTCTGACTGTTAAACAAAGATAGAGTTGATGAGTTTTGAGTTCCGGGATTATGAGGATGAGGCTTTGTAATCACGTCTTTTGCAGGAGACTTCTGCCCCTATCTTGTTTTTCAAACTCGAATTCAATATTAAATGCATATAGTAGACCATATGAGAAAGTGTAAAAAATGAACACCCAACTACCTGCAACCCAGTTTAAGATATGTTACAACCCACACCATTGAAGCCCCCCTTGTGTACTTCTTCCCATCCCAGCCCCCTCCTAAATTTTTGTTGCTTATCCTCTTGCATTTCTTTGTAATTTTACCCTAAAATACTCATCCTTGAACAATCTGCTGGCTTTGCACGCTTTTGAACTTTATATAAACTAAATTATACAGTATGTATTCTTTGATTTGCTTTTCTCACCGCTCCACATGATATTTGTGACATTCCTCTATGCTGTGGCCTATAGCTGTGTAATACTCTGCTATGTGAATGCTCTGCCATTTTTTTCTCCATTTGCCTCTCAATGGATGTTTGGATTGCTTGCAACTTTTTTGCTGTTGCTGGCAGTACTGCTGTGAACATTCTTGCATGTGACTCCTGGGGCCCACCATCAAGAGTTTCTCTGGGGTTATTTCTGGGACTTAAGGTTTATACATTTTCAACTTGTCTAGATAATGCTAAATTGATTTTCCAGAGGGATTCCAGCTTCCCATCTGGTCCCAAGCCTCAGTCCCTGCTCTGTTCATCCTCAGGTTCTAGCAGACCTGTTGGAAAGGGGCTTTGAGACAGGGCCAGAGAGAAGCCTGTCAGCTTGCACTGCAGTGACCCCCCACTTCTGGGCACAGGAGGTGACAACCTGGCCTGGGCAACCTGGAAAATCTCCTCCTGTGGCTTGGGTGGAGTCTGGCTCACAAGCACCACTCAGAGCTGCACAGACAGGAGCAAACTCTGTTGACCCAAAGCCAAAAAGTCCAGTGCAAACCAAACAAATGTCTGGAAACAACATTCTGACTAATCCATTTCTTTTCAAGATAACAAAAGTTTTAATATTTCTTTAAGTGAAAGTGGTATTAAAAAACATTAATTTCCTTGTTACAGCTTACCTTTGAATTCATTGTTTTAAAATTCCAAAGTGTCTTGAGTGTAGTAGTTTTTCAACAAATATGGACTTTTATTTGGGGCATTCGCTGCCTTGGTCAGCAGGATTATTCAGGCATCTAGCTGCCAAAGCCAAAAATGGAAATGCTTTCTCCTGTTTTCTGCAACTCTCCTCAATGATTTTATGTTGCCTGTTTAATAATAATTTAAAAGAAAGATGTAACAACGAAACCTGATGAATCCCTAAGGCCTGTTGTGACTTTCTCCTGGAAACCCTTACATGTTTAGCCACTGTCAGCTCAACAGGGTGCCCCGGCCCAGCTTCTCTGTCTACGAAGGAGCTCAAAGTTTGTTGGTTGCTCATACCCCCTTTTGAGAAGGCACGTTGATCCTTCAAGAAAATGATCCTTGGGGCAGTTTGTAAGCAAAATCTGTTGTTAAAAGCAAGAAGCTATAGAAATAAGCCAGTATTGCGTGTAAACCTAGTTATACCTAGCTTGGGTTGACTGGTCACTTTGATTCACTAATAACATTCTTTTTCTCCCGTCACATGTGGTCACAAACTCTTGACAATTTGTCTTTTATAATGTTTCTTCTGCCCCTCCCATCATCGTGTTTGGTCCTTTTTCACCTCATGCCTGAACCCTAAGAGACTGAAATCATCTCCCTACTTGAGTTCCTCCTCATCTAACCCACCACCTCTGGATTAATCTTTAAAAAATAAGAACCAAACGGCAGCAACAAAGCCCATACACAACAACCGTTTTCCCCATGATACCCTGCTTTTTGGCCTCCAAACTCATTGGCTTCCATGGAGTAAAATCCAGACCCTTCAGCCAAGGCATGCAAAGCTCTCCCCAAACTCCTTGGGCCTCCGTGGCCATCTCTGCAGAAGCCTGCAGAAACATACCCCCAAAGCAGCACAGCTTCAGGGCTCAGGACCCCTGAAGCCAGCCACAGACCGGGGGTTCTGAGGCCCTGCTCCATGACGGCCCTACCTTCAGAGTTGTCATTCCCTCTGCCCCACCCGCTTCTCCAGTGCACCCCACACACCAAGTTCATCAGACACAGCCAGCCCGTGTCGGCCTCTGCAGCCTCTCCTGGTGCTTCTCCCTCCCCAGAACCCATCCCTCAGCTTGGGTCTCCCAGGTCCCACCTATCCTTTGGGGCCCCACCTCCTCCAAATCTTCCCTGACTCCCTTCATTTGACCATCGCCCCCTCCTCTAGACTTCTGTCCTGACCCAGAACGTATAGCTGATTCCATACAGACCACCCAACTGGATTGGAAGCCCCCAGTGGGCAGGAATTATGACATTTATGCACACCAGTGCCTTTCATGTATTCTGTGCCAATATATGTTGCATTTCAACATACGATGGTGAAGATGACAATGCAGGGGAAAATTAAAAACCAAATAAAAGGCTAATTCCCTCTTTCTCTGTTTCAAATTAGACCCTCCCTCCCCCTCCTTCAAAATCTGCTAAAAAACACTCAGCATAACTTCTTTATCATGTCATGTATTTAAAAAAAGGAAGCAACATTCTAGGGAATAGAGAAGTTGAAAAAGCAAACAAATACATTTCTTTCAATGACTCAAATAGCCTACGAAAGATAAATAAACAACTTGGACCGGAGACAAAATGTTGTTGGCTACTGAGGGAGCTAATCCAGGTGCTTCTGGGTCTAAGCCGAGCCAAAGCCTGGGCAGGATAGTGAATAAGCCTTTACTGCTGAGCTGGGTCTGCAGGGTGAGTTGATAAAAAGGGAAAGCGGCTCACAAAAACCAAAAAGAGGGCCAAATTGAACCTCACTGGTCATCTCTGAAATACCAAAGGGTTAATATTGTGTGGGAACAGTTTTTTGTTTTGTTTTTTTTTTAAATGCCCACGCACTCCGGTAACTAGAGTGTGACAAGCGGGAGAAGTGTGGTTGTAAATCCACAGGGACTTGAGTGGAGACCCCCCCATCTGATTTGGGACTTGCAGAGCTGTGGCAGTTACTTCACGGTAGTGTAAGATTCTTGTTTTGAAGGGTAAATAAACTTCATTTAAAGGGGAAACAAATATTCTAGGAGGGGCCTGTCTTTGATAGGAAGTAGAATCACTTATCGTTAAGTCATGAGTTATATTGCAAATATTTAGGTTTCTTTAAAAGAGTGGAAAAAAAATCTTTTTTCTGCAGTCTTTCCATCACTTCATCCTGCCCATCTCTGCCAAACCCATCTTTCTAAAAAATCCACTTTCACCTTGGGACTCTTTGCTCACAACTGTGTGGTGGTTTTCTGTTTCCTAATGCATGAATGTAAATATTATCGTGCCTGGCCCTGAGGCCCCGGTAGTCTGGCCCCTTCCTAAAGCTGTTTCCCCCTCCCCACAGCCAGCCTCCTCCCTGCTGGGTGCCCGTGCTTCACCCCTGCACCTGGGTTCCACTGGAGGCCCAGCTCCTCCTTGCAGCCTGATGGAGATGTTCCAGTGCACGGTGAGCTTGGAGCTTCCTGTGAAGCACACAGGAACGATTTTCTGCGGGTTACACTTAGTTCCCTAGTTAAAGGGTAAAGTCCTCGAGGGCAAGGACCCATCTTTTCCGCCACTGAGCCCAACTTCTATGTCTGGACTACAGCCAGCCCAGGGTGGCTCTTCCGTGCTAGTTAGTCAGGACATCGGGCCCTCATCTGTCTTGTCCCCTCACTTCCTTCCCCCAAGACCTACACCATCCCCCTCTGAGTCTCAAATCAGGGCAGCCCTAGTGCCCCCACCTATCTTAATCAGATGAGAATAATCAGAGATGATGTATTTAAAGAAGCCTTGGGCGAGCAATTACCAATAGCTCAATTTCATTTACAAGGGACTTTCACTGTTATCTCATACAGAAGTAGAGGAGACAACTGTTACCCCCATTTACAGATCTGAAGAAAACAGAGGGATTAAATGCTCTGTTTGTGGTCACACGTATAGGATGTGTCAGAAGTGGCATTTAAAGTCAGGACATGTTTTACAAAACAGAAATGGGCTCACAGACTTCGAAAACAAACTGATGGTTACCAAAGGGGAAGGGTGGCAGAGAGGGATAAATTAGGAGTTTGGGATTAACATACACACGCTACTATATATAAAATAGATAATCAACAAGGACCTACTGTATAGCACAGGGAACTCTACTCAATATTCTGTAATAACCTATATGGGAAAAGAATCTGAAAAAGAATGGATATATGTATAACTAAATCACTTTGCTGTACACCTGAAACTAACACAACATTGTAAATAAATTAAACTCTAATATAAAATAAAAATTAAATTAGTTTTTAAAAATAAAAAAAATAAATTCGGGACATGTCTTTTAAGTCTGTCAATGTCCTTTTTCCTATGCCAGGTTGACTCTTGGTAGCTAATGGTGATAATAAAGCTATTTTTATTTATGAAAAAGGAAAGATATGTCAATATTTATGTTTAGATTTTTTTCCTACTTATTACTACCTTGAAGGGTAAATTTTAATTATTACTACCTTGAAGGGTACAAAATATGGAAAATGTTTTTGTCTTATCTGTCTTATCTTCCTGAATTTGGGATAGATTTTAGGATTATTATTGGCCATCTAATGTGTTTATGTTTATCACAGTGAAAACCAGTTAACCGTTTGGGTATTTAATAAAAACCCATGTGTATTTTAGAAAAACTACCCAAAGTGTCATATATTGGTAGCAGTATATTGACATATAAAAGATAACATGTTATTTTTAGGCATTCCTGGAATTGTGAAACTTAGATAGCATATTTATTTTTAAAACGTGTTTATTTAGTGCTTTATATGCATTATAAACCTAATGAAAACTCTGGAATGAGTGTGTAAGAACTGCCATTTTAATCTCCGTTTTATTTTATTTTTATTTTTAAAAATAAATTTATTGGGTTTCCCTGGTGGCGCAGTGGTTGAGAATCTGCCTGCCAATGCAGGGGACACGGGTTCGAGCCCTGGTCTGGGAAGATCCCACATGCCGCGGAGCAACTAGGCCCGTGAGCCACAACTACTGAGCCTGCGCGTCTGGAGCCTGTGCCCCACAACAAGAGAGGCCACGACAGTGAAAGGCCCGCGCACCGCGATGAAGAGTGGCCCCCACTTGCCGCAACTAAAGAAAGCCCTCGCACAGAAACGAAGACCCAACACAGCCAAAAATAAATATAAATTAATTAATTAATTTAAAAATAAATAAATAAATAAATAAATAAATTTATTTATTTACTTATTTATATTTTGGCTGTGTTGGGTTTTCGTTGCTGTGCACGGGCTTTCTCTAGTTGCAGTGAGTGGGGGCTTCTCTTCGTTGCGGAGCACAGGCTCTGGGCCAGCAGGCTTCAGTAGTTGTGGCACGTGGGCTCAGTAGTTGTGGCTTGTGGGCTCTAGAGTGCAGGCTCAGTAGTTGTGGTGCACGGGCTTAGTTGCTCCGTGACATGTGGGATCTTCCCGGACCAGGGCTCGAACCTGTGTCCCCTGCATTGGCAGGCGGATTCTTTTTTTTTTTTTTTTTAAATAAATTTATTTATTTATTTATTTATTTATTTTTGTCTGTGTTGGGTCTTCGTTTCTGTGCGAGGGCTTTCTCTAGTTGCGGCAAGCGGGGGCCACTCTTCATCGCGGTGCGCGGGCCTCTCACTATCGTGGCCTCTCTTGTTGCAGAGCACAGGCACCAGATGCGCAGGCTCAGTAGTTGTGGCTCACGGGCCTAGTTGCTCTGCGGCATGTGGGATCTTCCCAGACCAGGGCTCAAACCCGTGTCCCCTGCATTGGCAGGCAGATTCTCAACCACTGCACCACCAGGGAAGCCCAAGCAGGCGGATTCTTAACCCCTGCGCCACCAGGGAAGTCCTATCTCCATTTTAAAGATGATGAAACCAAGGCCTAAGTTGGTGTGACCAGGGCCACCCAGCTCATTCGTGGCCACATCAGTCAGGGTCCCGGCAGGAGGAAGAGGACACACTCTAACTGGATCTTTTCAGCAGAATTCAATACAGGAACTCTTTACAAAAGTGGGAAAAATGCAAGGGACATTGTGGAGTTTTGGGGAGCTACCTGGGCCTGTGAAAGAGAGAGGAGGGCGCAGTCACCAGAACCTGGAGAGAGACACCTTCGGGGGGAAGAGACGGCAGCCTGCGGCGACCTAGGAAGGAGTCGGGGGAACTAACAACCAACCTCTCTCTCCTCCTAGAGATCCCCGTTGGCCTTACTTAGGCCAGAAGACAACGGAGCCTGTTGATGTGTATACAGGTCAGTCTCCCGCGGCACAAGGCAGGGCAGAGTCCCGTAGGGCGTGGCTCTGGGGTGGGTTAAGCAAGCAGAAGGTAACCAGCACAGAGATGAATCATGGTTAAGCCTCAGACTTCCTGTCTCCTATTTCTTCCTATGCTCTTTCCGTAACACCGTGGCTTAGACACACTGGGTCTTAGCAGAGAATTCCAGAGGCGATCCCTCCAGAGACCACCCTTAGGGCCACAGCATCCCTCAGCGTTAAACTTTAAGCTAGCTTCCTAAAAACTTTGCTGTGAGTATTAGCCTCTACATGAGGACATACAATCCAATGGGACCTGCAAATCAGACAGAGTCAGGAAGCTGGTGTGCAGGCCAGGCCAAGATGGCGGCAGGGCTGGCAGTTGGAGAAAGCCTACGCTGGAGTCATCACTGGTTCTTGGCCATCACATCTTGGCAGAGATGCCCCAGAGCCTTTACTGCAGCTACAGTGGGCATTAGCTACAAGGCTGGCAAAGTTTCAACAAGAAAAGAGTCTACTATCTTTTGCATCTGGCAATTAAAATATCTTGAAAGAAAGATTTCATCTCACAGCATTGTCTATAACAATATAATTTGCGCTTGGTTACTCTGGCTTTATTTTTATGTAATGCTCCTGGCATGAAACTCCAGGTTTTATGAAAAGAAATTATCTTGGGGCGTTGGAGCATTCTGCTTTGGATGAGTTCTTTATTCACCTTTATCCTTGGTTTGATGGGGGCGAAAGTCATAAAAGAATTTAATGACAGTGACCTCTTCCAAACCCAGGAGCTATGAGAGCAGTGTAATGAGAAATGCAAAACCCAGTGTTCTCATAGAACACAAACTCACCCACAAGTCATGGAGAAAGAATTCTCAGTTCCTGTCCTAGCAGAATTGTTTCCAGAGAAATGAAGTTATGGTTACATGCAGCTCTATGGTCTGAGTGGTCATGTTCCCCAAAGAAGTGTAACTGCTAGAGCCTATAGCGACTTTGCTCTGAGTTCAATAAAGCCAAGTCACTCCTCCCACCTCTCACCCAAATAAGATCCTATGCTCTTGCATTGCCCCCCAGGACTGAGGAATATTTTTCCCAGTTCCACTATTAAGCAGTTTCCCTGGTACCATTGGAATCAACCAAAGAGGCACAAAGGTAAACCCATGGATTCTCATGGCAATGGCTCTGGCACAGTGGTCTCCTGGCCGTTTCTGCCTCAGGGCTTTTGCACTTGCTGATCCCTCTTTTTGGACTACTCTTACCCCAGATTTCTTCATGGGGTGAGAATATACACAGAAGTGGAATTGCTGGATCAAATGATAATACTGTGTTTAATTTTTTGAGGAGTTGCCCTACTGTTTTCCACAGTGGCTGCACAATTTTACATTTTCACCATCCCACCTAACCTACTTTTACTTATATATCTTGTGTAATGTCCCTACTCTTTTTTTTTTTTTTAATATTTATTTACTTTTATTTAGGCTGTGCTGGGTCTTTGTTGCGGCATGCAGGATCTTTAGTTGCAGCATCCGTACTTCTTAGTTGTGGCACGTGCACTCTTAGTTGCGGCATGCGGGATCTAGTTCCCCGACCAGGGATGGAACCCGGGCCCTTACCCACTGGACCACCAGGCAAGTCCCTGTAGTGTCCCTACTCTTACTTGAATGTAAATTTCGCAAGGGGAGAGATTTGCTTCCCAAATGCCTAGAACCTTGCTTGGCACCTGGTAGTTGGTGATCAGCCAGTATTTGTTTAATGAATGCAGCTGTTTCGGTGCCTCTGACCTCATTTGCATCATCCTGAACCCCTTAATGCCGTCAGAGCCGTTCTCAGCCCACCTCCTCAGAGGCTCCCCGCTTCCCCCACACATGCCTCTTGCAATACTTCTTCCTTTCTGCTTTGTATTCTGGTTATCGGTGAACTTGCCCCATCTCTCCCTCTGAATCCTAAGCTCCTTAATGTTAGGGAGCACTGTTTGTTTATTGTCGTTCTTCTGCCATCTTTCTGGCCCAGGGAATCTATTCTCAACCCACACCCGTTAGAAGGATGTTCTGAATACCTGAGCGACACTGGGGGCTGGGCTTGGGCACTCCAGAGCTCTCTAAAACCAGTCCCCTCCCAAGAATCCCGGGCTATGTGGCCTCTGCACACGCCTCTGAGCCTGGCCCTCCTGGGTCTGATGAGGGCATTGGACCAATGACTTCTTGGGTTCCTCTTAGATATTAAGCATGCTGTGGAGCCACCTCTTTGACAGAAAGAGCATGGTCCTCATCTTTGAGAGCCCACGGTCTGATGTGAATAAAATAAATATGTCAGAAGAGGTTAAGGACTCAAAGGAAGCCTGTGCCCAGAGCTGTCCTCGCCTGGATGGACGGTGTACCCAGCCTCTCCTTCTCCCAGTCATACTACCCGCTTGCTGGGGCTTCAGAGCACAAAACACCAGGAAACTCAAGGGGAATGCATGCACTTCCCATTCTGGTGGAGAGAAAAAAAAAATCTTTACAGCTCACGTGATTTCATTGGTTATTTTAAACTGTTTATTTTTTCTGTCCCATCCTCAGGGAATAAACATTTGCTGGCAAAACTTGGACTTTGGCGTCTTCCCCCTTTGCTTAGCTATTTGTGTATAAATATGACTTGAGTAAAATCTCGAAAGGACTGCCAATCCTGCCTACCCTGCTCCCATTCCCTCTTATTTCGTAAGAAAGACTTAATGAGTTTGTACCCAAGAGTGGAATGTTTCAATGACACTTAAAGCCTTCCACGTACTTAAAAAAAACTCTTTTCAAATGCATAAACAATGCACTAACAATAGTTACAGATTATTAAACAAATCACTCAGAGTCCAACAACCCTAACAAAATGCTTTTTATTTTTACCGATTACCTTCCAGTTTTACCCTTATGAGTACATAGTTTACACCGTGGTAATCAGACCGTATAATACCACTTTGCATGCTACATTTTCCTTTTAACCTCTGTAAACAAATACACATTTCAACAAATGTATTATTCTTTTTTTTTTAAATGTCCTTTCTTTTTTTTTTTTTAATTTTTATTTATTTATTTATTTATGGCTGTGTTGGGTCTTCGTTTCTGTGCGAGGGCTTTCTCCAGCTGCGGCAAGTGGGGGCCACTCTTCATCGCGGTGCGCAGGCCTCTCACTATCGCGGCCTCTCTTGTTGCGGAGCACAGGCTCCAGACGCGCAGGCTCAGTAATTGTGGCTCACGGGCCTAGTCGCTCTGCGGCATGTGGGATCCTCCCAGACCAGGGCTCGAACCCGTGTCCCCTGCATTGGCAGGCAGACTCTCAACCACTGCGCCACCAGGGAAGCCCACAAATGTATTATTCTTAAATATTACCGTTTGGTAAATCCAGGTCAGATCTGTCACTGATTGATTGCCGAGTGAGTGGGTACTGGGCTGTATAGGATACAGAAAGATAGAAATTGTCCCTGCCCTCAAGGAGTTTACAGTCTCACGGA
Organism: Balaenoptera musculus; assembly: GCF_009873245.2. Taxonomy (NCBI): domain Eukaryota; kingdom Metazoa; phylum Chordata; class Mammalia; order Artiodactyla; family Balaenopteridae; genus Balaenoptera; species Balaenoptera musculus. The sequence goes on from NC_045797.1 coordinate 14,888,463, forward strand.
GAGATAAGACATGCATACAGGAAACAATCTCGGACGGTCGGTAATTACATGGAAAGGTGTGTGCGCAGTACAGATGACAATGCACTCGTGGTAAGCAGGCGTTCTGTGTGGTGGAGAGTTTCTCAAGGGTTGGGGAACTGAGAGAAGCCTGCCTCCCCTTGAAGGTGAGAGGGTGATGTGATGAGCAGCTCTGAAGAGGCCCAGGGAAGGGAGGGGAGGGACGGTTCAGATAAGGATGAATGCTCGAAGGGGCTGAATACAGGGGACATACAGTTAGTTTGGAAACCACTGGAGCAATTAACCCCACAGGTACAGAAGGTGACTTTGTTGGGGAATGGTAGGACCAAAGACACGAAGATGCTGAGAACGAGAAAGAGAGTTGGAGTTGCCCGAAAGGGGGACGGAATACAAAGTCGATGTGACTGGGATGCCGGAGAGGGATACGGGGGAATCAGTGTTGTTGTCTCAGTGGTGTAGCGGGAGTGCAGGTGCTTGCTGCTGCTGTTGTTTTGTTTTTGAGATAAATGGCATCTATCTATCTAGATGTAGCCAGTAGATCTGGGGAGGTTTAAAGTACTGGGGAGCAGGAGGTGGAAGGGAAGCAGGCCCTGGGCCTTGGGGAGGGATGGCACGCCAGGACTCACAAGTAAAAACACAGGTCAAAGCAGGACCTCTCTCCTCTGGTTTATTGCTCTATTTCTGCCTACAGCAGTGCCTGGCACCGAGGGAGTCCTTATAAGTACAGTATTTGTTGAGTGAGAGCTGAATCAAGTCTAGTTTTGCAAAATTTCTGTACAAAGTCCAGCAAATCTCAATTCCTCCTCCAGGCCTCAGTGTCAGCTTGCTATGATGGAGTTATTTTTCCAAGTGCTCCTCATGGCCCTTTTGGGCCGGGTCAGGCCGGGAAGCCACATGAGTCTCACTAATCCTGAGCCTTGCTGAGGCCTGTAATGATTGGCACTGGGGGACAATGACTTAAGATCCCACTTAGTCATCCTGGCAGCTGCTTCCTGCCTCCCTTCCCTCGTTGCCTTCTTGGGTGGGAAGAGGATATTGCCCAGACTCATCAATTATTACCACTGGAAGGCAGCTTACCCAGCGGCACATGCGCCCCTGTCATCAGACAGATGAACTGAGTCAGGCCCAGAAAGGAGTGGGGCTGATCCAAACACAGGGCTGTCTGGAATCAGCTCACAGGCCAGCCTCATCCACACAAAAATCTAACAAATATCACTGAGCATGTGCTACGTGTCAGGCGCTGCTTCGGTGCTGGAGATACAGCAGTGAGCAAACAGACAAAACTGCGGAGGTGGGGAGAACAATCTTCAACCAGATAACTAAGGTGGACGGTGAGAGGAGTCAGGGCAAAAGCAAGGGGGTGGGGAATGGGGCTCGCAATTGTAGGGAGGTGGTCAAGGAAGGCCTCGGCAAGAAAATGACATCAGAGCAAAGCACTGAACAGGAAGCAGGAGGGAGCATGGGGCTGTCTGGGTGAAGAGTAGTGCCAAGGCCCTGTGGTAGGAGTGGACCTGGCACGTTCCAGGAACAGTGAAGAGTGATGTGAGGGGAGAGTAAGAGGAAATGGGGCCTGAGGGGTAACGGGGGCAGGGTGCATGCGATCTCAGAGTCCCCATGTGAGGCCTTTGGCTTTTATTCTTCCCACTCACTGCCCATTGTCTAATTCATGACCCAACCTTTTCCTGTTGACTCTCAAGGGCGCTGGGATGTCTGTGGGCAGAGAGGAGAATGGGGCAGCCAACAGGGCTCTTGAAAGCACATGGCAGTGGCGTGGGCAGCTGCCTGGGCCACCTGTGCTGGGCCCGCCTCTGCGCTCCTGCTCCAGAAGTCTTTCAAGCCGACAGGACAGAGTGGCATCCCATTTCAGGATAAGGAGAAAGAGCAGAGATGCAAAGCAAAGCCAAATCAATTGAGTATGTAGAATCTTTAAAATATTGGAGAAGGGTGGGACTTCCTTGGTGGTCCAGTGGTTAAGACTCTGAGCTCCCAATGCAGGGGTCCCGGGTTCGATCCCTGGTCAGGGAACTAGATCCCTCATGCTGCAACTAAGAGCCCACATGCTGCAACTAAAGATCCCGCATGCAGCAACTAAGACCCAGTGCAGCCAAATAAATAAATAAATATTAAAAATAAATAAATAAATAAAATGTCGGAGGGGAATGAGTTCATAGCTGAAGCCAGTGCAAAGGGCTGAGTCAGACTCCAGCAGCACCCATGCCTTGGCTGAGTGAAGAATAGAACAAGTATTGATGTACACGTGCCTGGCAAACACTGATGCCCAATGGCAACCATTTTATTAACTCGGGCTTCTAATCTCTAGTGTCCCATGGTTCCTGCCAGCGCTCCATGCCCACATGAACGAGGCTCCTGCTCCAACTGGTTTGCCAGGGACCAGTATGGATGCCAGGCCCTGGGTGGGCAGCTGAGGCAGTTGGTTGATTAGCACAGTAGGTTTAGAGCAAACTCCTGCCTGCCAGGGACCCCACCGCCCAGAAGAAGCTGTTACACACCCCAGGGCAGAGCCAGGTGGGCAGATCTGTTTCCTTGAGCATCTCACTCCCTCCTGGTGACCAGGTCCTCTGCTCTGTGATGACCTGAGAAAGGTCTGGGTAGAGCTGGAATCAAGGGTCAGAGCACTGTAGAGTTCAGTCAAGCTGGTCTTGAGCCCTGGCTCTGGCTATAATTCTCATCTATGTTCCCCACCCCTCCCCCAAGAGGGTCCTGTTCAAGAGTCAAGGCCAACTCAATTCCACAATTTTTTTTCTTTTCCAGCTGCCAGGCATTTTATCTGAGGCAGGGAATATTAAGATTGATAAGGCATGAACCTTCCCTTCAGAGATTTGAATCTATTGTGTATGTGTGGAGTACACACATGTGTGTATATGCACATTAACTCACACATGCTTGTGGGAGGCTGCCTGAGATATTAGTAGGAAGAATCCTGAACTTGAGTGAGATGGCTTTGTCCCAAGTCCCCGGGGGCCTTTGGGTGTACCACTTGTCTTCTTGAAGTCTTGGATTCCATTGCTGTTCAGCAGGGGTAATAATGAAGCTTGCCCTGTCTGCATTAGTGGGCTTGTTGGGAGGACCAGAGGGGCAATGCTTATAAGTGGGAAAGTACTCAACACACACACAGGATTGTGTACTCATGAACGTTCATACCATGTATGTGAACACAGAAATGCACAGTTATCTGCATGAGCCAAAAAGAATAGGCTAAAATCAAAGAAGGGGCACCAACAGTAGCAGGAGAAGAAACCTGAGAAAGATGCAGGGTGTCATTCCAAATGCATCTCCATATGTGGGCATATTGGTTGATGTAGGGCTGTGTGTTGCCCAAACCCTTGAAGGCCCAGCCCTCCAGAGTCCCCCTAGCTCTCTAGCAGAGCAAGAATGTCCCTCCTCAGTCTGAGGAGGCTGCATCCTCCCCAGGTCAAGGCCATCATTATCGTCAGCTACAGCCGTTATTGAGCACGTACTAAGGGTGAGGCATTGAGGCTACGAGGAGAACTAACATTTAAGGAAGTACCCAGTACCAGATGCACAACACCATGCAAACATTTTGCAATCATTATCTCACTTCATTGTTGACCGTAGCTCTGCAAGATAGGTATTGCTGTCTTCATTTTATGGAATAATAATAACAAATACTATTATTAAATGCTTACAAAGTATTTAACATGAATTAATGCACTTAATCCCCACGATAGCCTTGTGAGGTAAGTACTATTATTTATCCCCACTTTTTGGAGGAGGAAACTGAGACAAACTGAGGTTAAGTAACTTTTCCAAGGTCACACAACTGGTATGTGGTTGTGCCCAACTGCCTTTTCTTGCTCAGATTACTCCCTTGCCTTTCCTAAACTCTGTGCTATATCACAGGGAACTACATTTCCCAGGCTCCCTTGCTCTCCATTTTCCAGGTTGATTCAGCCAATGGCAAGCACTAATGGAAGCTTGGAGAAAGGGAGGAGGAGGGCAGCCAGAGTATTTTTTCCCTATCCCTATCTCTACTTCCTGGGGTGTCTCTGGCAACAGCTGTGTCTCCCGTGGCTCCTGTATCTGCTCCACAGGCCCTTGCTCCATGGTCCCAACTCCCATCAGGCAACCTTATGGGGTTCTAGATTCCATCACATGGCTCCCACTCTACGCTTTAGCAATAGTACATCCTCCTCTTGTTGCACCCCCAGTAGAGTAGCTTCCTATTTTTGCATTAAGCTACTTAGTCCTTCCATATCATGTCACCAATTCCCTGTATTAAATCCCCTCTGCTTAAAAGACCTAGAAGACTTTCCATTTGCCTTGGTGGACCTTGCTGATATCCAGAAAAAATGACTGTAGAGTCCATAGTCTTAATCTTTTCAGATGAGAAAACTGACTCAGACTTACTTCAGGTTGTAAAGCCAATGAACTATAAAAAAAAGAGCCAAGAAAAGTTGGGAAAAGAAAGAAAATAAGAGGCTGTCCTTTTAGATATCAAAACATACCTTGAAGCTATAGTAATTAAAACAATGTGTGCAGACATAGAATCAGTGGAACAAAACATTGGGACAGAATACAATCCAGAAACAGTTATGGGAATAAAAGAATATTTTACTTGTTAAAGGAGACATTTCAAATAAATGAGGAAATGCTGCTGGAGGGATTAATTCACCCATAAATTTGAGAAAAGACCCCCAAATAAATTCCAGATGGATTGAGGAGCTAAACCATATGAAAGCACTAGAAATAAATACAGGAGAACTTTTTTTTTTTTTTAATCTTGAGATTAGGAAAGCTCTTCCCAAACAAGACTGAAAATACAAAAACCATAAAAGGATAAAGCTGACAGGCTTACAATTTATATAACAGTTTAAAATATAAAATTTTGGTGTGGAAAAGAACTGAAGGCTTTAAATAAGTTCTTGCCTAACTGGCTTTGTTTGGAATCTCCAAAATGCTCTGAAAATGGGAAGGGAAGCTGGGACTCGATTTCTTGGGTGCTCTTCCTGTTCTTGAATGGGAGGAATTGTACATTTCTATCTAGCACTTCATCCAGCTCGAGGCACAAGGAGCCACCACACAAAGGTGGGGAGATGCTGCCTGCTCCCTCATGGGCAACTTTCATTGAGTCCTTAAACTGCAGAAAAAGAGATAAGCTCAAGCCAAAGGTATTTGGAAAGTGGAGATGAAGAGGGCAGAAATTCTGTACTCTTTTTAAAGAAAGTTATCCATGTGGCCTACTTATTTGCTCATGAGTGTTTGGGAGAGGGCTAGGGGGACAGAACAGAGAAGGTTCTGAATAACTGATTAGTGGGCATCCAAAGCAGATGGGCGAGGAGACATCACCTAGAGCAGGAGGACAGCTAAACGGAGCACTTAATTCTTAATTAGTTTATATTAAAAAGTGTGATGCTTTTCTTCGTACAGAAAACTTTATTTATTTTCTTCCTGTGGTGTAAACTGGGTCTCTAAATGGTTTAAATTATTTTGTTTCTAGTTTATCATTTTCCACATTATTTTTTTTTGAATTAGAGTTTTTCTTTATATTATTTAAATACATACAGCAACAAGTAAAATAAGTTCAAATATTAGAAGTTTCTGGTTCAACTGTTAATTGGACATTTTACCCTGACTCAGAACACTGGACTTTTTGTCCAAATGTGATTTGTTTTAAGGTTTGTTACCCTCATGGGATTTATTTAATGAAAGCATTCAAATAATAAGATTTGTTTTTGTTGGAAAAACTTGAAAAAGAATATGGTAGATCTATCCAAAGAATATCCATGATGCTTTTACAAAAAAAAAAAAGCAAGTTCTAGGACATATGTATAGATATGTTCTCTCCTTTGTAAAAAATAGAAAAACAAAAAGAAACTTACATGTGACATATGTACATATGTCTATGAAAGGGTCTGAAAGGATGCTGCCCACAGTAGGTACCACCTGGGGAGTAGAGAATGAAGAGGGCAAGGAGAAGAGGTTTACCTTTTATCTTACGCATTTCTGTATTCTTTTTTCTTCTAGAAGCATATGCTACTATGTAATTTTTTATTTCAATGAAAAAATGTAAACAAGGCTAATGAGACACAGAGTCAGGATTTAAATCCAAGCTGCCTTCTGACCCCAGGCTCACCTGGTCATGGAGAAGATGGCACACACATCTGCCAAGAGGAGCCCACAGTTACTGAGTGAGAACTGTTGAGAATAGCATCTCAGGAGTCTGGTTGTGGGAGTGACCACCGAGCCATGGGGCAGGTGGAAAAGGAGGAGAGGATCAGGGGAAAGAACAACAAAGTCCTTAAGACAGAGTGGGGTTGCTCGGGACAACTGCTGGGCTGGAGGGCTCGGGCAGCAGAGTCCTAGGGGTGAGTGGCAAGGTGGGAAGAAAGCAGGTGTGGGCGGGCGAGGGACTGAGACTTGATCCGGCGCTCTGAGGAGAATGATCTAGATGGAAGTTCCCAAAGTGTGGTTTGGGGACCCCTAGGGGGCCTCAAGACCCTTCCAGGGGCTCTGTGAGTTCAAAACTACTGTCACAACAATACTAAAATATTATTTACCTTCTTTACTCTCATGCTCTCATGACTGTGCAGTGGAGTTTTCCACAGGCTGCATGAAGTGTGATGGTGTCATCACTCTGATGTTAACATGTGATAGGGTATTTTTTTAATGAATTAATAAATATTTTTAAAATTTCCCAGATTTCATTTCTAGTACAGTAAATATTGATAGATATAACCCACATAAACAAAACTCGCTGGGGTCCTCAGTAATTTTTAAGAGTGTAAAGGGGTCCTGACCCCCCCAAACTTTGAATACTACTCACCCAGAGAGAGTAGTGGTGGTGGGAATGAAGATGAAGGGACTGTGGCAGGAGCTTCTAGCTCCAGAGATTTCCAGGCAAACTGTTTAAGTGGATGCCTGTTTTCTTCTTACTGCATACAGTAAAACACAAGAGGAGGGAGATAAACTGCGGGAGGGACTGTTAAACAAAAAGGAGCTAGGACTTGATGGCTTTACAAATTCTCAGCCTCTCCAGAGGTAAAAGATGCTAAAATTAAGAAATGGCTTCTGAGGAAAGTTTAAGTCCAAGGGGATGTTCCAACAGAGGTCTAGAGATGGAGCAAAAGTTGTGACTGTAAGTCTTCTGTTAAGACCGCAGAAAGAACTAGGATAGTACCTCAGAATACCATTCAGACACACAAAGAATTTTGTGAAACATGTATGCTTCACAGATTCTGTCCAACAGCAGAGACTCTGGAAAGCTTAAGGGCGTCATTGTTCCTTTGCTGTCTCAGCAGGAGGCCAAGGAGAAGGACTTATCTTGCAGAGATTTGTGGGCGCAGCTTTTGTCTAGTGGAGAGAACCCCAATGAGAATCACAGGATACTCACAAAGTTTTTCTGAGAATGATATCAGTAAAAACACTGCCAACTTAGACCGAAAGGGACAGGAGATAGTACAAACGGAAAAAAGGCCATTGGACCCCAAAATTCTACTGGCAGAAAAAAGGCTAAGAAACTACTCAGCTGCAAACCCATGGGCTACCCTTCATGAAAAGAAAGGCTCAGAGAACAGAACCACGAACTCAGAGGGCATAGCCAAGAACCACAGAGAATTATTCCTAGTCCTTGAAACCTAGTTAAGTAAGTTCCACCATTTGCCTGCCGGATTTTGGAATTGCTATGACCCTTCGTGTGACTACTTTGTGGTTCCCGTTTTCCCCATTTTTGAAGAGACATGTCTACAGTGTTTATCCTATGCCTGTTCCACTAGTGTGTATATTCGTGCTGAGGTAGATATAGTGTCTAGTTTCACAGGTGCACAGATTGAGAGGAAGTACGTTCAAGGAGCTATACCTGGATCCTGATCCACACCTGGTCCTCATTTAAATGATGACATTCTGGATTTTGCACTGTTGCTGTAATGGGATGTGACTTTTGAGGACCTTCTGAGGGAGTGAATGTATTTTACACATGAGAGGGGATGTGAGTCATTGGGTTCAGAGGGCAGACTGTGGTAGGCAGCTTCTAAGAAGGTTCTCAAAGACCCCGACCTTCTGGTTTTCATGCTCTGTGTAACCTTTCCCCTTGAGTGGACCTAGTGCCTTTTTTTGTTTGTTTGCTTTTTTGTTTTGTTTTGTTAAAAAAATTTTTTTTCTTTTCTTTTTTATTTATTTATTATTATTTTTTTAAAATTTATTTTTGGCTGCGTTGGGCCTTCGTTGCTGCACACAGGCTTTCTCTAGTTGCGGCAAGCCGGGGCTACTCTTCGTTGCAGTGCCTGGGCTTCTCATTGCAGTGGCTTCTCTTGTTGTGGAGCACGGGCGTTAGGCGTGTGGGCTTCAGTAGTTGTGGCATGCGGGCTTCAGTAGTTGTGGCTCACGGGCTCTAGAGCACAGGCTCAGTAGTTGAGGTGCACGGGTTGCACCCGTGGTTGCTCCGCGGCATGTGGGATCTTCCTGGACCAGGGCTTGAACCTGTGTCCCCTGCATTGGTAGGCGGATTCTTAAACACTGCGCTACCAGGGAAGCCCTGGACCTAGTGTCATGATTCTAGTGAACAGAATATTGGCATATCACTGTGAGATAATGAATGTTTGTTGAGGGGGGGGGAGGAGGGTACAATATACATGACATAAAATTTACCATTTTAACCCTTTTTAAGTGTGCAGTTCATTGACATTAAGTACATTCATATTGTTGTGCAATCATCAGCATCATGCATATTCAGAACTTTTTTTATCTTCCCAAGCTGAAACTCCAGACCCATCAAATACTAACTCCTCATTCTCCCATCCAGCCCCTGGCAACCACCATTCTACTTTCTGTCTCTATGAATTTGACTACTCTAGCTCTCTCATATATGTGGAATCATACACTCTTTGTCCTTTTGTGACTTATTTCACTTAGCATAGTGTCTTCAAGTTTCATTCATGTTGTAACGTGTCAGAATTTCCTTCCTTTTTAAGGCTGAATAATATTCCATTGTATGTATAGACCACATCTCGTTTACCCATTCATCCACTGATGGACACTTAAGTTGCATCTGCTTTTTGGCTATTGTGAATAATGCTGCTGTGAACATGGATGTACGAATATCTCTTTCAATCTGTGCTTTCAGTTCTTTCGGGTATTTACCTAGAAATGTTTGCTGTTTTAAGCCACTAAATTTTGGGGTAATTTCTTACATAGCAATAGATAACTAATAGAGGAGCAGATTTGAGAGGTATCACAAGCAGAAACTTCTTTTTTCCCCAACATTTAATTAGGAAAATGTATTTATTATGAAAATTTTCCGATGTACAGAAAAGTTGAAAGAACTTTTCAATGAACATGCATATATCACCACCTAGGTTAAACTGTTAATAGTTTGCTGTATTTTCTTTATAAATTAGGTTAAATCATGCAATTGCTGTTTTCATAGGCTAAAAATGATATAATATTGGCAAATGTCATATTCTTCAATCTTATATTGTTCTATATTTTTCTGAACCATTTGAAAACGTGTTGCAGACTTCATGATATTTCACCTCTCAGTACTTAAGCATCTCCTAAAGTATATTCTCCCCCACAAATAAATACCATTATTGGGACTTCCTGGTGGTGCAGTGGTTAAGAATCCACCTGCTGATTTAGGGGACTGGGGTTCGAGCCCTGGTCTGGGAAGGTCCCACATGCTGCGGAGCAACTAAGCCCATGCGCCATAACTACTGAGCCTGCTCTCTAGAGCCTGCAAGCCACAACTACTGAAGCCCACCCGCCTAGAGCCCGTGCTTCGCAACAAGAGAAGCCACCACAATAAGAAGCCTGCGCACTGCAACGAAGGATAGCCCCCGCTCACCGCAACTAGAGAAAGCCCGTGGGCAGCAATGAAGACCCAATGCAGCCAAAAATAAATAAATAAATAAATAATTAAAAAACCCCACCATTATCACATCAAAGAAACTTAACCTAATATCCCTTAAGAAAATTCCTTAATAAAATTTAATATATATATTCCATATTCAGATTTCTCTAGTGGTTCCTAAGATGTATTCTGTAGCTGAATTTTGGAACCAGAAAATACAGTTCATATATTACATTTGGTTATTATGTCCCTTTGGTCTCACACATGTTACTTCTAAAAGGATTCTCAACCCTCTGTCCGTGGTCTTCAGGGGATCTCTGAGAGTCCTGAGAGTTAATACTCAATTGTGTCTGTGTGTGCACACATGCCTGTGTATGTCAGTGGATAGATTAGGTTTTCTAAGTGATGGTACACCAGAGGTTGAGAATTTGTGATGTAAAAGCGGCAGATGATTGACTTGAAGAGGGAGAAAAGCTAAACACCATGACTGAGCACCAGTACACCAGGAGGCTGCTTTTGGGGGGAATGAAATGGCTTTAGACAAATAACATAATCTCTTTGTTCATCTCTAATTTGTGAGTAATAATATTGGTCCATCTACCTCAATAGATGTGAAACACTGCATGTGAAAACACTTTGCGCATCAGAAATGGCTCAGAGATCATCAAAAGCTATGCAATGTTAGTTACTAAAAGTACAGAGAATTTGAGTTTTCTGAAACCTTTGCACCCTGACCTCTACCCATGTTGTGGTGAGGAGAGAATGTGTGCCGCCTTAGGCTGGTGTTTTGCAGTTCCCCGCCTAGGCATGCTCTGGATGACAGATCCGGGAGAGGGTCTGGGCTCTCTCTTGATTGGGGTAATACCTGCCGGTTCATACATCAGTTGCTCTTGCATTGTCTGGCTGAGGGTTTGCCTGGCAGCTTGGCAAGACTCCTGCCTAGAAATAGGCAGAGTGGGAATATGACAGGACTTGTTACAGTCAAGACAGTGGAGCCCTGTCTCAGAGACTTAACTTGCCTCTCTCACCATAGGTAGCTTGTACAAGTTGCTTCGATACCCTTTCTATGGGTAAAGATAATCTTATTTTTCTATGCTTCTTCCAGAGGCCTTGGACTATTGAGTATTTATAAGGGAATTTGTGCCCAGGCCAAGCTGGATGTGGGGAAGGGGCTGGAATCAGGACCCAGGCTTCCTTGGCCAACTATTTCGAGCAAATAAGGTAAAAATGAGGAATGCCAGGTGGCCCATGAAAACTGGAGCCTTAGCCTAATAAAGGTTGCAGTTGAGGAGAAAGAGCTATAACACCATAATGATCTCTATTTTAATGAAAACATCCCCTTTATTGATAATAAGCTTAGGAGAAAGAGCTATAACACCATAATGATCTCTATTTTAATGAAAACATCCCCTTTATTGATAATAAGCTTAGGAAGATTTAGCTGGGAAAGTTCCTAACAATACTTCCTCCAAGTCCTATGCCAGCCTTTGTTCTCAAATGCCAGATGTGAATTTGTCAGTGTAAGATCTTTATGAAACACGGCAAGTTTAAACACAGCCATTCTCCTACTTCTCACCTCTGAATTCCGTGTTATGTTCTCAGAATGGTTAAGATTTTTTAGAAGGTGTTAATTAATCTTTCAACAGATTTCTGTTTAACTGCTAGAAACTTGACCAAGCTATGTGATCCTTATAAAACCTTAGACGACTTGGGAGCCAGTAAGAAGATGAAGTCTAACAGATGTGGTTTTGGATTAGCTGCTGACCTAATAGCTGGTAAGCTATTTAACATCTCTAAGCCTTGGTGTCCTCACTTGTAAAAGGGGGACTCAAAATTGATTCAACAAACACACTTTGAATGTTGACCACGTGTCAGCACTGTTCTAGGCACCAGGGATCCAAGGGGAAGCATGGCAGATGTGCTCCCTGCTCTCCTTGACCTTATCACGGGATGTGGGTACTGAACAAAAGATTATATAATTAAGTAGTTAATTCCAATGGCGATAATAGCAACTACCTCAGCAGATGTTGTGAGGATTAAAAGAGTAAGGCAGGCCTTTCTCACCTTCTGAGGTGGCCCACACTCTGTCTGTGTAGTGTGTTTCTCTCTAAATAAATCCACTTCTTACCTATAAAAATAAATAAATAAATAAATAAAAAATAAAAGAGTAAGGCAAATTCAAGACTGGTGTCATAATACTAGTTATTAGTTTTGCTAACAGTCCTAATTAGTGTAAATATGAGTTGGGTATTAGTTCCTCTCTTGTTTTGGGCGGATATTTAAGTGGTTAGAAGTAAGAGCCGTCACGTGACTTAAGTGTGTGTCCCTTAGAGCAAAGGGAAAGGCAAACGTTCCTCCTAGTGTTGGGGACATGGTCTTCCCCACTTAAGGAAAGAAGCCGAACTTGCTACTCATTGCTGTCAGGAAGACGAGTTTTAGTATTAACATTAACTAGACCCACAGCCTAACCCTGGGAGTGGAGGGTGTGGGCCCAGAATTTTGCGAAAGGTCTCTGAATCCTGATGCGCACCAAGCATCGTCCATAGAATGAAAACATATTTTGGCTACATATGGACATTACTATAGTTGTAGATGCTGATGTGATTCATGCAATATAGATTCCTTTAAATGAATTACTGGTCTTACTAGCATTTTTTCATTACGTATTTTCTCAATCAAATCTTCTCCTTCTTCTTCCTGGCTTAAACCCTTTAACAGCTTCTCATTGCTCAGGGTAAAGTCCACACTCCCTCCCCAGCACTGCAAGATTCTGCTGACCTCTCTTGGCAAATGCTCCACCCCCACCCCTGTGTATTCACCAAGCTCCGACATGAAGGCTGTTCTGGGCCATGGCTAAGAGCCTTCGGGGCTCAACTCAACACTTGTTCTGGCATGAATAGATACAGCTCCTGAGTTGGGAAAGATATCGACCCTTCCTACAGACATCATGCCATTTGAGGTGGCTATGGGTCCACTCGGGCACTGGATCAAGCAGGCCTCACATTGGGTCAGTCAGTACTCCCCTAGACCATCTCTCCTCCTGGACTCCTGTTCCACTCTCTCTTCCCCTTTCCCTCTGGGAGTCAACGAGGCCCAGTTGGAGGTGAGGTCCCCTTAGCTTCTTCCTCTGTACTGTTGCACCAACCCTCCAAGCAAGTACCCAAGCCATTTTCCAATTAAAGCCATTTTCCTTTCAAGGGTTTCAAATATACACAATTTTGGAAGTCACAAAACTTCTTGATGTCAGTTTTCCATGAACTCTCTCTTCAATGTTTATATGGAAACCCAAGCTCCATAATGCCCTGTGCCTTCACACTGTGTGTGTGTGAATTATTCAAATCCCTGGAGAGAGAGTCACTGATAAAAAGTGGGGCGGGGGGAGCATTTTTTACTCCTCTCTCCACTCTTAAAACCCTCCAAAGAATGAAGAAGAGAAACAACTCCATCTTTTAAAAGATGAAAAAAAGAGAAATCAATCACTCCATCTTTTATTATGAATAACAAATAACAAAAGAATGTACTTAACATATATGTACAATTTAACTAATAACAGTAAAATGAACACATGTACCTACTAATTAGCTTTAAAAATCCAATTTGGGCTTCCCTCGTGGCGCAGTGGTTGAGAGTCTGCCTGCCAATGCAGGGGACACGGGTTCGAGCCCTGGTCTGGGAAGATCCCACATGCCGCGGAGCAACTAAGCCCGTGAGCCACAACTGCTGAGCCTGCGCGTCTGGAGCCTGTGCTCCGCAACAAGAGAGGCCGCGATAGTGAGAGGCCCGCGCACCGCGATGAAGAGTGGCCCCCACTTGCCGCAACTGGAGAAAGCCCTCACACAGAAGCGAAGACCCAACACAGCCATAAATAAATAAATAAATAAATAAAATATTAAAAAAAAAAAAATCCAATTTAACTAGTACCTTAGAAGGTCCTGTGTGGACTATCCCAGTCACACCCCTTTTTCTCCTTCCAGGCAGTATCGATTATGCTGAATTTTGACTTAATCATTCCCTTCTTTTTCTTTAGAGGTTTACTCTTTTTTTTTTTTTCACATTAGTTAAAATTTTATTACAATCACGTTTTGAAATTACGTATTACATATATGTCTATAAACTTATATAGATACATACATATGGATTCATACATATGCAAATATACAAATATACAGACATTGTCATCCCTAACGATCCTCCATGTGAATGTAAAAGAGAACACAAGTGACTTATGCATTGATTTATTCAGCAAACTTTTATTGCTTACTTGATTATATCCTATGTGGCACAATTTAAAATAAGAGTACAAATAAATTTCACGCCCATAGATTTACTCTTGTAAGTTTTATCAAACATTTGGTTATTCTGTGATAGTTGGAACTAAATGTTCTAACTGGGATACCAATAAATTTCAGCCATAATTATTTTATTGTTTTAATATCGTTCCCCAGGATGTGGGGTAGGATAAGACAGTGTGTTATGTAACATTATGGAAATGGAATTATGTGATTAATTATAAGTATAGTTGGAGGATTTAGATAAAGTCATAAATCATCATAACAAAGTAAGTGGGGTACCTCTGAGCCAGAGCAGCTTCACAAGAAAGGATGGAAGGACAAAGCGGATACAATCAGGGGAAAGAAAGCAGCAGCAAAAACAGCTTTTGAGGTCTAATAAGTGCATACTTGGAGTCTGCTTCCACTGTTGCCAGCAGCTGGCATGTACGGGATGTTTCCATACTCCCACCCTGCTGCTGTGTACCTGTGTACCTGTGTACACAGGTACGCCCACACTCACCTGCACCCTGACACTTTCCCTCACAGGCAAATTGATCATTTCCAGATCAAAAGGAAAGGACTGTAAATACCTCACCCTAAAGGTGGATTTAGACCACATCTTTTGCACTTTGCAATCCAAGTAATATCTTAGAACAGTTTTTCTAAAACATTTTCCATTGAAGACTTTTTCTTTGGGATATTTATAGTTGTTAGATGAAACTTGACCATTCCAA